>NC_086325.1:149793555-150151055 GCF_036172605.1 Pelobates fuscus | reverse complement strand
ATTAAGGCAACACATTTACTCCCTTTGACCCAGATCATATCTGGCATTATGCTAAGGATGAGTGTACTTTAATAACCCTTCACTGTGTTTTATGTTTCAGCTACGGAAAAAAAAGCTAAAATGTTATTGTATTTTAAAAAAATAGATCACCCTATATTTTTATTGTTTGATATAGATAATGAATTAAGAAAAAGAAATGAAAGAAAAAAAAACCAATAAAAATAGTTACTTATCTTTAAAGGGTCCCAAAGTACACTGTATTGCTAACAGTTTTTACATAGCCCATTTTACTGTTTTTTTCTTACAATAGGAACAAAATTGATACAGGTCACTCGTAAATAGCGGGTTTATTCACTAAACTGAGAATTGTTGGTAATTCAAAGTGATTTCCAATTTAAAGTTACACTCCAGGCACCAAAACAACTTTATCTAAGTGAAGTTGTTATGGTACCTGGAGGCCACTGGAGGCACTTTTACCTCTTTAGGGTTTAAACCCAAAGTTGCCTCCAGCGGCGATGTCCACTTCTTCCCTAGACAACCGGCCCTTGAATTTTCAAATTCAGGAATCACAGAGTGCCGTCGGGCAGGGGCGCTGCTGATTGGCAGATAGCGGTCAGCTGACGCACTCAGCCAATCAGTAACCCCTTGAGGAAAGAGAGCCTGCCTCCGGGGGCCTCCAGGCAACATAACTTAATTTCTTAATTTAGATGAAGTGGTTTTGGTGCCTGGAGTGTCCTTTTAAGGGCAAAATAATCAACCTGGAAGCATCACCTCTTGTCTCTGTAAAAATTGCCTGACATGTTTTATATCTGCAAAGTATGATTGTAAAGGGCTATGAAATATGTTGGCACTATATAAATGATAATAGCAACAATAACTGACTTTGGAAGATTTTTTTACGTTTGAGATATTTTTGCTAGGTGAGGTTATTTGGCTCATCACTGCCCTCCTTTCCTGTACATTTGTGCACAAAGAATTCTGGGAATTAGACTTCATTAGCATCAAATGCCATTCTGGGCCTTTTCAAATTTGAATTTGATGGGAGCTCCCAGTATTCAGTCCACACTGTAAAGTGGTACTGCCAAAGGGCATGGATGTCCCCATATCTCTGATACCCAATGTAAATCACTCCCAACAACCCAATTTACAGGGATTTATTAACTAAGCTTTAAATTATGGAGGATTGCCATGGGAATTGCACATTATGGGCGAAATAGCCAGAATTGGAACATTCTCCAACTAGGGCTCTTCTCCTCTGATTGGCAACTTATTATTGTCAATTTTTTACATTTCACGGTTTAGTGAATAAACCCCATTGATGTCTTGGAAGGTAGCTCAGAAAATAGGAAGACCACAAGTACAAATGGACATACATCCCAACATAGTGAGGTATGAAATTCAGAGAAGGACTTCCCAGTGCGGCTGTGCTCCAAATTAATGGGGAGAGACTGGACTTGTTAGTGGCCCATATTGTCACAAATAGGTCCTGTCCGAACCACATAGTGTTACAGGGCCCTTGCTGGGAGACCTCATGGCATGTCCAGGTGGTCTCTTACCAGTCTCCGATTATAAATGGATATAAATAGGAGTGCTTTATAAAAACAAAGTTTGAAAGTGTATATTTCTATTTGCAAAACCCAGTGAAATGGCTTTGGAGCACCACTTTAATAGATTGAGTGACTTTAATTTCAGGGTGTGATGGGGCACTGCTGAGAAAGTTCAGGTGATTCACTAATAACAACACATGCGACTCTAATGTAATCTAGAACAAAAGCAATGTATCTTATTATCCAGACTGGTTTCATAATATGCTGTGAGTATTATTGATGTGGAGCTCTGTTATGCACTAAAGACACAAAACAATACAAGGAGGTGATATAAAACAGGGACTGGGGCATTTTGGCCCAAAAATAGGGTCTGTCCATCTTAAGTAGGGACACTTGGCAGGTATGCAATTTATAGCAGCATTGTGGAACCTATATGATGGGGCTTATTCAAATGAAATCTGAATGTAAAATCGATGGGAAGATAGCCAAGCTGTGACCATAGCCGACTTGCAGTGTTTTAGTGAATAAAAACACGATGCATTTTTTTTTTCATTCTTTATTTATTACAAGGCAAGACACCACAAGCATTTGAAAACAATAGGAATAACAAAATATTATGTAATACAACATCATATATAAGAACACTGATAATAGTAACAGGCATAGCATTTATGCAAAGAAGAGCAACCATAGAGACCATCTTGAAGTTTTCATATTAAATAAGTGTTCTGTAGCCATAGGTTTGTAGATGTTCATGGAGTTTCACCTTGTTAATTTTATTTTAATTAAACAAGAAAAAATCAGTCACCTCTTATACACCCATTAGGCCTATGTATTTCCCGTGTTTATTGGGATGTAGGGCATGTAATCTCACCCAATAAACCAACTAACTCCAATCCAATATACGAGGCCCCCTGTATAGGTGGTCTATGTGACCTCGCATCACAGGTAGGCGCCGCCTAATCCATCGAATCTATATGTGCGTGCGTCGTTATCCGATGCGTGAATTGGGTAAGGCTTTCCAAGGAGGGAATGTAGTAAAGAGGTATTCTTGGCGTAAATAGAGATGAACGTAGAAGAGATAGAAAGGAATAAAGTAGAGAAGAAGGAGGATTGTCCATGGGGGAGGGAGAGGGGAAGGGGATGGGAGGGGAGAGTTTAATATATTGCCAGCTAACAATCATGATTAATAGTTCCCTCAGGCTAGCTTCAATATAGGTTGTGGCGGAGATCAAGGTGTCCAACGAGGTCCAACGAGGCCCATCACAGGAGATCCGATTGAGAGAGTGGAATGTAGCTAAGGAGATGACATCATGGGTGTGGGCATGGGGGAAAGATCCTGTCCTTTCCGCTCCCTAGTCGCCTACTCCGCTATCTACCCATGGGGCCCAGACCCTGTCAAACTTTTTAAGGGTGCCTCTGACCCGTGCCGTCAACTTATCCATAAGGAAAGCGTCTTTGATCTTCTGTATAACAACATCGAGTGGGGGGGTTTCATTATGTAGCCACACTTGGGCAAGGGCTCTTCTGGCTGCTAGGTTCACTTTGTGTAGTAAATTTTGTTCCATCCTGGACCAGTCGTCTATAGATCTGGCCAGAAGGAATACCCAGGGGTCTAATTTAACCTCTCTATCAAAGATATCCTTCAAAAGCCCCGCCACTAGTTTCCAGAATTTTTGTGCCTCAGGACAATCCCACCACATATGAAGGTATGACCCCTTCTGACCACATCCCCTCCAACATAAATCCGTGGGCAATTTATGCATCTTATATAACTTTACCAGGGTGGAGTACCACCTAAAGATGGTTTTATATGCTTGTTCCTGCATGGAGACACATATAGACGAAGTGGCCGCAGCCTCCCAGATCTCCTGCCATTCGATACCTTCCAGTTCCTCGCCCAGGTCTGCTTCCCATTCAGATATGTAGGTGAGTTCCCCCCATTCTGTCGTACTCGTGCTTAAGTGAGTATACAATATGGAGATGAGGCTCCTAGGGATCCGTTCCTTAAGGCATATAGATTCAAAGAAGGTAAGCTGCCTCAGGGCACTGACCTTAATCGAAGGGGCCTGGGCGAAATCCCGAATCTGGAGGTAGCGGAAAAAATCGGCATGGCGTAGTGTAGCCCTGGTTTTCAGTTCCTCGAACGATATAAGGGAGCAACCGTCATATAAGTGGCAAAGCCGTTGTACCCCTGTGCTTTCAATCCCTTTAAAATCCTTAGCGTATAGTCCTGGGGTAAAAGCTGCATTTCTCAAAAAGGGAGCTAGGGGTGAAAGTCGGGGTGACAAACTGTACTTAGTCGAGGTGGCGTCCCAAAGTCTCAGGGAGTTCGCGATGGCCGGACATTCGATGCGGGTCGATGGCCTATGGTCCTTAGGGACCCACATCAAAAATTGGGGCAAGTTGGGTCCCATGAGAGACGATTCTAAGTCTACCCACCGCCTCTCCTCTGGAGGGGAATGCCATAGAGCTACTTGTGATAGCTGAGCTGCTAAGTAGTAAAAGTATAAATTCGGGAGGCCCAAACCCCCCCTTGCCTTAGCCCTATAGAGAACGTTTCGGGAAATCCTTTGTCTCTTATTTTGCCAGATAAATTTTCCTATCGCCTGCTGGAGTACACCTAGGTCAGACTTGGTCACTTTGACCGGGAGGGCTTGGAACAGGAACAGAATTCTGGGGAGAACGTTCATTTTCACCGAATGGATTCTACCGATCCAAGAAATCGGTTTATCCAGCCATTTCTCCATATCGGTTATCAGGGTGCGGATCAAGGATGTATAGTTTTGTGCATATAGACGGGTAGGATCCGCCATTATCCAGACCACTAAGTATTTGACGTGGTCTCTCGCTATACGAATCCGGTGAGTATCACCTATGGAGGCTATGTCAGGATCGGTCATGCAAAGAGGGAGTGCGCTAGATTTAGGCATGTTTACCTTGTAGCCGGCCAGCCCGCCGTAGGCATCAAGGACATCCGCCAGTGCCTCCATTGACCCAATCGGATCCGTCAGGGTCAGCAATATGTCATCGGCGAAACCCGACACGACATACCGCTGGCCCCTAACCAAGATCCCCCGGATATCCGGGCTATTCCGTATCTCCTGCAAAAGGGGTTCTAAGGAGAGGACGAACAGCAAGGGAGACAAAGGGCACCTGTCACGTCTAAACATTTGTTATGAAGGAACACAACTGCAGATTTCGTATAGTTTGAATATTTATTAAAGAAAGTAAAAGGTAAGGACTTTAATTCCAATTTACAGGTACTGTAGCTTTAAGTAGTAAACGATAACTGAAGTCCACAATTACAGGCACTGTAGCTTTAAGTAGTAAATGATAACTGAAGTCCACAGTTACAGGCACTGTAGCTTTAAGGAGTAAACGATAGTAAATTGCAGGCACTGAATCAATAAAGAGTCTCTTAGTAGAGTTAACGGTTTAGGTGATAAGTAATTACAATAGCTGTTCCATACTTTAACTGAAGCAAGACAGATGCAGATAACTGATATGAAGTATGAGTTGAAGTTAGCTGTAACAGGATTGTTTTTACCGAAGGACTTTTGGAGAGAGGTAATAACAGCTTTTAGATGCAACGCTTACCACATTGGTTTTACTTAGCTTCCGGCACATAGAACACTGGTTCCCGAGATCTCCTCAGAGGCGTATGAAGAGTGTTTAATCTTTAGTCGTGGATGAGGAGAGGTGAAGGGAACTTTGCAGAGTCTTTCAGTCCGGTCTGGTAGCAGAGGCTTTCACAACAAAGTTGTAGCCGGGTTGTGAGTAAGGAACGTAGTTCAATAATCCAGCCCTGATCAGCTGGTGCAGTCAGATTAAATAGGCAGACCGTGTCATAAAGGGGTGTGGCTAGGCTCCGTGGAACCAGGAAGTAAGAGGATACCATAGTTAAGGCATGACAGTACCCCCTCTTTAATGAGCAACCTCTGGGTGCTATTGACTTGGTTTAGAAGGGTAACGCTTGTGAAATTTGGAAATCAATATGTCAGCATGAACGACAGAGGAGTTTTCCCATGTATCTTCATCAATTCCATATCCTTTCCATCTGATGAGGTATTGTAAGGAGCCACGATGGATCCTTGAATCCAGTATACTTTGAATTTCGTATTCTTCTTCACCCTGGACCAATATGGGATCAGGAGAAGTAGTGACATTTCTTTGGAAAGGGTCAGGATGATGAGGCTTCAACAAGGACAATTGATTGGATCTTTGGCATACAGAACAAGATTTGACATAAGATTCGATAGTTTGGTCTTGACAAGGCCACCAACAGTATCTTTTAGACAATTCAAGGGTCCTTTTCATACCTGGATGACCTGCCAGAGGAGAATCATGAATAAATTCAAGTACTTTAATTCTGAAAGAGGGAGGTACATAAATCCGGTCTTTAAAATAGTAGAGACCGTTTTTCTTGGATAATTTCATTGATTTAGGAAGTTCAAGAGCATCTTCACTGAGACTTTTAATGTCGTCAATAAGAGAAGATAAGATTCCAATGACTTTAGACAAAGGAGGTTCTTGAGGAGTTTTGTGTTGAGAAAGGACAGCTCCAATTGCAAATTCCGAAGCATCCGTTTCAAGGACATAAGGATATGAAGGATTTGGAAGTTGAAGGATAGGAGCTGTTGTAAACTTTCTCTTTAATTCACCAATGACTGTAGGAGGAGGAGACTCCAGTTCGGTGTCAGAACAACATGAGGTTTTAGCTGGTTCTTTCGTAGACTGAAGAATTGGAATTTGCTGTAAACATGTTTCTTTACAATAATGTGAGTTAAAGGTGAGAGAGAAAGGAAACCATGAGATTTGAGGGTTGTGGTTCCTTAACCAGTTGATCCCTAATATAATAGGAAAAAATGGTGATGAGATAACATCAAATATAAGACTTTCCGTATGAGTATGATTGATGGTTACTTTTAGAGGGACGGATTCTTCTGTCACGTCTAAACATTTGTTATGAAGGAACACAACTGCAGATTTCGTATAGTTTGAATATTTATTAAAGAAAGTAAAAGGTAAGGACTTTAATTCCAATTTACAGGTACTGTAGCTTTAAGTAGTAAACGATAACTGAAGTCCACAATTACAGGCACTGTAGCTTTAAGTAGTAAATGATAACTGAAGTCCACAGTTACAGGCACTGTAGCTTTAAGGAGTAAACGATAGTAAATTGCAGGCACTGAATCAATAAAGAGTCTCTTAGTAGAGTTAACGGTTTAGGTGATAAGTAATTACAATAGCTGTTCCATACTTTAACTGAAGCAAGACAGATGCAGATAACTGATATGAAGTATGAGTTGAAGTTAGCTGTAACAGGATTGTTTTTACCGAAGGACTTTTGGAGAGAGGTAATAACAGCTTTTAGATGCAACGCTTACCACATTGGTTTTACTTAGCTTCCGGCACATAGAACACTGGTTCCCGAGATCTCCTCAGAGGCGTATGAAGAGTGTTTAATCTTTAGTCGTGGATGAGGAGAGGTGAAGGGAACTTTGCAGAGTCTTTCAGTCCGGTCTGGTAGCAGAGGCTTTCACAACAAAGTTGTAGCCGGGTTGTGAGTAAGGAACGTAGTTCAATAATCCAGCCCTGATCAGCTGGTGCAGTCAGATTAAATAGGCAGACCGTGTCATAAAGGGGTGTGGCTAGGCTCCGTGGAACCAGGAAGTAAGAGGATACCATAGTTAAGGCATGACAGCACCCCTGCCTAGTACCGTTCCCCAAACTAAAGGGCGTCACTTTTGCCCCCGATATCCGAACCCGTGCCTTAACATCCGTATACATTGCTCTAATCGCGGTTATAAAGGTGCCTGGTAGGCCGAAGTGTCGAAGGACCTCAAAAAGATAGGGCCATTTAACCCTATCGAAGGCCTTCTCCGCGTCGAGGGACAAAAACAACGTCGGGATTTTTCTATTTGTTTGCCTCCAAATTAGGTCAACATTCCGCCTAGTATTGCCGGCCGGGTACAAATCCCACTTGGTCTGGGTGTATCAATCGTGTTAATAGGGGGTTCAGTCGGTTAGCCAAAATTTTCGCTAGGATTTTCATAGAATGTGACGGCAGATAAGAACCATTCGGCCCATCTAGTCTGCCCAGTTTTCAAAATACTTTCATTAGTCCCTGGCATTATCTTATAGTTAGGATAGCCTTATGCCTATCCCACGCATGCTTAAACTCCTTTACTGTGTTAACCTCTACCTTCAGCTGGAAGGCTATTCCATGCATCCACTACCCTCTCAGTAAAGTAATACTTCCTGATATTATTTTTAAACCTTTGTCCCTCTAATTTAAGACTATGTCCTCTTGTTGTGGTAGTTTTTCTTCTTTTAAATATAGTCTCCTCCTTTACTGTGTTGATTCCCTTTATGTATTTAAATGTTTCTATCATATCCCCCCTGTCTCGTCTTTCCACCAAGCTATACATGTTAAGATCCTTTAACCTTTCCTGGTAAGTTTTATCCTGCAATCCATGAACCAGTTTAGTAGCCCTTCTTTGAACTCTCTCTAAGGTATCAATATCCTTCTGAAGATATGGTCTCCAGTACTGTGTACAGTACTCCAAGTGAGGTCTCACCAGTGTTCTATACAATGGCATGAGCACTTCCCTCTTTCTACTGCTAATACCTCTCCCTATACAACCAAGCATTCTGCTAGCATTTCCTGCTGCTCTATTACATTGTCTGCCTACCTTTAAGTCCTCAGAAATAATCACCCCTAAATCCCTTTCCTCAGATGTTGAGGTTAGGACTCTATCAAATATTCTGTACTCTGCCCTTGGGTTTTTACGTCCAATATGCATTATCTTGCACTTATCCACATTAAATGTCAGTTGCCACAACTCTGACCATTTTTTTAGTTTACCTAAATCATTTGCCATTTGGCTTATCCCTCCTGGAACATCAACCCTGTTACATATCTTAGTATCATCCACAAAAAAGACACACCTTACCATCAAGACCGTCTGCAATATCACTAATAAAAATATTAAAGAGAATGGGTCCAAGTACAGATCCCTGAGGTATCCCACTGGTGACAAGCCCAAGCTTCGAATATACTCCATTGACTACAACCCTCTGTTGCCTGTCACTCAGCCACTGCCTTACCCATTCAACAATATTGGAATCCAAACTCAAAGATTGCAGTTTATTGATAAGCCTTCGATGTGCAACAGTGTCAAAAGCCTTACTGAAATCTAGGTAAGCAATGTCTACTGCACCACCCTGATCTATAATTTTAGTTACCAAGTCAAAAAAATCAATAAGATTAGTTTGGCATGATCTCCCTGAAGTAAACCCATGTTGTCTCTGATCTTGAAATCCATGTGTTTTTAGATGTTCAACAATCCTATCCTTTAACATGGTTTCCATCACTTTCCCCACTACTGAAGTAAGGCTTACTGGCCTATAGTTGCCCGACTCCTCCCTGTTACCTTTCTTGTGAATGGGCACAACATTCGCTAACTTCCAATCTTCTGGGACTACTCCTGTTAACAATGATTGGTTAAATAAATCTGTTAATTGTTTTGCTAGTACACCACTAAGCTCTTTTAATAGCTTTGGGTGTATTCCATCAGGTCCCATTGACTTATTTGTCTTTACTTTTGACAGTTGAAATAGAACCTCTTCCTTCATTTTCAGCTGTAAATACCGAACAAAAATATTCATTGAGGCAGTCACCTAGACCTTTATCCTCATCTACATACCTTCCTTTTTTTGTTTTTAATCTAACTAATCCTTGTTTTACTTTTCTTTTCTCATTTATGTATCTAAAAAAAGTTTTGTCCCCCTTTTTTACTGACTGTGCTATTTTCTCTTCTGTGTCTTCCGAGTCGTGATTGATCAACGAGATCGGACGGAAGTTGCCCGGGATAAGATCATCCCTGCCCGGTTTCGGTAAGAGCACGATATCCGCCAATGACATATCCTGGTCCGGGACGCCTCCCTCCATTAAGTCATTAAACCACGACTCCAAATGGGGTACGAGTTCCTCACGAAAAGTCTTGTAATAGCCGCCCTCAAAACCGTCCGGACCGGGAGCCTTGTTGCCTTTCAACAGTGAAATTGCATCATCTATCTCCTCAGCGGAGATGCGTGCTCCAAGGGCGGCAGATTCTTCGCCCCGTAGTTTTGGCAAAGAGAGGCGAGACAGGAAGACACGAGTATCGTCAGCTTCGCGTTGATGGTCTGAGGCGGTTCCGTTGGAGTGGTTGTATAAATTGGTATAGTACTCTGTGAAAACCTGAGCAATTTCAGTAGGGTCTGTACAAAACTTACCTGAAGCGTCCTTGATCCTCGAGATATGCGAGTGCCCCTGTCTCGGGCGGAGAGACCTGGCTAACAACGTATCCATTTTATTGGATTTTTCGTAAAAGGTCCTTTTGGACCATGTAATGGCTCTGGCGGTATCGTCTATGAGTGTATCACGAACCGCGGATCTGAGGTTTTGTACGTCCGACAGAGCGCCCGGTGAGGGGATAGCCTTATGCTTTTCTTCCGCTTTCCCCAGTGCCTCTAATAGTGATGACAATAGTTGCGATTTACGCTTCTTCTTCAGGGAGGCCTCGCGAATCAATATACCCCTAATAACCGCTTTATGTGCGGCCCACACCGTAGCCGGTCGAATGCCAGCTACCGCATTCCTCGCAAAATATTCTAGCAATTCCTTGCGAACAGTCTCTACTACGGCCGGGTCTTGCAATAAACAAGTGTTTAGTTTCCAGGACCACGGAGAAGCCACACACAACTTATCCAAAGTTAGTGTGACCTCAGCGTGGTCCGACCAAGTAATAGAGCCGATCGCAGTACCTGAGACTCTGGATGCGGAAGAAGAGTTAACTAAGAACACGATGCATTTCTAACCTCCCACATGCAAAGCTTGCCAGTGTTTGTCATTCTAGCAAAGCTTCCCACAACAAAGATGGCCGCCCCTGCCTCGCCCGGCCGCCATTCTGTAGGCTCAGCCCCGACGGTGCACGCGCCGCTCCCACAGTTTGCCGCATTGCACATGGCGGAAGGATATTTGCAGGTTTAGTGCGAATACACGGTGTTCGCCCGCCAGCCCTCCCTCGTTTCCATCTCAGAGGGTCGCAGCCGGCTATGGGGGACCACCCTGACGGATTTCAGTCGTGGGTGGGGCCGTAGCCCTCGTCGCAGTCCCTTGCAGACTCAGAGTGACAAAAGGTTCGGAGGACTACTTTGCGTGGAAGTAGTTCCGGAATCCCCGACCGGCGCCATTTCACAGTTAGACGAAGGGAGGCCGGAGCAGCACTTGGTACCACCGACCTTCGTGACTGACATGGCGACATCTGTGGGCAACGTGGCTGATAGCACAGGTAGGAGATCCCACTGCTTTCACAGGAAGCCGAGGGCCGAGGATGGACAGGCTCGGGCGGCCTCCATGGGGGTCACGCAGCCCCCCCACCACCGTGCAGCAAGCCCCCCACACCGTGCAGACCCCCCTCCCCACCGTGCAGCAAGCCCCCCACCTTGCAGACCCCCCCAACCCCACCACCTTGCAGACCCCTCCCCACCGTGCAGTAAGCCCCCCACCGTGCAGACCCCCCACCCCCTCCACCGTGCAGACCCCCCACCCCCAGGGTCCTATTATTACAGCGCTATGTTTTACTGCACACAACACTGTCTCATGGGCAGCAGAGGCATTACCAGCTCACTGTATGCAGAATTCATATGCTGCAGGTCATGGCTACCAGCATAGCTCGAGTTAATAATTACTATACACAAAATGTAGCAGTTATGGTGCCTCTTTGTTCTCCTTCCTACCTGGACCATAGACATTCTATGGCAGCACCTTCCCTGTGTTGTTGTTGTTATTATTATAATTATTTATAAAGATTTCTGTGCCTGGGGTATCTGTCCATTAGGCCAGGTGTGAGGATGTCACTGTCCCCTCTGCCATCATGTAGGCCTGGCATGCACTGTCATGGCGACATGTTATTGTGGCCATGAGAAGATGGAGGTTGCCATGTGGCTAGTGTTGCCAGTTGCACAATGGCTTCCTGGACCCCTATCACTCCTACATCCTGACGGTGGAAAACCAACATTGTGTGAACATAAAGAAGCCTGCCTGTGTTTTAATTTATACTACAAACCATTTCCTTCCTCACCATATGAGTTTCTGTATGCTGCTAGCCAGCATTTGTCATGGGCTCCCCACCAGCCCAGGAAAATGGTGGAGCTGACCGAGCTACATGGGCTACTTGTGAAAAAGAGACAGTTGAGGTTTGGGACATCATCATGGGGAGTCCTCTGCACTAGTCTCTATCGCCTTCCAATTGTTTCAGTTCTCTGTAGTGGTGGGTTTGCTCTGACAGTAAGTATGCAGGGTTTTATAATGCGTGTTCTTTCCATGGACAGAAGCCAGGGGTAGGCAACTTGTGGCTGTCCAGATGTTGTGGACTAGATTTCCCCTGATGCTTTGCCAGCATTATGGCTGTAAGAGAATTCTGGGAGATGTAGTACACAACATCCGGACTGCCGAAGGTTGCTTACCTCTGCCCTAGGCTTTAGCTGAGATTGCCTGGTTATTTCCCTGTAGATAATCGCAGCCTAAATCCGCTGGAGAGCCAAAGGTTAGCCATGACTGATACTCTCCAATAACCACAAGGCGTTGTCTTACATCAGTGCTTTTTGAGCCATTGTGTAGCTTTACTGATATATTATCTTTGTTGACAAAATGGATACTGTGTGCTTCAGTACTCACAAGTTTTGAAAGATGGTTTCATTGAATCAAACTCTAACATTGTATCATAAATGTATCGGACATAAAGTAAGACAATGTTACCAGTAATCAAGAAACCTGCATGATTACATATATTATTTTATTCCGAGGAAGCACCAAACCATTTAATGTATTGAAACACATATGTTGGGCCCTAGCCATCACAACATGTATTGTGTGATAGATGTTCACAGCAACTCCCAATAATTTTGCTTGCTGTGGGCTTGTTGGATAGATTGTTGTCTTTTAACCTCCTTATTGTTCTACAGAGCCTTAAATGTATATTTGTTGATCGGTGTACCATCCATTTTTAATGCAATATTAGTAGCAGTTCAGGACTTGAAACTTTGAAGTGTGGTTATATGTATGTGTGTGTAATAGTCCTTGCACACAAGCTGAGAATATCTTTTTATCGCCAGGTGCTGAGCCAAGGCCCGTAGATACCAAATAACAAAAATCGATGGCTGTACTCACGGTCTTCAAAGTAAAAATACCAAGCTTTATTTCATAAACAGTGGATTGTTTTTACAGATTTTGAAATAAAGCTTTGAATTTTTACTTTGAAGACTGTGAGTGCAGCCATCTATTTTTGCTATTTGGTGTGGATATATATATATATATATATATATATATATATATATATATATATATATATATATATATATATATATATATATATATATATATATTGTGTGTGTGTGTGTCCCCCTCTGTGGCAGGCTTATGAAATGTATGATCATATACTCTAACTAAACCCCCATTATTTTTGCCTAGATTTGATGTTTTCTAAAGGAAAAAAAAAACTATTAAAACCTATATAAGCTTTTAAGTTACAATTTAGTGGATGGGGGAGTGCGCTGGATCTTGTATGTTGTATGAATTGGCCTAAGCTGCACCCATTTATGCATGTTAGTTCATACACTGTTGTACTCTTATGCATGCGCGAGGGTACAGCACTGACCTGACTCCTAGCAGATGAAGCGACCGGTACTGGGTACAGTCTCCCAGAAACAATATGACCGTGGCCGCAAGGGATAGTGCCAGGTAGGTATAAATACCTTCCACAATACCCATTGGTCACCACACCGTAAAGCGTATAGGTCAGTTTCAGGACTTTTCACAAAACCTGAAAATACCTCCAAAAATGACAGATCTAAAGATTTAAGCTTTGCTCTACCCAAGACACATTTGGTCTGGTTCTGGCCATGTATAGGCTCTATAAGATGTGTAGTTGTGACAGATTGGTAGTGCTGAATGTCTCATTGATCTTCAACTGCGCAATACAGCTGGCCTGTAGAAAATGGATCTGATGAATGATGGCAGACAGTTGCATATCTAATATAACTGCAATGTTGTAGAGCCTGATAGCTATTTTCTCCGTATCATCCGTCACACACATTCCAGATCTGAACATAAATGTTGATGCGTAGTAAAGACATCCTAAGTAATTTTTATAAGGTAATGAATTGGCTATGTCTTTGCTAGGTGTAGTAGTTTCAAAGCAGATTTTTGTGTTCTATTTTCGGCAATCCGTTTAATTTAAAATCAACACTTCTCAATGCTCCCTTCATTTTTATTTTATTTTTTTGTGTATGCACTCAATTAAAAAAACAGAAATCAGTATATTGAATAAATCAAACCGAGCTAATATCAGAAGCCTATATTTTTTTTACTATATGCCAATAGGTACTATTAGAAAAATGCACATATTGTCATTTTTAATGGGAGAGTGACTTGGTATGTGAGACTGAGCATAACTACATCATGTGAGGAAATTGAGGTGCGGGTGACACGTTGACTAGGATGGAGTTTAACAATATTTGCTTTTCTTTTTACATGCAGACATTGGTCTTTAGGCAAATTGGCTTATTAAAATCACAGTTATACATATTTGATTGCCCCGTGCTTTTCTGTATTCTCATTAAATAAATATACCTATTATACACTAGGTGGACGCACTTTACACTACTACTCTCTTGGTACAATTAGCATATTTTTTTTAACATTTCCATTGGTGGTCTGTATTATTATAAAAACAAAAATTAGAAAATTAATCAATGGGACAAATTGTAATATCTTGACAACAAAGGTTAGGCAGAGCACCCTGGACTGTGACAGTACTAATATGTTGAAATATTCTATGACTAGTCATGATTTGTCATAAAGAGGTTTACGCACCGGTCCTTCTAGTTGGACTATAGCTGTTGACTCGCAGCAAAATCTGGAAAGTGTCCTTTTCTAAATGTGCAACTTTCAAAATATTGGATATTTGACGAGTATTGCCCTAGAAGGAAACAAAAATGCAAGAGAAAGATATATATGCATCCAAAAGACACCATATGTGCCATAACCAGTACAGCGTGCTGTAGTGGTAATGGTGTCAGGAGTTCCCTGGTGCTGTGCAACCATGAACTATTTAGCTGTTTGACACTAACATGTCTCTGCCAGGTGCCCGTGCTGCTTTTAGTTTGAAACAGTATGGGTAAAGCAGAAGTTATCACACCAGCTCATTCCAATGAACTTCCACCTTACCATACCAGCTCAAACGATGAGCAGTGCTGGCGCTTTTAGCAGTGACCGGTAAGTTTTCAAACCCTTCTTAAATGGTTTGACCGATAATTGTTGGACAGCACCAGGAGACTCCTGGGAACATAATAGCTGCAGCACACTTTATAGTGTCCCTTTAATTGGTTTTGATGTAGATGGTAGAACCCTTGGCAACTAAGTAGTTTTTACATGTTGCTAACAATGTAAATGTTGTGCATATACCATGCAGATTGTTGTATAATAACAGGGGATGCCTAGCTAAATAAATAATTTCTTTAATGATTTTTTTTTATTTTTTTTTTAAATATAATTTATTCTGGCACAGCAGCCATTTTGAGTTCAATTCTACTGTTTTCTGGCCAACTGCTGCTCAGCGCAACTTGCCTGCTGATGCAGGCTCATACAGAGCAATCACAGCAGGCGATTTAAAGGACCACTCTAGGCACCCAGACCACTTCAGCTTAATGAAGTGGTCTGGGTGCCAGGTCCTTCTAGGGTTAACCCATTTTTTCAGAAACATAGCAGTTTCAGAGAAACTGCTATGTTTATGAATGGGTTAAGCCTTCCCCCTATGTCCTCTAGTGGCTGTCTCATTGACAGCCGCTAGAGGCGCTTGCGTGCTTCTCACTGTGATTTTCACAGTGAGAGCACGCCAGCGTCCATAGGAAAGCATTATGAATGCTTTCCTATGTGACCGGCTGAATGCGCGCGCAGCTCTTGCCGCGCGTGTGCATTCAGCCGACAGGGAGGAGAAGAGGAGGATCGGAGGAGGAGAGCAGGAGGAGATCTCTCCGCCCAGTGCTGGAAAAAGGTAAGATTTAACCCCTTTCCCCTTTCCAGAGCCGGGCGGGTGGGGGCACCCTCAGGGCACTCTAGTGCCAGGAAAACGAGTATGCTTTCCTGGCACTAGAGTGGTCCTTTAAGTTGAGTAGCTTTCGGTTAGTCATTAAATTTCACTAAATGTAGTAAATGTTTAATGGGACACTCCACTGCTCAAATACAAAATACATATAAATCACTGTTTAGTAGATAAGCCCCAAATGAAAATTTGCATGCATTTAATTGTGGTTGTGTTTTTTTTAGGGAGATATCTAAAATTAGCTTGCAAAACCTGTAGCTCTCTTGTCTGCTGCCTTTGCAAGCTCTGCCCTTCTAACCCCACCCAGACTTTCTGGCTGTCCTATCAGGCTTCCCAATGCAGCTCAATGAGAACACTTTATAAGTAAAGTGCTCTGTTCAATTTCTGCCTTTTGAGGTCAGCTGCATTGAGCTAACAACCCAGGAAGCAACATTATCTGTTGACTGCTTAAAAGCCATGGGGGTGTCAATTTCTATTGAAATCTGTGCTTTTTGCAAAATGAAGATGCCACTCTTCACACACACTGCTTTTCAGCAAGCTTAAAGGACCACTCTAGTGCCAGGAAAACATACTCGTTTTCCTGGCACTAGAGTGCCCTGAGGGTGCCCCCACCCTCAGGGACCCCCTCCCGCCCGGCTCTGGAAAGGGGAAAGGGGTAAAAACTTACCTTTTTCCAGCGGTGGGCGGAGAGCTCTCCTCCTCCGATCCTCCTCTTCTCCTCCCCGTCGGCTGAATGCGCACGCGCGGCAAGAGCTGCGCACGCATTCAGCCGGTCACATAGCAAAGCATTCATAATGCTTTCCTATGGACGCTTGCGTGCTCTCACTGTGATTTTCACAGTGAGAATCACGCAAGCGCCTCTAGCGGCTGTCAATGAGACAGCCACTAGAGGAAATAGGGGAAGGCTTAACCCATTCACAAACATAGCAGTTTCTCTGAAACTGCTATGTTTATGAAAAAATGGGTTAACCCTAGAAGGACCTGGCACCCAGACCACTTCATTAAGATGAAGTGGTCTGGGTGCCTAGAGTGGTCCTTTAAGTTGTTTAGGAGTCTAGAGAGACCCTTTAAAAGCAAGAAGTGAAACATTAAATGACCACTAAAGGCACCCAGACCACTTCAGCTCAATGAAGTGGTCTGGGTGCCAGGTCCCTCTAGTTTTATCCCTGCAGCTGAAAACATAGCAGTTTCAGAGGAGGGGTTTTAACCCCTTCAGCCCAGCGGCAGGGGGGCCCTGAGGGTCTTAACCCCTGAAGGGGTTTTAACCCCTTCAACCCAGCAGGAGGGCGGCCCTGAGGGTGGGGGGGATCTAATGACCCTATAGTGCCAGGAAAACAAGTTTGTTTTCCTGGCACTATAGTGCTCCTTTAAGGACCACTGTCCTTCATGAAGGGATCAATTTTATGGATGCCACCTAAATCTACTATAGTAGTATTTTCCACTGCGCTCCTTTAACACTCAGATCCCTTTTGAGAATGTTTTATTCAGTTTGCTGAACAGGAGAACGTTTGTATCACAATAGAAAATGTTCTGTTTTGGGGCTTCTAAATTGTCTCTTTGATCAGAATTGTGCATGATCCATAATTCATTTAAAGTAACACTGTTTCTTTAGGATTTTTACATATGTTGTTCCCTTGATGACATGTCTCCTTGTATTGCAACTGCCAGAGGAAGATATACTTGCCTAACTGTTGTACTCTCACACGGGTGAAAATACAAAACCGAGGTCTCTGGAAAATCCGGCACAATGCCTTTTCCCTATAGCCCTTGCTAATGGTGGCTGCTGGAAATGACAAGTTTGCCAACCTCTGCATACTCCTAAGACAAAGCAAGAACTGCTTCAATGAAATTGCAACATAGCATGCATATAGTATTACATACATATTCTATCTTAATTAAAGGGACACTTAGTGTCTCTTTAATAAAGAAAAGGGATGACAGGATGTTCATGGTGGCAGAGACAAATTCAGGTAAGTAAAAATCATCTTAAGCTGCGGTCACCAGAGGAGCAGTAACAGTCTGGGGTTTTATGCAAAGACCCCCAGACGGTGCCATCATCTCTTTAAAGCAGCTCTGTCCCTTATAAGTATTTTAAAGAGACCCTATAGTCACCATAACAATTATCGTTCTGGTGAGTATAGTCAGCCCCTGCAGGCCTTTTAACGGAAAAGACAGTGTTTACATTACAACCCCGGGACAGCTCTAGTGGCCATTCATCAGACGAAGGCATGGAGAATCTGAACTTTCCCCATAGAGATGCATTGGGTCAGGAATGCATGTGTTCCTTTTAATGTTCCTTTAATGTTAAAGTCAACCATCTATTAAATATATTTCTATTTTAATTCCTCTTTTTACACTCTTGGCCTATCTCTTTAAATAGTCACTATATATTTTAATCCTCTAGTTTGCACAGAATGTGTTTTGAGATCTAGAAAATCAATTTGTCGGTTTTTATTGGGCAGGCATGTTTGCTGGTAACAGTTTAGTTTATGTAGTTCAAATTGTTTTTTTTTTTACTATAGAGATGAGCAACTCATAATTTAAAATGTCCCTGAATTTGCTGCAAATTGCCAGACTCTATGAATTCGGCAATGAGCTCTTGTTAAACAAAGTCACATACTAGCATATTGTCCCAATAAAATCTATTCAAAATATATATTAACAGTGGAATTTGTGTTTTCTTGCGATTTAAGAAGGGAGTTAAATATGAGGTGCATGCTGTGCATATTGAAATATAGTTTTCAGTGCAAAATTCATTACAGTTGCTAAAATAACTTGCTGGGTATCCTATGGTATGTAGATTACTTTCAGTATCTGCTCTGCCCAGGTTAGCAGTCACTGATATGTCATGTTGCCACTAGATTATGACTTTCTTTCTTAGTTTCCAGGATAACATTCTGTTGAAGTAAATATCTTCTCTTTGGTAGCTGTTAATAATCGGCTGCTAAGTAGAACATTTACAAACAGCAACACATTGGTAATGTCTGGTTGTTGTTGGGTTTTTTGTTTACATTTATTTTATATATATATATATATATATTTTCCCCCCTTTTTTGTATATTGATTTTTGCTTTTGGTCATATTTTATTTCATACTCTTTAGTTTTGCATCATTATGTGTTTGCTTCATTGCATTTTGATTCATTTTATTTAATTTTTTTTTTGGTTTGGTTTTCTTTTTCTTGAAGTTTTTCTGTCTAACTTTTGCTTCCCCCTGAATGTTTTGATAATTCTCTAGAACCAACGAAACGTATGCTTTCCTTCCAAGGGCTGGCAGAGTTGGCTCATCGCGAGTATCAGGCAGGAGACTTTGAGGCAGCTGAGAGGCATTGCATGCAGTTATGGAGACAAGAGCCTGATAATACTGGCGTTCTGCTGCTTCTCTCATCTATTCACTTCCAATGTCGCAGACTGGACAGGTAACTAAATGCTCTAGTCATTTCTTATTAAAATGTATCTGTTTAACAGTTTTTAAATAGTGCTCTTATCCGGATCGCTTTACAATTTATGGAGAAAGAACATTGGTAGTTATAGAAACTGGAAATAGATATTGTAACTCAGTAAAATAATCATCACCAACTAAGCTCTCAGTGAATACTTTTCTAGCAGCCTAGTTTTCTACCCCCTTCCCTTACCTTCTGTGTCTCTATTCCCCACTACCTCTAGCATGTAAGCTCATTGGGCAGGGCCCTCAACCCCTCTGTTCCGGTGAGTCCTACTAGTCTGGTTACAATTAAGTGTCTGTTGGTCTACACATTGTACAGCGCTGCAGAATTTGTTGGTGCTTTTGTAAATAAGACACTACACAAAAGTAGAAGAAAACACTTGCAATCTAGAGCGAAATTGTACATTGAGACAAAAGGAATCCTTTTTAGCAATCCGTATACTGCACATAGTGAGTTTGAGGAAGATAGTCCAGAAGTAATGTTCCGCAGTTACTCTGCAATCAAGGTGGAGAAAAACCTACATTTTACGGTCTTACTTTTTAGTCACATAAACAATCTTTTCACAACATCCAAAATCCAGCGCACGCACTCAGTCACCTAACCTAGGCAAAAATAACAGGGTTTTATTTACAGAGAGAAAAAAACTATTCTATTACACTCCTCACTAAAGAAAAAATCTGCATCAGTATTGTAGTGAGAAAAATTCTCCAAAGCCTGATTACCATCAGTATAATTCTACTGCTTTTTATGAGTTGCTTTTGCATTCTAAAACTTTATCTTTTTGGAAGTATAAAACTTTTATTAAGGGGACATATAGAGTACCCAAACCAAAGTAGCCTTGGTGCAGTGTCCCTCGGAGTTAGCTCTCGCAATGTAAAACATTTGTTTAATTGCGGGGCTAAACTCATCTCTAGTGACTATTAGACAGCCACTAGATGGTGCTCCCTTATTGAGAACCAAGTCACGCTCAGTTCTTGATGATCAACGCCCTTACACATTGCAGAACAGGTGGTTGCCTGGATGCTGGAAAAAAAAGTAAGCATTAAGGTTATTTAGTTTACATATTCCTGAAAGGTAGGGCCCAGGGGTCTAAGACTTGCGAGTAAGCTAAACAAAAAAAAGATACATTTTGAACGAAGAATGTATTTTTCCCTTTAACGTAACATTGTATTTAACCATAATATTTTGTTCAATTTTATTAGGTCTGCCCATTTTAGCACACTGGCAATTAAGCAGAACCCACTGCTTGCTGAAGCTTATTCGAATTTGGGAAATGTCTATAAAGAGCGCGGACAACTACAGGAAGCGATTGAACATTATCGACATGCTCTTCGGCTGAAACCAGACTTTATTGATGGGTATATCAACCTTGCTGCGGCATTGGTGGCAGCTGGTGACATGGAGGGCGCAGTGCAGGCTTATGTGTCAGCTCTTCAGTACAATCCGGTAAGTTAGAAACTGCTGCTACACAGTTAATTAAATCTTGTTGCACCTGTACTTGGAACAGTATGGTAGAGGCAAATAATTAAAGGGACACTATAGGCAACAAGAAGCAGTTATGGTGTATAGATTATTGAAGCAGTTAGGGTGTATAGATTATTGAAGCAGTTGGGGTGTATAGATTATTGAAGCAGTTGGGGTGTATAGATTATTGAAGCAGTTGGGGTGTATAGATTATTGAAGCAGTTGGGGTGTATAGATTATTGAAGCAGTTGGGGTGTATAGATTATTGAAGCAGTTGGGGTGTATAGATTATTGAAGCAGTTGGGGTGTATAGATTATTGAAGCAGTTGGGGTGTATAGATTATTGAAGCAGTTGGGGTGTATAGATTATTGAAGCAGTTGGGGTGTATAGATTATTGAAGCAGTTGGGGTGTATAGATTATTGAAGCAGTTGGGGTGTATAGATTATTGAAGCAGTTGGGGTGTATAGATTATTGAAGCAGTTGGGGTGTATAGATTATTGAAGCAGTTGGGGTGTATAGATTATTGAAGCAGTTGGGGTGTATAGATTATTGAAGCAGTTGGGGTGTATAGATTGTTCCACTGTTGTCTCACTGCTAAATCCTCTGCCATTTAGGAATTAAATCACTTTGCTTTTACAGCCAAAGTCACACATCCCAGCAAGTAAAGTGTACAGAATTCCTAAACACTTACTGTAAAGTGAGATCTAATGAAAACACTTCCTTTAGTGCAAATAGTGTTTTTTTAAATTTAGAATGTATTATCTCTTGCCCTGTTAGTTAGGTATGGGCATAAAATGAGTGCTAGGCATCAGGTATACTCAACTAGACAAAGAGCAGGTAGGTAACTATGAAACAGTGATGTCTGCTAGACATGTAAGAGGTATGAGAGAGAGAGAGAGTAGGTAAGTATACGTTTAAACATGCTGACCTAACTAATGAAAAACAGGCTGCAGTAAAATGGCTCTGGCTTGTTAGTAAGAGGAACCATATAGGTAAACACAGAAGCATGAGTACGCACTTAGAGGGTGGCAGTGAAGAAAAGTTGTAACAGCACTCACCTCCCGCAACAGCTTATCATGCTGTCACCCTATATGAAACCAAAGTTATCTAACTCCTAAATGGCAGAGAACCGAGAAGTGAGACTGCAGGGGCTGTTCTATACACCAAAACTACTTTCTTAAAGCTGTTTTAGTGACTATAAAGTCTCTATTAGTTTAGTAACTAAAAAAAATTCTTGTAGTTGAGAAAGGTTACACAATCTGTGCATTACTACTACATGAAGATGTAATGATTGCTGATGCTTAGTTTTCCAGTTCTCCATAAGTTACTAATATTTTGATTCTGAAAAGTAAATGTAGTATTTGAATCTTGAAATATTTGTGCTTGGTCAAAAGGTGGAGTATGGGGCTGGCAGCTTAAAAAGATGGGAACCAGAAATATTTAAAATGCAAAAATTAAACTAGCTGTTCATATTTGTAAACAATTTTGCCAGCTTTATGAACAGATCCAGAATACTGGTCTTCCAGACTTATCCATGACCTATATTACATTTGAGGTATAGATTACATTTTTCCAGATATGCTTTGAGTTAGTTTTTAAATTATGGATTTGTAAGAGTCTGAATGCACTGCTAATTACCTTTCCATTCTGGTGTTACTGACTTTTATTTTAAGGTATTGAAAGTGTGTTTATTACAGTTATCATGTGATTGATGGAGTATTGCTGAGTAAGTGGATGGCTTATTAATATCTATTTTTTTTTTTCCCCCTCCCCAATAGGATTTGTACTGTGTTCGTAGTGACCTGGGTAACCTGCTTAAAGCCCTAGGTCGCTTAGAAGAAGCAAAGGTAGGCATTCAGTATCATGGTGTTTAACTATTGTTGCCAGTCTCAAAACACTGTCTGCAGCTCTGCTAAAGATAGTATTACACATTGACTTGTTTACAGCAGTGTTTTTAAAAGAATGATGCTGTAAAATGAAAAAGTTTGACCGAGGAGTCTAGTGTTGGAGTGTGCAGCCTCTCCAAACGGTGAGGAGCTGTCCAGCCAGTTACAATATCTAAAGGTGGTACTTAATTCTGTCCTCTACCTAAATGAAACCATTCTGATTTGGTCTTAGCCCAACAGATCATCTTGGCTGATGAGCTTAAGGGGCACTGCAAACTCAACCAAAGTGTCTACTTTGGTTTAACTCCTGTGTTACCCCCAGTAAATGTATCTTTTCCATGGAAGAAAGGCTGATACACATCACACACCTGATTTGTAAAACTTGCTTGATGTCTCAAGTGGACTCCAAAACTTTCCTAGAAAAGGACAGAAGCTGGTTTGTTTTAAGAAAATGGACTGATGGAAAGAAAGCAATGAGATATAAAGGTGGCTTCTAGCAGTTAGCTCCTGTGAACCCAGAATTTAAAAAAAAATAAAAAAATCTTTTCTTTCTTTCTTCTTATTTTTTTTTTTTTTTTTTAATTACAGTACTTACAGCTTTGCACCCGTTTGTAAAGTGTAATTGTTTAAAAACATTTTGTCTTGTTACAAGCCACCTTATGCGTCTGCGCTGCTAGGGATAAGAGTTGGGAGAAATTAGAGGATGGCGGTGAATCCCCTCTGTTTCTCTATAACTCGCGCGCATGCACTGCATGGAGTGTGAAAGCAGACTAGCTGTCCATTTGTCATGAGTCCCAACGGGAGTGGTCTGGTTTGATTAATATTGGGTTGGGTTCTAAAATTCAGATACTGGTATCTGAAGGGGACTATTGAGAAAAGTACATAGAATCTATTTGGGAGATGATGATTTTTTTTTTTCTGCGACTGGTTCTCGTCAAGTCATGTGGACATCTAATGCCTGTTACACTTCACTGCTGCTTCAGCGTCACTGGCATAGGATACAGTCTGCGCCCGCGTAGGATGCTGATTTCTTTATTTCAGAGATCTGGAGACAACTAGTTTGAGAGTCTTTTCTTTGGCGAGGACTTGCTGAAACAAGACAAGAACATTAAACAAAACATGATATATTTCTTTATAATCAGTGCATTTACAATATCAAGCCAGCTGTTTCCTTGAAATTGAAAGCAAAATTTACACACTAAACTAACCTTAAAGCCTTTCTTCCAGCCATGCACTGTGCCGCCACCACCACCACCACCCCAAACCTCCTGCATGACGAACATATAATGACAGCAAGCTTGACATGTCCTTGTCTAAATCATAGAGCATATCCAAAAACATTTCACTTGCTTTGTTGAGATCTTTTACTAATGATCTTGTTTTATTTTCTCTCTTGTTTTTGGTTTTTTACCACTGATATTGTATTTAGAAGGTTTCAGGTGGGTGAAAACTGCTATGCCATACGTAAGGTGCCTCGCTGAAGGGAGCCTGAGGCCTGGATCTAGGCAGACATGCACCTCCTCCTCTTCCAGCAAAGAACGCACCGAAAAGTCACATGAGAAATATGGTAACGGGTTTGTAACTGCCACAACAAAACCATTTGCTCCATGCCTGAATCCTTCTGTCTTGTGGCTTCAAAAACAGCTTAAAATACTTTTATTTAAGAGCAAAAATAAAAAGTATATTCCATTAGCCACAATTCTTTAAAGGAGTAAATATATTGTTAAGATTTGGAGCTAGATTAGTTGTAAGCTTCTAACTCTTCAAGATGTTCATTATTTTTGATTTTTTTTTTCTTCTTTGTTTGGACTGAATCGTTCTGCTCCTCATCACGCGCTGTGAACCTGCAGTAACGCAAAGGCTGCGCTGCGTATTGCGCTTTGCGTGTGTAAAGTGAAACTTTGTGGACAGCCAACTTGATTGTTAGCTGTAGCTTTAAGACATGTGGGGTTTTTAGCTTATGGTTGGGGATACTCCTTTAAGAATCATGTCTCTAGGTGAAAGTTTTTTGTTTTTTGTGAGTTGGCAAATCAGGTTGGCTGTTGACTCTATTGCCAGCGTCAATGCGTGCGCAGCGATAGCGTAGTGTTGCTAAAAAGCATGGCGTTGCTGGCGATTCTTGCGCCTGCTTTACAGGGACCCTAACCTGTGTGTTGTCATGCCATTTTCGGTTTTTATGCTGGCTCCAGGCTTGTCATTAGAAGATCAGTGGAACAAAATTTAAATGGTGGGATGATAGACTTTATATTTAACACTGGCCAGCTGCAAATTACATCCACTGTAAGTATGTACACTGGAGAAGATAGCTTAATTTATAATTCATAAATCAAATTAAACATCTGTCAGCTTAACTTAAAAATGATGACTTGCATATAGGTTTGGGTTTGCGCTGGCGTAGGATTCATCGACTTGCGCAATATGTGAAGCGCTTGCGAGCCTATGCTGCAGGTTCACTTTTTCCTGTTTAGAGACTGGATTCTGACATTTATTCTCCTTGTTTTGAAACCCCTCCCCTTTCTTCCCTATTCCCGTTCCTTTACTTGAACCCTTTTAAGGCTTGCTACTTGAAAGCAATTGAAACACAACCAAATTTTGCCGTTGCATGGAGTAATCTTGGATGCGTATTTAATGCACAAGGAGAGATCTGGCTAGCAATTCATCACTTTGAAAAGGTACATCCGTTAATATATTGACACAAACTATCTAAACCTTTGCTTGCTTGTAGTCTGTCTTATTCTCGCTTTTACAGAACACCAAGTGCTTAATTTAAAGAAGTCCACTTACGCCTGATACTTATATATAACTAGAGATGTATTGTTTTATTACTATGACATAACATTTAATTTCTTTTGCGCTTTGGAAGATGATCAGAGGACATTTTCTTTTGCTGTTTGGAGTCCCTTTTGGACTAGGTGGGTGCTCCAAATATGCCAAAAAGTTTCAGCAGCAAAGATCCACAGAGCAAATTGTGTCCAATATACAGGTTTATGTTTGCAAAGACCCAAATATGGGACTTTTATAAATGTGAGATTTGTCATTATTGATTTTAATCTTTATTTGCATAGACTGCAAATGGCAAGAAAGCTAACTTATTTCATTAAAACACATTGGAGCAGATTTCTTGCCCATTCTTTGTAATTAGAGACAAGCCAGGGAATCTCAGAGTTTTTTGTATAATTTTATTTCAAATTTCTCCTATTGGATTGCATGTTTTTGGTAAGCCACGTGTGCTACTGCACAAATTCCCACTAGTTGTGTTTACTAAATCCCCTTGGTACAGCAAAGCCCCTGGCCATTACCCATGTATACCATTTGAAAGAGGTTTGTGAAGTTTCCAGGTCTACATTAAAAACATGCGCATTTCACTTTCAAATCTTGGAATTTGTATAATGCCCAAGTTAATTTATTTTTTTTCTAAATACTTGGCTCTAATGCTTTCCTTGTGTTAATTTTTTTTGTAGGCTGTAACACTTGATCCAAATTTTCTGGATGCTTATATCAATTTAGGAAATGTTCTAAAGGAGGCTCGCATATTTGACAGGTAACAACATAAACTGTGTAATTTGTCAAAACTTTAGATAAATCTCTCTACCTGAATCTTATACTGTACAGATGCATTTATTGCAAAGTGTTTGCTATTCAACTGCATGTTTTTTGATATTTTTTTTAAGTTGATCTATTATGTGCAGTTTGCTTTCCAAATTTGTATATGTGTATATTAAGTTTGTGGGAATAGGTTAGACAATTCCTATATATCCCAGTCCAAACAAATTGCAGCACAAAGGGGTTCAATGTAGAAGCTTTATGGTCACACCTGTGCTAACAGCACAACGGTGAAAAAAAACTGGGTCTGGGCTGTTTTTGAGAACATGGCAGTGCTAAAAATCCATCTTCTGCCGGCTACTCCTGGGCATGCATTAAAATTGTAACTGGGTTTATTTGACATTTCATATTTTTGTTTAATCAGAACACCTATGTGCATTTTCTATAACACATTAGTGGCTAGCCTTCTTTAAACAGTTATACCAGTGCAAACTCCTATCCAAATACTTGGCAACTCTGTTGACAAAGTCTTTGTTTCTCTCGGCACGTTTACTATTCCTTATTAAATATTAAAGCATGAACCTACCTTTCACCATGCTCGGTTAATGTTAACCTGCTGTGGTGTTACAAAGTCAATGAAAGCAAGAGTAACTGTTGGAATGTAAATATATATATCTGTAATTTCAGATAAAATCTTTGAGAAATGTGTGTTTTATATTATTGAAATTCCAATGCAGCTAAAACATATTCACATAAGACAAGGCATCAAATGACACAATGTAGGGCTAACAAGTTCTCCCCTACAATGTGTACTAGTTAAATACGAATACATACTCTCACCTGTGCCAGTAATTACAGAGGAGGAAGGTTGTGATCTGGAGAGATTGAAGTCCCTCCTTCTGTCTTCACATGCCACCAGACGAGTGGATATGTTACCTGGGAGAAAAATATGCAGTCCCCCAATATGTTGACAGCACTTTTAGAATAATAAATATTTGTTGCAAATTATTTGCAGTGTGAGAAAGCATTAGCTTAGCTAAACAGTGCTGCATCCTATGCCTTGATTTTATAGGCGCTTGGCTGTATGTTTCCAAATCCTAGCTGTGTATTCATAGCTGGGAAAATAAAATGAAAACCAATCTAAAAGTGGTAGAAGTTCAGATAAGCGTGCATTATATTTTGCCTCTGTAACACTTTTTCATCATGCTTTGCTTTCCAGAGCGGTAGCAGCTTATTTACGTGCTCTTAGCCTGAGTCCAAATCATGCTGTGGTGCATGGAAACTTGGCTTGTGTGTACTATGAGCAGGGACTCATTGATCTTGCAATTGACACGTACCGACGGGCTATTGAACTGCAACCTCACTTCCCTGATGCTTACTGTAACCTTGCCAACGCACTCAAAGAAAAAGGCAGTGTAAGCATAAAACTGCATGCAGATACAATTTTCTTTTTTCTCCACAAGGATTCAAAATGCTAAATGAAAATTCTGAAATATATGATCTAGAATTCAATGTATGTATGTATATAAAAAAAAAATATATATATAATATATATATATATATATTTTTTTTTTATTTATTTTTTTTAAAACAAACTACATATAGACTGTGCTTGCTGCAGTCTTTTCCTCGGGACCTTTTTTATTTTATTTTTTTTACAAGTACTTTGGGACCTTTAGCTGTTTTCTTGTGGCAGCATGGAATACCATTTGCAAAATTAGACAAACCAGCGTATTCAAAATGGGGGTATTTCCAGTCTTTTTTAGTAGCCATTTAGTCACAAACCCTGGGCAAAATCAGTGTTCATATTTGTTTTTGCATTTTTCACACAAATACAGCTCATTCACTGATATCATTGTCTTTATACACTCAATTGTTAGGGTGTGCTATGCCACCCTGTGTTAATGGGCTGCTTTTATAGGACTGCATAGCATGCTTTAATGTTGGGAAGGGGTTACGAAAAGTGAACTTCACAGGATTTGTTAAAGAGTGTGTATATTTACACTACATTTATGTGGTTGGATAGCTGTGAAGCATTGATTAAAGGGATTCTCAGTATCCCATACCGAACACCATTCATTGCTGACCTGCTTTACTGATGTATTCTTCTCTGGGAGTAACAAAATGAAATAGATTTTTGATAAAAGAGAACTTTTTACTAATCCTGTTAAAGGTTCATCTTATGCTGCTGTGATAAGTGCTATACGGCCCCTTTTAATATTTTTATCTTCTGTCATGAAGGTGGTTGATGCAGAGGAATGTTACAATACAGCTCTAAGACTCTGCCCTACACATGCGGATTCTCTCAATAATCTGGCAAACATCAAGCGGGAACAAGGAAACATAGAGGAAGCAGTACGTCTGTATCGGAAAGCCCTGGAGGTACTTATTGTCTTTGTTTTTTCATACATTTTTGTTTTTAGTTGGGATCTGTTTTTAAGAGTTGTTATCTTCTTAGGTTTTCCCAGAGTTTGCTGCTGCTCATTCAAACTTGGCCAGTGTTCTGCAACAACAAGGGAAGCTTCAAGAGGCTCTGATGCACTACAAAGAGGCTATACGGTAAAACTTCTGCTATTCACAAAGCTGCTTTCATGGATTTTCTTATTGCGATGGCTCTTCATAATATACATTGTTTGTCTTCACAGAATCAGTCCCACATTTGCTGATGCTTATTCCAACATGGGCAACACACTGAAGGAGATGCAAGACGTCCAAGGTGCACTGCAGTGCTACACCAGAGCAATTCAAATTAATCCAGCTTTTGCTGATGCTCATAGTAATCTTGCTTCCATTCACAAGGTATTGGCATTCTTGGTAACTTCACCCAAACATTTCCCTTTTTTTTTTTTTACTGGTCTGTAGTGGTGGCCATATGTACTATTTCCCATTTGTATTTGTGATTTGAGGTTTTTTGACCCTCATAGACTATTTAACGGCTCTGGTATTCCTGTTATTATTCTGTTTATGTCCCCTGTAATTCCAAGAGTAACTGGTATTTCTAGGGTCAGCATGTTATGTGCTGACACCAGATGCACAAAGCTGATATTACCAGCTAGTAATAGACTATTCCAACTGGCTAATATGACAGCACATGAGTCACTCTACACACAGAACATATTACTCTGGAGTGAATTCTTTGTAAAAAGAGGCTTGAGGACGACAGTGCGTGCATTACCTCTTTATTACGTTGATTAATATACGTTGTTATATACGCATTATTACCTCTTTATATACGTTGTTATAGTGCATAGAGTGACCATTTGATAATTCTCAATAGAATATCTTGTGTCATAGATATGGGCATTTTGTGAATATGAAGTGTGCATATTTGTACACAGGTGTGTGTGTGTGTATTTATAAAATGTGAAATCTAAACGAATTATCATTTGTCTGTGTACTTCTAAGGACTCAGGAAACATCCCTGAAGCTATCGCTTCATACAGGACAGCTCTGAAACTGAAACCTGATTTCCCTGATGCTTACTGCAACTTGGCTCATTGCCTCCAGGTAACCATAGTTACATACATAGCTGAAAAGAGACTCGCGGCCAACGAGTTCAGTCTTCCTCACATGTGTCTCCTTGGATCAATCAGCTATTACCCCACTAATTAGACATGATATCCCTGTATGTTATGTTTTTGCAAGTATTTATCCAATTGCAGTTTAAACATCTGTAATGCCAGTTTGTTTTATTACTTTGAACTCTAGATTAGATGTCCTTTGATAATTTAAAGTGTACATTCAAGCAGTGCATGTTCCAATATGCCCTTTAGAGCCATTCTCTTCATCCTTGTAGAAACCATATCTCTGGATGGGTAATTGTAGATCTGATTGCAGGGGTACTATAAGCCCCATACAAGCCTTTTATTGTGCAAGGAGGTGGTTGCTAAAATCTTACCTTTTAGAAAGTCTTACATTTTTATTTATTGCAACTTTTATTACTCTGCAACCTCTCCGGCCTACCCACTATCATATGGAAAAGGCTCCATGTATTCATTAAAGTGTGTTGTGCAGGACTGTGTTGCTACATATGCTAGTCTGCCATTGGCGCTTTGCTGTTTTTGGGATATCTCATCCAGTTTGCAGTTTCAGAATGTTAACTTCATTCCCTTCCTGTGATTCATTGATGACTGAACACAACAAAATGCTTTAAACTGAAACACATTAGAAATAATAAAAAAAAAATATATTTTTTTTAATATTGCCAACAAATATATATAGTTTTTTAATATTGCCAATTGCTGAAAGACATAGAAACTTGTGTCTAGACAAGATGAGTATTCAAGTAATAAACCAGGCAAAGCAGCGTATGTTGGCTTATGAGCTCGTATGAAGAAAGCTCTTATCTCCTGTTCTGGTGTAAATGAGAATGTCATGAACTGCTGTTTAGAGCCATTTGTAAGTATTCCATCATTTGAAGACTGTAACCAGTAGTCAGGCAAATAGTGGAATTTAGGTAAAACCAAATTGCATTATAAAGCTCCAGAAGGATTAGATGTGGTATATACAGTGCAGATAGTTAATTTGACATCAGTTTGTTCAACATTTCGCAGTACAAAAAGTATGTTGACGTGTTAATTACAATTACTAGTCTGTGACCAGCAATGCAGAACTATCTGAAAAACCTTCAGCACTCAAAAAAAAAAAACTACGATCAAACCCACTTCAATGTAGCAGTTAATAGTAAAAGCAAATGCTTCCAGAATTGAATTAATGGCACTGACTGATTTTCAGAAGCATACCATATCAAAATGTTATTCCTTATCTTTATCTGTCCCAAATAAAAACGAGTATATGTTTAAATGGGAGGAATAATTGCAATTCTCATTATATTGAGCAGAGTGGCACAGAATTGCAGATATATTACAAGGTATGACACTGCACATCACATAATAAAAATCATTATGATAACCATACAGATATTGGTACTTGGTCCCAGTTAGATTCGGATGCCTCAGATTTTTGTTGGAGAGATTGTGGACATGTAGGAACTATCCCATAGCTGGTGGGACTGTCCTAAATTAAAATGGTATAGGAATGATGTTTTGTCACCTCATCAATAACTTCATTATCTAGTACAATGGGTCTTTTCTTTTTTTTTTTTTGTAAATCTTTATTTTGCGTGCGGTGGAAAAAACAAACATGTTGGTAATTCCGCATATGTGTGAACATGGCTCATAAAATTTTTTTCAACATGGTATAAACTGGTGAGGAACACTTCGCACATTTTTTTAAAATTTAGTGGGCTGAAATGTTGTATCGAGGGCCTTAACTGGTGAGAGTGTAGGGGAATATATACCCGTCTATGTGTGCCAGCGCGAGTACTTTGGAGACATCTAGCGTGTGGGGCGTGTAGCGTCCGGTATGCCTTTCCCTGTGTAGGTCAAATCCCACCCGATCCCTGATATCTGTGTAAGAATGGTGCTCCATATGGGGTCCAGGGCTAGAGCCGCGTTTGGTGTGTGGGGCGCTATGACGTTCCCCTTAGTGGCTCCCTATGTGGTTTCGGTCTATTTCTGTTATACCTTCTTGTAGGAGCTGCATGGTTATCGCCTGGACCGGAGGTGCGCTGTGTGGCGTGGCTATTTACAGTGATGAAGGTGGCTATGTGTAAGCACGAGGTAACGAGTGTTCGAGTCTAGTAGATGTCTAGGTGGGTGGGAGGTGAGTAAAAGCCTCCGTGTGAGGTCATTAGAGTATCTATTATGTAGAGCTCCCTTGCTTGAAATGCCCTGTTACCCTAGGGTGGGGGGGGGGAGAGAGAGAGAGGGTCACCAGGGCCAGTTGGTGAAGCCTCCAACGGGTCATTATCTTATTGCAACTAAAAAGGAGGTGGACCAGAAACAGAGGTCTGCAAACATTGCTAACTTTGTTATTGAGAGAGTTCAATAATAGTCCAAGGGTCTCAGACCCGGCGCGGTATTTCAGGTCTTGGTGTCTCCACGGGGTCTTGTTGCTGCCTTTGTTGGCACCTCCACACTCCTGGGTCGGTGGCCTGGTTGCGGTGGTGAGGTTGTCGTCGGAGTTAGGAGTCCCAGTGTTGCCATTAGAGCAGGTCCTTCGGAGGGGTCCATGACCTTATAATGCTTGTTGTCTTTGGTAACCCACAGGGTTCCCGGAGTGGACCACTTGTAGGTGATGCCTCCTGCGTGGAGTGGTTTAGTAAGTGGTTGCATTTGCTTACGCCATAGTAGTGTGGCTCTGCTCAAGTCCTGGAAGAATGATAGTCGGCAACCCTCAAATTCCAGAGGTGTCTTTCCCTGTAGCGCTGCTAAGAGTCCTAGCTTGTCTGACATGGACTGGCACCGTAGTATGATGTCTCGTGGGGCTGCTGTAGGTGCTTGCGGGGATTTCGCAATTCTATATATTCCATCGAATAGGAATGTTTTGGCTTGTCTGGCCGGGAGTAGTGCGGCTACGAGGCGTCTGATGAAATGTGGTAGTTCCTCCAGCAGTACGGATTCCTGCACCCCCCTGATTTTGACGTTTTTGCGTCTCCCCCTGTCGTCCAGCAGGTTGACTTGTCTAGATAGGGTAGTCTGAGTGGTGTGCATTTTTTGTACTTTCTCCTCCAGCTCTTGTAGGCCCTGTTGTAAGGTCCCCACTACCGTTTCGGTGGCTTGTGTACGTGCTGTCACTGCAAGCACATCACCTTTCAGCGCTGCCAGGTCAGCCTCCCACATTTGCTTGAGGTTCTGCTGTAGGCCTGTCAGCATAGCCTGGATATCGCTCCTGGATGCTGGGGCATTTTCCTCTGTTACCCGTGAGTGAGCTGGGTGACAGGGAGTGGGTGGTGGGCTATCTGTTGGGTCTTCCTCCTCTGAGGGTGGTGGTGAAGCGTCTCGTTGAGACGTGGGCCGCGTTGCGCCTGGGGCCTGTAGCATCTGGCTTATGTCGCGCTGTGGCTTAGGGGTATGTGTGGGTAGCTTCTGAGATTTGCGCCCCATCTCACCTGTGTGTGGCAGGTTAAGGTACCAGTCGTCTAGGTCTGGTGCTCCCCAGGGCCAAACTCCTTCCCCTGAGTCTCTCTGCCGTCCGCCCGCGTGGTAGGCCTTGCCGCCTCGGCGTCGTGTTTTTGAGCCGGGCGTGTGGAAGAACGGCATCGGCAGTGTCGGCTGTCTGTCCCGGACTCAGACCGAGATTCTGCGACCCAGGTTGGTGTCGGATGCCCTCAGATCGGCCGGATTGTAGAAATCCGAGCGGGAGCTGCAGCAATGTGCGACCGCTCGGTTCCGTTGTCAGGCCCCGCCCCCACAATGGGTCTTTTCAAACTTCTACCTAATGGTTTTTCTAAGGGGGAAAAATGATTTTGAAACGTATACTCATTGCAGTCATTTTCTGTATTGCCACGCTATTGGAATTTTTTTTGAAATTCCCCCAAGACGAGAGGTCATTGCCATGGTATTGGAGATTAGAACTTACGAACTAACACTGCGACAATCACACTCTATATTTGCTCAGTTGGGTCAGGTGTGGGATGGCTGAGTACAATAAATAGAATTAGTAGATGGCCTATTAACAACTACTATCCATTTAAGTATTTAGATATGGGTCAATGTCACATATAATCCTTTTAAATTATGTTCTGAATGTATGTAAGAATAATTAGGTTTGTTCACATTCTGTACGATTTTCCCCTTCCCTATTTTCCTTTATGTCCTGTTACCTTTTTGCTTGCATTTCCTTTGGTTGTGTCCCTTGATTATTGTACTGTAGTTTACACATTTTGTTTATATAACTTATGTGGTATTGTTAAAAATGTGAAATTTTCAATTAAGTATTTGATAGAAATAATGTATTTTTTTTTTTATTTTTTTTAATTAAAATGGTTCAAAAGTGTAATGGATCCATTTTAAGCAAGACATTGATTTTGATAAGGTAACATAACCTCTGTTCTGTTAATGACCTATATCATTAACCATGAATTGTGGCTATCTTCTGCCTGTGCAGATTGTATGTGATTGGACGGATTATGATGAACGAATGAAGAAACTGGTCAGCATTGTGGCCGACCAATTAGATAAGAATAGGCTGCCCTCAGTGCACCCACACCACAGTATGCTGTACCCACTGTCTCATGCTTTCCGGAAAGCAATTGCTGAAAGACATGGAAACTTGTGTCTAGACAAGGTGAGTATTCAAGTAATAAACCAGGCAAAGCAGCGTATGTTGGCTTATGAGCTCCTTTGAAGAAAACTCTCTTATCTCCTGTTCTGGTGTAAATGAGAATGTCATGAACTTTAAGAAAATAAAAAAGGCTTTATTTAGCACAACTAAACACTGGTCTTTATTTTGAATCTCTTTAATTTCCAGATTAACGTTCTTCACAAACCACCATATGAACATCCGAAGGACTTAAAAGTCAGCGACGGCCGACTAAGAGTGGGTTATGTGAGTTCAGACTTTGGAAATCATCCCACGTCACATCTCATGCAGTCAATACCTGGAATGCACAATTCAGATAAATTTGAGGTAAGTACGAACACCGCTTTTTCTTATGTGCCTGATTAAATTACTGAAGAATAGGTTGCTATCTGGTTCTGCAGAGAGCAATTCTGCTACTCGTTATTTCCCTCTGGGTTTTTGTTACTGAATCCCTTTCAGTTCTGCAATTTCTTTTGTAAAGTGATGTCGTTGCTTTTGCAGGTTTTCTGTTATGCACTGAGCCCTGACGATGGAACCAATTTCCGTGTGAAAGTAATGGCAGAAGCAAAGCATTTTGTTGACTTGTCCCAGGTGAGTTATCCTCATAAATGAAATCTTTTAGAAAACCTATAATATTCAAGTTAAGACTTGTTTCTAGTTTGTAGTTTTCCTAACCAAAACAAAGTTTGAGAAAACATAAAATCTTTAGGAAGTACAACAATGTGAGCAGCCAAGCACTTTAGATTACTTTGTCTATAAGAAACACCCATGTTTCTTCCCATTATTCAGTGTCTCCCAGGTTTCTTTTTACTGTTCCTCTGTCTCCTGATACCTCCCCAGTAGGTTTCCTCCCCACGTAATTGTTTGTTTTTGTGTTTTTTTTTTTATTCTCTGGTTCATCTATCTATTCTTCTCATGTGCAGCTTATTCTAAGTTCATTTGCCATTATTTCACACTTGTGGAATGTATTGGACAAAGCTTTGTTCTGTATTGCAGTACTTCACACCCCTCCACCTCTCCCCCCCCCTCCCCCCCCCCCCAGCATTTTCTTCTAAATAGTGTGCATTTCCTGTTCTAGATTCCTTGTAATGGAAAAGCAGCAGATCGTATCCACCAAGATGGAGTCCACATCCTAGTTAACATGAATGGCTACACCAAAGGGGCCAGGAATGAATTATTTGCTCTCAGAGCAGCACCTATTCAGGTAAAGGGCTAGATGGGAATATCTTCCAAGAGGAAGGAAAGAATAATTGAGGACATTTAATTCCACATTAGTTTGTGGTGTGGTTGTTTACAGTTTTGATCTGTTTATAGATTGGGCTGTATTTAGTCCCTTATGGTTTATGTGCATCCTGTCTTAGGGACCTATGGGTTTCTCTTGTATGTAGGTCAGTAACCCTGAGACCTTACCATGCTCTTACTGTATTTGTGTAATGCCTTGTAAATGACTGGTTCATTAAATCATGACTCCCCTCCACTTTAAAAAGGTTGTACAACGCTAGCGTTGTGGACTTAAGTTTGGACATGGAGTCTGGTTGTATTTTCGTCAGTACAAAATCCTGATGTAACAATTGAAGATTATGCTAGCTTTAGTGTACTAATAATCTTAATTTGAATAATGACAGGAGGCGAGTATTTTGCATATCTCTCTTTACTAACTCCATATAGCAGTAAAGAAACACATAGAAAAAAGAACCAATTACAGGAGAGCAGGATGTACACAAGGCAATGTGACCTTATCATTTCCTCTTTCATAAAGCGACAACAAGCAGAAGTAAATATATAGCAAACAATAAAACTAATAACAACTCCAAGTTTCCATGTGCGAAGGAGCAAACTTCCAAAGAATTCTATTCGAACAACGAAAAAGAGTTCAGGGTTGAGACAAATCCGAAGGATAAAATCTCCAATAGTTTCACGTGAACTGCCAATTATCTTCAAAGACGAATCATACTGAAAAGAGAATGTGTGACAGGTTTAGACATAGTCACGAACATTTAACTCCAATTAAAGTACCACCTAACATCCCATTGGAGAATATAGTAACTATAATCTGATAACTGAGTAATTGTAATAAGAACTCTAATGAGGATTCCATATTAATGGAAGTATGAACATATCATATAAGCACCAATGTGAGAGGCAAACCTACCTTAGCACCTGATATCTGCAAAGCAAACGAATAGAAAGGGTGGGCAGCGAAGCAGGGGGGGAAATACTCGCCTCCTGTCATTATTAAAATTAAGATTATTAGTACACTAAAGCTAGCATAATCTTCAATTTTACCACGACAGGAGGCTTCGTATTTTGCATTTTTAACGCTGAGAACAGAGTATAGAACTAAATAAGAGTCCTACTGTGTGCCGAGAGACCCAGTATTTGGCGTTGTTGGGAGGTCTTCCCCGTCGAGCGCCCACGTATACACCATCTAACAGGAAATTATTCAAAACCAAGTCTGACCGTTTGTCAGCAGGATGTTTAGTCCTATAGCGTGAAAGGAGAATGACCTCCACAACTCATAAGCTGGAGATGTATGACATTGGGTAGTTGGTATCCTAGAGGATCCTAGTCCCTTGGGCATCCTCGGGTAGTGATACGGGCTGCAGTTCCGTCTCCATCCTCACATAAGGGATCAAGGTGCAGGACCGAACCAGACGTCCAGATGTAGGGGTAGGGTTGTCGCCTCCCTGGGTTCCCAGATTCCCAAGAGGTCCCCGGCAGCCTGCGATCGTCCGCTGACCTGCCAAGAAACCCCCCAAAGTGGGTCCAGGTCCCCAGGTAGCCGACCCTCTTGGGATAGAAGATGTGGGTACCCTATGGCTCTGTGAGGAATTGTTTGCCATTAATGTAGCAGGAGAAGATCCTCGCCTGCTCGAGAATTACTGTAGACCTTGTAAGCATGAGAAGCATAAGTCCTCCGGGGAGGTCAGGTCAGACTGAGCGCGATCACCATCGTGCCTCGACTTATACTGTGACAAGTGGTAATATCCAAATCAGTCGGCCCCTATGAGACGTGTCTTCCCCGGGAGACGGGTTGATCTTCTGTGAAGAAGACGGGGACCGAAGGAGCCTACATGTTGTCTGATAAACGTGAGTTGGTCCATCCCGGTGGATGTGAAACCTGACCGCCTAATCTGTGGTTACCTGCAGTAGGGTACATGGATTGATAAAGTACTTCTTTATCAATCCATATATTGTGAAGTATAGGTAGGACCAAGAAGTCTAGGTATACAACGTACAGGGTCACGGTGGTGCCGCGGAGAGTCGTACAAATATTCCCAAGTTGTGGAATAGTCTACGAATCCTCTGAGCGAATAGTCTTCTACAAGAGGTTCCAGCTGGTTCTCGGATGAACGTGGGTGTTGACAAGTTTTCAGTTCCCTGGAGTGATCTGAATGAGGTTCTCCCGGAAGAGAGTGTCTCGTCTTCCCCGCCTGTATTCATTACTTCTTTCGGTAGTTTATCAGGGCCCACCAGGCTCTGAGCTACTGGATCGGGAAGGAGAGGATGTCCCCTGAAAACTGGGTAAGGTGGTCGAGCGGGAAGCAAGAAGACCGTCCTGACGTGTCTTTAGGTCCTGAAGGCAAGTCGGTTGACTACGTGAAAGTGGTCTTCCTCAGGATTGAGTGCCTTTCACCTAGATGTGGTGATGAAATCCCCTGTGGATGTAGTAGGAGGTATATTGATGGTATCTGTGTGTACTGTGTTCTCTGTCCGCTTATCTGCATCACCATTAGTTGACTCTCGCTCTATATGGGTAATAGAGCTAGCGGTAGCGGATCTTGGGTCAGATGTCCCGAAGTGGTCGACGACCGGTTCTGTTGCCAACCTTTTTTTTAAAGAATCCTTTGTAAAGGTAATCGCATAACACCTCCTTCCTAGGGGTTTGGGCCCTTATGAAAGCCATGGGACCCTTGCGTGTCTAATAAGTTCCCTTTGGAACTTTGTGCCTTGTGCCTGGGGTTCCGACTATCTTGGCGCCCAGTACCGCCAACCATCCGTCAGTGCGGAGGAGTGCTGCTATGGGCATCCAATGGGAGAGGCCAACACTGGGGTTTCCTGCGAGGAGCAGAAAGTTTTTTGTGTCCATATACCCAAGTTGTATGCCCGTTCCTGGACGATGTTTGGCGGCGTCCAGCATCGCCCATGGTAAGGTCGTGAATCCTGAAAGACCTCCTCCGTTGGTCACTATAGTCGTCTGAGCCGTTCTGACCGGCATGGAAGGGCATGGGTTTGTCCGACTGTCAGCGGATATGGACATTCTAAGCAAGAGGCTGCAAAGCCACGAGTGCATAACGTTGTCAAGTAGGTTTATCATAGTAAGGGATACCTCTGTGTAAGGCACAAACCAGTATTCAGGCACAGGATGCAGGGCAAACAGATCAGTCTACTATGACAGTAGGCAGTGTTCACGGAAACCCTTGCGGGTCTATTCCCAATCATGGCCAAATAAAACAGACTGGAACTCACCCAGTACATAGAGGTTGCCATAGCATTGCCTCCGCTCAGCAGCACCGTGCAGCGCACGTATAGTGGGGGCTCACCCCGGGTGCACAGGGTATGAACCCTTAAGTGCTGGCCATCGCCCTGATAGTGTGTCAGTCACCTCTTCCATTATTAAATTCACCTCAAGGGGAACATATATTGTTAAGTAGGCGGCTTGGAACTCCTGTTCAGCGGTTGTAACCGCATGCCTCTGTTCGGCATTTTAGTGTAGTGCATGCCTAGCCGGGCCCGTGGGCCTTTAACTGCAGGCCGCTGAATAGGTACAGAGCATAAACCCGTAGCGTATAATGATTTATTATCAATGGAGGTATTCCTTCAGCTGTAGGTATAGGCTGTTGCCGTAAGACTTCCTTCGGTCGGGTAGTGTGACTCGCCTATCGTAGGGGTCTTACCCCAAGAGCACCGGGTCTGAACCTGTAAGTGCTGGTCCCAGATCTGAAGTTTGGATTTTCAATCCTCGAGCTCGCTCTTGAGAGGGGTAGGAGTAGAAGCAGCAGTGCTGTAGGGGGCTCACCCCGGTTGCACAGGGTATGAACCCATCAGTGCTGGCCATCAGCCTGATAGTGTCCTACAGCTCTATCAATAATTAATTCACCGCCATGGGGGATATTCTGCGCTGAAGCTTGCGACTCTAATAGATTGGCTTATACCTAGTCTGAGATCACCTCAGGTGCGCGGGGTATGTTTACCCGTCCACCTTGGGTCGCGGCCAAATAAAACCGACTGGATGAGAGCACAATCCGCAGACCCATGCAGGGTGTAGTAGTGTGCAATTTATTGAGTATCCAGCACATTACCGGGTGCACGGTATGGGGCAGCCTGAGAGAGCGAGGGCAGTGAGTCCGGCCGTCCCCCTGAAGGGGGGTCGAACGGATAGGCCGGAAGAAGGGGTTAATGCCCGGGAGCCAGTGGGAGCCGACGGGAACCGCGGGAGGGAAGGGGTTAAGCCCCAGCCAGACTCAGAATCCCCATGAGGGGGAAGGAGGAAAGCGGGAAAAAGGTGGTCCCCAGATGCTCCAGGCATAGGCCAGGAAAATCGCCAGAAAAGTCATGATACATATGGTGTAAAGTACATCTACCATAACTACACATAAAACCTATCAAGTCAATAATAAAATTTACAACTAACACCTATTAAATCCATGTTATAAAATACATGACATCTATTAAATACATATAAAGTACATATAATACTTATCAAAACAAAGGATGAAATGCCTATAAAACTGATAAATTACAAGTGATATTAATCACAGCGAAAGGTTATGAAATAAGTATAACATTAAATCTACATCTATGAAATAACATAGAAAAAACACAGCTGCACATAGTACAGAAGCACAGCAAGAAACATACAGCAAAGTATATAAAATATATAATACAGAAACAACCTCAAAGAGGCACTGTAAACATAAAGTAATGGAGTTATACTCTGACCTGTCTGCTTGATGGAGCAGTAAAGAGAGGAAATGATAAGGTCACATTGCCTTGTGTACATCCTGCTCTCCTGTGATTGGTTCTTTTTTCTATGTGTTTCTTTACTGCTGTATGGAGTTAGTAAAGAGAGATATGCAACATATGAAGCCTCCTGTCATGTGGTAAAATTGTAAAGTTCTTGCTGGCTACAAAGTTTTCTCGATAACTTTTGCTTGACTGCAGGTGAGACAGTCATAACAATAGAACTACGAACTGATCTCATCTGTGACAAAGCTGTTTTTTAAATGAACATAATAAGAAATTGATTAACTGGCCTAGGGAAACCTGTCTATGATCAAAGGACAGTGGCCATAAGAAAACAAAAATGTACAGATGGTAATTTTCTGTATGCTGGTTCTTTACAACCAACTAAAATGTTTATCCGCTGTTGGTTTTAGCATACATTCCTTTATTTGTTTTACAGGCTATGTGGCTGGGATATCCTGGAACAAGTGGTGCGCCATTTATGGACTACATTATAACTGACAAAGAGACTTCACCCATTGAGGTTGCTGAACAATATTCTGAGAAAATGGCTTACATGCCCAATACGTTTTTTATTGGGGACCACGCGAACATGTTCCCTCATTTAAAGGTTTGTGTAATAAATAGGAAATGTATAAGTGGTTAGAAATCTCACAAAGCTACATAGACGCATTTGTAAACTGAATTTCTTCTTCCACAGAAAAAAGCGGTGATAGACTTCAAGTCCAATGGTCATATTTACGACAATAGAATAGTACTCAATGGAATTGACTTGAAAGCTTTTCTAGAAACCTTGCCTGATGTGAAAATCGTTAAGGTAAGAATGTATTACATGTTTGTTTTTTAAGGAATTCCTGCGGATGAACGGTGTGAATGGTTGATAGCTGGTGCACAGCAGAACGGCAATTGCAGAGTATGTATCCTGCCTCCCAATGCTTCTGTAAGAAGCATTTTGGTGGCCAAGAGATTATCAATAATCTAAAATGGCAGAACAAAAATCTAGCCTTATCAATGCATTTATGTGTAGGGCTGCATTGTTCCTGTAACCGAAACCGGCTACAGTGAAATTATTATATACAAAACAAATTGATACAGCCAACCTATAAAGGAACAAGAATAAATTTATAAAGTACGGCACTGCTTTTTGTGATGAAGTCCAAAATGAGTAAAATATTGCACTCACAAACAACTTCGTAGACCGGCATGTAGGTAAATCTCAAATCCTCTTTTGATTTCAACAGTATGGATCCTGATGTCACACTAAAAATAAAGTATACAAAGGACTGAACTTCTCTATTCCGTAAAAAAAGTATCTTATACCACTTGTATAAAAAAAAACAAAAACCACAGCATATCATAATTAACACCACGCAATATTCTGGACAAACTATATGGCCATGCCTTACACTTTCGTCACTGACTACAGAGGCTTCCAGATTGAATACAACAAAATGGAATAGGGAAGTTCTACTTACTTGAACCCGTCCCTTGTTGGCGGGTTCTCTTCAGCACCAAGAGCGGACATCACTTCTGTGCAAAGGTACAGCATTGAGGTCTATGGAGGCTCCTGCCACAACATTGTAAAGAAGAGTAGGACAAAATTCCTACACAATGATGTGAGAGATTGATAGTGTCATACAGAAAATTATTACTTCAAGTTATTGCTGCTAAAAGTGGTTCTACCAGCTATTGAATCATAAGGTGTACTTGGTTTTTCACACATGGCTCCTTTATTTTAGCTTCATTTTGTTAAATCATGACACTGTGCTATAGGTCATGTGTTGTTGTTGTTCATCTGAAGCTGTATTTATCTAATTTTAAGACCTAAGGAACTGATGATTATGTCCTGATATGTAAAACCATAGAATTCAAAGAGAATGACTTTAGGTTGGCATCATCTGTTTTGTATATAATATTTGCTGTATCAAAAGTGGAGAATCTTGTGAGAAGTCCATCTTTATTTGTGCTAAGTATCCAGACTCCTACGTCTATTTGATGTCAAGGGTTGTGCTGTATATGTAAAATGTTTAGTCACATTATGCAAGAAATGTAAGTTGAGTTATTTCTAGCTGGGAACATTCACTGCCTTTCTCTTTTTTGTTTTCTGTTTAACGATTTTTGTAGTCAGATAACAAGCCGTACAAAAAAGTAAAGTACATGAGGACACACCATAAAACAGCCGTTGTTGACAATGTTTTCCAATCGTGAGGATGTAATCATATTAGGGATCATACATGTTGTCATATTTTGCAATACAGTGTAGTTATTACATTACATTCAAAGCATCTGTTATTGTCTGGATTGGACAGTAGGTCAATATTGATCATGTCTCCTTAATATGGAATGTTAGACTGCACATTTCATTGCCTTTCTTTTCTTCCCATAGATGAAGGGGCCAGATAATACAGATGACAGCAACTCTGCACTTAACATGCCTGTCATTCCCATGAATACCATAGCAGAGGCAGTCATTGAAATGATAAACAGAGGACAAATTCAGATTACGATTAATGGATTCAACATAAGCAATGGATTGGCTACGACACAGGTAACCATGTTTGCAGTCATTGTGTCATTCATCCTTACTGAATGTATATGAATTTTAAAAGCTATGTTTTAGAGATGCCCAAACTGGTTACTAAATTAAATCTCCCTCCTCCACGTTTTCCGGTCTACTTATGCAACCTTGTGTGGTTCTGATGTGTGTAAGGACGTATACAAATTATACCAAGCAAACGACTCTAGTGACTTTTATATATCAGGTCAATAAAACTGTCAACATGCTCTATATGTGCTGTTATATTTTATGTAACCATTGTCTCCTTTTTACAGATAAACAACAAAGCTGCGACAGGAGAAGAAGTTCCTCGTACTATAATAGTTACAACACGCTCACAGTATGGGCTTCCGGAGGATGCTGTTGTATATTGCAACTTCAATCAGCTTTACAAGATTGACCCTCCCACGTTACAAATGTGGGCAAATGTAAGGGGGTAAAACATTATTTTATTTGTGTAGAAGAAAGTGATACTGTATCGCCTTGCTTTGTGGCCATTGGTCGGTTCATTTGCTTTGTCAATGTGTATTGCTAAGTTGAACAAGAAACATTCCGGATGAACTGTTTGTTTTCATCTGCCTGTTTCTGGACTAGTAAAATGGTATTAAAGGGATTCTATAGTGTTGGGGATACAAAGTTGTATTCCACTCTAGTCTTCTTTCAGGTCCTTCTGTCCTTGAACCTTGTATTTTACCAAATCCCTTTTTTACTCCTTTGCTTTGTCATTTTAACACACCTGTTACCCGTGCCCACTGTTTTAATATATTCTGCGCTTGGTTTAGCCTCATCACTGAAAATTAGTTTAAGGGACTTCAGAATGTTTAAACTTTCCTTATGGTGAGACTGTCCAGTGCACACTGTGTGCAAGGAGACTCTGCTTCCTAGTCAGTCAGCTCCACCAGATCAATTTAAGTTGGTCTTCTGCTTTTTTAAAAAATCTTTCCTGCAATAAGTAACAAAATTGATGTGGCTGATACTTGTTCTCACTCGAGTTCTGGCATGCAAGTGCTGAGAGCTTGATCTTGTGTGGTGGATATTGTTCCCTCCCTGGGCAGCAGAACATGAAATTCAGGGCTGTCAACGACGGCGTGTGAAAATCACACCTAGATATTTTCAGGAGCCTGATTGGGACCCCATTCTAGTGTCTTCTGTGGTCACTTATAGTAAAACTTTTTTAAACAAGAACCATAATGTTTACCTTTGTTGGTCTTTAAAATTGTGTACTTGCCAGTAGGCTAAATTAAGACCATTTGGAGTCCTGTAGCATTTCCTGTATTTATTTTGTTGTGTGCAGTTGCAGATTGTGTATGGTATATGTTCTAATTATTTTTATTTATTTTGAACAGATTCTGAAGCGTGTTCCCAATAGCGTCTTGTGGCTTCTCCGATTCCCTGCAGTAGGAGAGCCAAATATTCAACAGTATGCCCAGAATATGGGACTTCCACAGTCCAGGATCATTTTCTCTCCTGTTGCTCCTAAAGAGGAGCATGTCCGTAGAGGACAGTTAGCTGATGTTTGTTTAGATACGCCTCTATGTAATGGGCACACCACTGGCATGGATGTGCTCTGGGCAGGAACGCCCATGGTCACTATGCCAGGTAAGGAACCACCGGAAAGCTTAGTTGTGCTCAACAAAGGTTGTTCTTCAGGTAAATTCACAGATTTTTATTTTTCATAAAGTATTTGTATAAGAAACAACTTTAAATTGTAAAATCATATCACCTTGCTTGTGGCAGTGTATAGAGCATGAAACACGTAATCTTTATACACTGTTCCAGCAGAATTACTAGCAAATGTATAGAAATTAACAAATGTTATGTATGTGTTTAGGGGCCACGAAAGCATTTTCTCCCGTAATGTTTATATTTTGTAGGAAACAAATTACTTGTAAAGCGCCAACAAATTTCCCAGCGCTGTACAATAGGTGGACTAACAAACATGTGGTTGCGCCAAGACAAGTTGAACATACAGGGACACAAGGTTTTGTAGGAGACTTGTTTCCTGGAATGTTTTTTTTTTTTTTTTTTTTTTTTTCCAAGCCCTTTTAACCCCTTAAGGACCAAACTTCTGGAATAAAAGGGAATCATGACGTGTCAGACACGTCATGTGTCCTTAAGGGGTTAAAGAGAGAACATATACAATTTCCACTCATTTCACTGTGCCATACATTTGCTAGTTAAATGTTCTTTCTGCTTTAGATGTCTTGGTAGTGTATCTTTTTATAGTTAAACTATAGGCATTAAATCAACTTTAGCTTAATAAAGCAGTTTTGGTGTATGGATTATGCACCTGCACTCTGCGCAATACACTGCTGTTTAGGAGTTAAATCACTATTGTTTCTGGTTAGGCAGGCCTAGTCACACCTCCCCTGGATAACTTCCTTTAGATGTATCTCCTGTTCTGTACATTGAACTTTAATCACACACATAGAGCTCCTGCATGACCTAGAAGGCTATTAACCGTGCAGAGGGAAAGATTGGTACCTATAGTGTCCCTTTAAGGATTACTAATGCCTTAAAGGGACACTCAAAACACCATAATGCAGTTAATTGAAGTGGTCATGGTGACTGGAGCGTATAGATGCAAACCCCAAGGTGTGTTTTTTTTTTTTTTTTTTTTTTTAACCTAAGTGTTGGTGGGTTTATTTGCTTTCAGGGGAACAATCAGTGTTTATTCTAATTACAATTTATCGTTGCTGCAGAATACAGACAAATTTGTTTGTATTAGCTTGGTGTGACTAGAGCCCTAGTTTTTATCTGACTGCTTAAATGGTTTGTCCAGATTCAGAGGGACAGCACACAAAAAATCCTTCTTGCACCACAACCACTTATATAAACTGTTTAATTTATAAATGTTTTATGTAAAAGATAAGTTAAGAAATGTTTGTAAAAGTCCTTTTAATTTTCTAGTAGGCTGTAAGCAAAGCCTGGAGAAGGAATAAAAACAGACTGACCCAATAAGTACCAAAGCTGTATACAGTCTGGCTGCTTTGCATTTTCACACCATCAGCATACTAGAGATATTCAGATAAGGGACAATCACTAAATTCCTGGCCAAAGTTGATAAAATATTGGAAAACCCTAGCACACTGGCAATAAATTGTGAAACAATAAAAGTGCAACTAGACATTTAACCTTTCGCATTACTTAAGGCATTACTGATTCTTTAAATTGTATTAATCTTAAACTGTTGTAGGGACAAAGTAATTCTTAATTATGTATCTATGTGAGCAAGTCTTTCTTTTTCATCTAAGCGAGATTATTGGCATTTCTTATTGCCAAATTTGTGACTTGACACGGGTTAAGCTAATTGACAGACTTTCTTTGTGGAGGCCAAAGTGTTACAGTGCTATATAATTTACTGCTAAAATATCGCTTCTACAATCATTTGATCTATATGTGCTCTCCTGCTCAAAAACGTGATGTAAGGGAGAGGTCGGACCACTGATACTTAATACTTTTGATTTTGCTTAATTACTCCCATAATTACGCCGAGTAGCAAGGGATCCCTCAGCTTCTCTCTCTAGTAATGCACATAAACAGATTTCCACATGGTCCTAGAAATGATCTGGACAAACAAATGTTATAATCTCCAGTCCAGGCGCGACCAAACTCTTCCAGTGAAAAATAAAGACTGGGCAACACACTGGTTCGGCTCTATGTGAGCCTTTATCAAGATCTTGATAAAGGCTTACACTAAGCCAAGACATGTGCTTTGATCCAATAGACCTGCATTGGACCTTATACCAATGCCCAGTCCTTGCTTTTTGGTCTTCCACTAGAAACAATCAGGACAGCATCAATATTTAAGAATAATTATCTTAATTGCTGACTGCTGAATAATCCATTCTAAAAATCCAAACTGTGTAAATCTTGGCATTTAACAACCAGCTGATGCAAAAGCTTAGTCTTTTTGGGACTGACCTTTCAGTTTATTATAATTTTTTTTTTTTTTTTTTTATCCACTTCAATTTACATTTGAGTGTTCTGTCCAGGGTTTTGCCTCTGTGTGTAGCTTTTTAAGGGGAACTTTTAAAACTTTTCTATTTCACTGTCTGCTTTAGTGGTACTTGTATAATATATTAATATTGGAGGTATTTGACTACCTTTATTAGAGGTCCGTGGTTGGAAAGTCAGAAGTATGATAAAGTACCCTTAACGTGTGTAATGTACATATCCTGGTTTTATTTCATCTCACAGCTGATTACATCAGAACTGCATTATTTTAATACAAAAAGATCACAACTAATTGAGATATTTGAATCTGTGTTGCAGGCTTGCTGATTTTTCGAAGGATCAATATTAAATTATGGCATTTGTAACAATAATGAAAAAAAACTTTTGTTTTTCTGCAGGAGATACACTTGCATCTCGAGTTGCTGCTTCACAGCTCACTTGCCTTGGTTGTCCAGAGTTAATTGCTAAAAGCAGACAAGACTACGAGGATATAGCTGTGAAATTGGGCACAGACTTGGAATTGTAAGTATTTTTAATGTCAGACAAATATTTTGTATGTTTTGTTATTTTGTGGAAAACGGTCAAGCTCTGCTTTCCTGCTTCATTTGTCCTTTTATGGGAGCTTATGTTGCTTGTTTAAGAGTTTAGCACAGCGCTTCAACAATGTGTTTATGCACAAATGTATGTTTAGAATAGTCTAGTCTTATTGTAAGGAAAGGAAACTTTTGTAGTTGTGCTACATCAAGCAACTCATGATAGTGTCAGCTAAAGAATTCTGGGCAATGAGCTTTGTATTTCGGCAGCAGCTAGAGGTGTCTTTTTAGCCACCTGTAGATCAAAGCAGTGTGTTCACAACCTACAGATTGGTTTTATTAATACTTGTAATTTATTTTATAGCCTAAAAAAGATCCGTGCTAAAGTGTGGAAGCAAAGAATATCCAGCCCTCTCTTCAATACTAAGCAGTACACAATGGATTTGGAGCGATTATATCTGCAAATGTGGGAGCATTATGCTGCTGGAAATAAACTGGACCATCTCCTCAAGCCAATTGAAAATACAGAGTCTGCTTAACTTTCTGTTTTATGATGTAACCTTGGAGATTGTTTGAAACACAATACCAGAGGACTGGAATGCACAGTCGGGCCTGCCAATCTGTGCCACAGAAGGAAAAGATTTGAATATCTGTTGATATTTAGACATTTTATTTGCTCTCTCTAAATTTGTGTTCCTCTTGGTAAACCTACAGGGAATCTTTCAAATTGCCATCCAGTTTAGACATCATGGGCAGACATTTTTTTTTTTATGCCAATTTTAGTCTTGTCTTGCAGTATACATATTTGAAATTTCAGGCTTTTAAACATACACATTCATGTTTGTGTCTGCTAGCTGATTCCTTTATTCACAGCTTGAATCTTAGCTAACCGTGCTTATTTGAAAGATTAAAAAGAAAAAAAATAATCACACGGCATCATTAATGGTGTTCTAGTCCTTTTATAGGTTTTATAAACCACTTGTAGCCTTTTTATGTCTGGCGTCTGTTTACAAGCAGCTCTGTATGTATGCTTTTGGTATAGATGATGAAAAGTCTTTGAGGGAAAAATGTGTTTGTTTTTTTTTGCAAATATTTTATTTAAATTTTCTAAGTCAACCCATCTTCAAACAAATATCCTGTTTCCAAAAAACAAACTCAAATATACATGCTACAAATATACGTTTAGCAACAGTCAGACCTGTGCAAACAGCAAAGTGTTTAGTGGTTCATGTGTTTGAGGAGCTAAGGCAGGCTTGTGTGTATGTGTAGTAGTAGATTCAAGTGTTTCATTTATAAATTGTCATTTAAAAAAAAAAAAAATGTTCAGAGGAAGCATATACTTTTGTGTGTGTGTGTGGTTTGTTTTTTGTTTAGTTTTTTTGTTTGTTTTTTCCCTCCTGTGGATGCTTCATGCATTTGAGTGAAAAATGAGCATGTGCTTGAACAGGTTAGTTATAATTAAATAATGCACCTGCACATTGCATTGCCTGTTGATTTAATAAACCTTATGTTGACTTTGTAGGTTTTTTTTTTTTTCTGTTCATAATTGTTTTCTTTCAAATGTATGAATTTTATTTTTTTTGTTCAGTAAAATTTTCAGGTGGAATATATAATTGTTTCAGGTTTTTTTTGTCGTCGTCTTTGTGTTCCCTGCTTTGGTGTTTTAGGAATTAGAATACATGTTTGTTTTTACCTTTTTTGTGCGCACATGAAGGCTAGCCCTAAAAAGGTTGATTTGAGATTATCCAGAACAATTGAGGCAGTGCTACTGGGGTAGCAATTTGAAGAATTATCACTTCTACCAGTTAGGGCAAGACTTGTTGGTGTAGCACTCGGCAACATAATAATCTGCTTTGGCAGAATTCTGGTAAAGGCTTTCTCTAATTGGGGTCATCTTGGAAGTTCTGACTAGTGCATCTTGGCCATCTTTCCAAAAAAAACTGGGTAGCTTAGTTTGAGAGGCTTTTCACAGTTTTTATAACTTTTCTTTATAAATCACATATTCCACAGCAGTATACATTTTCTGGATAAAGGAGTATTTGTAACAAGACCGGTTTGATCTACAGGAACAAGAGATGGTGAGAGCCATGCTCAAAAGCTTAAAGGGACACTATAGTCACCAGAACAACTACAGCTTATTGTATTTGTTCTGGTGAGTAGAATCATTCCCTTCAGGCTTATTACAGTAAACACTTTTTTTTTTCCAGAGAAAATGCAGGGTTTACATTACAGCCTAGGGATAACTCCACTGGCCACCCCTCAGATGGCTACTAGAGGTGCTGCCATTCAGTGTCTCCACCCTCTGCCTAGAGACACTGAACACTTATAGTGATTCTTTGATTCGATGCATCTCTGAGGAGATGCTGATTGGCCATGGCTGTGCTGTCTCTGCCCCTTATCTGCCTCCTTGAAAGTCCCAGCCAATCCAATGCTTTCCTATGGGAAAGCATTGTGATTTCCTCAGTATAACATTTCTGATGTCAGCTGAGCAGGCAGATCAGGGACAGTGCCAGCGGATTGGAATAAAAGTAAGATTTTCCTATATTTAGGGAGGATGGAGAGGAGGAGCTAGATGGTGTTTTTAACACTATAGGTCCTATAGTGTTCCTTTAAGCTTAAAGGAAGCCGTAGACTCTACTTCATACGTAAGAACCATGATTCACCTCTACCCCTAGTTGGGAGTCAATGTAAGGGCTGCCAGAAATTGGAGGTGTAGGAGGAACTGGAAGGGGAGCCCGGTGGTGGTATTGATTATGGGTATGAGTGGGATCAATGAGAACCAGATTGCTTTAATCAAGCCTGGAGAGAACAGAAGAGGGGTCGGCTACATCAAGTTTTAGGAAATGGTGAATACAAAAGCTTTCTTGCAGGATTTGGAAATGTAATCTCTTTTCATATTGTAGGGAAGGGTGATTGACCTCAGCTTTGGTAATAAAGTTATTGTAAAATGAGTAAGGTGATTTGAGCACAAATGCTGTATTGGAGCAAAACGGCAGGTGGAACAAGGGTCCAGTTTGAAAGAAGAGTGGGCTACCCATCATTTAATGTTGCAGAGATTTTAATCAGAGGGTGCGGGGGGGGGGGGGGGGGGGCGAGGAAAATATGGTTAAAATATAAAGTGTAACATTTGCTTTTTATGCATCTATTTCTTTGAATCGCTTCATTGTTTTGTTTTTGTTTCCCCCCACCCCCCCTTCATTTCTTCACACTGTTGCTCCTAATATGTAGAGTGAAATAACCATTTTTTTTTTTTTTTTTTTTTAAATTCTTTATTTTTGTTGTGCAGGTAGGTACATGACATTTCAAACGCCACAACAGCGTACATATATATTCATATAGAATGAGCAGTGGCATGAGAGCGTGCACGTTTTTTTTAAATACAAACAATATAACAGGCTTAACATTGATGAATATTTACTGCCATGTAGTGTAGCATGTGGACGAGTTAAGGTTGCTTAGCTGTACACTATTGCAGTATAATGAATGCTGGGACATACAAGTCTGCATGGAAAACAAGACTGGTGATTCAATCGTAGGATATAGCAGACATGAGAATTTCTTGTTAAATATATTAGGTAGGTAGATGAGCAATCTGGCCACACTGAATGGCTAGTACAGTTAACCCCCAAGGCTTTACACCCTTAAACATAGCTGCATTTTATGTGTTAACACAGGACTTCTAGCGACAACATTGTTGGCATCAGTATGATCAAAGACTATGAATTGCAACACACAAAAAAAGGAAACATAAAATACTTAGTTATCAGGCATGTAGATGTCGGAATAAGGGTGGCATGATCAGACAGTCTAACGCCAACATATGCCCTGGTCTGGGGCGAGATAGAGGCTGTCCCTGGGTTGTTTAATGTGTGGCTGTCTTCAGGAGCTGTAGCTCAGTCACGGAAGGCACTGCGGTGTAGATCAACGGTAGGGTGAGCCAACCGCTTGGGTAAGCCTATGTCTGAGTCGCTCGGTGATGTTCCATGCTGTGCCTGTCAGTCAGCTGTCTCCTCGCGCACTTCGCCACATGTGAGCCCATGTGTCGTGGCAGCTTTGTTCCGGCAAGTGTTGGAGTGGTGTGTCGCGGAGATCCCTCCTGTCAGGCTGCCTCATGCAGGTATGTGACTAATGCCTTGCGTATGTAAGGGCCTTAACCAGCGACGGAGGAAAGAAGGCTTGGTTCCCATTGCGAGCTAGTGGATTTGCGTTTGCCGCCATTTTAGTGGTGCCTCGTGGTCTGAGTAGTTTGATCACTTGTGCGGTAAGGGCTACAGCGTGTGGGCCGGGATCACCCCCACCGGCCCAAGGGGGGGGGGGGACGGGGCCCTGTTTGCACATCCGTTGGAGTCCAGCACGATACCGTCGGGTGGGATAGCGGGGCAGCGGCCGTCCACCCCACTCACCACCTGAGTAGGCCTCATCCTGTAGGGACGACTGTTATCGTCTCGAGGGACTAAAACAAAGGGTTTGCAAGCCTCTCCTCTGAGCCAGTGCTCCCTTGTGCCTCGGACCGCAGCTGCTGGTCGTTAATCAGGTGTAAGATCTGCTTTTGTATGTTTAAAGTTTGAGGGTTGCAGGAGCTGTTGTTGTGTGCGACCATTCAGGTTGGCGGTCAGGCCCCGGCCCCGAAATAACCATTTTATATATAATAAAATGGACAGTGTCCACAAAACCTTCTATATGTGAAGGCAAACATGATACATAAACATCAATTTTCTATTTTGCTATCTCTATATATAAAATATTCCATGTCTGCACTATATAGACTTATGGGGGGGGGGGGGGGGGGGATGGGAACATTTTTAGAGAATGCATCTGCATAAGATTTAAAGGAACCTCAAAAAAAAAAATCTGGGTTGCAAAAGAGTGCTTTAATTAAACTCCCATATACATGGTACTTGAATCTCATTAGGAGCCAGACAGTGTCCAGAATTAGTATACATCTTGTGTTTAGGTATTTGCCACTCTGTACAAAGAATATCCCATTCAAAGTAAGGCCAGCAAGGGGGAAGAGGGTGTGGAGCTGCTGATGGCTCGTTAGTGGGATTAGACAGACTGTTCGTAAACTCTAATTTTGAATGCCTTTTCAGGTCACACTCCAGTAACCATTACACTACACAGAGCTTTTTGCCCGGGTGTTTTTATTTATTATTACTACAGTATGATTCCTATGTTTCGCTTTTGGAAGGGGTCAGCGTACTGTTTTAAAAGTAAATTTTAAATGAAATGCAAATCTGCCAGAAAACAAGAGGAATTGGGGGGGTGGGTGGGGAGAATATCTCCCAAGTCAGTTATGAATTTAGTTAAAGGGTTACTTCAGCCACCATGACCAATTCTGCTTTTTCAAGCGATCATGGTTATAGGAGTCTGGATCTGCAATATTTCACTCTGAAACACTGCTCATCCAGAGTTATTGGCACTTGTGTGCAGGGGGCAAGTTGCAACCCGGCACATGTGACTTAGATGGCCAAGAACTGTGTTCTGGATTGCCTAATGTCCATTCTGAGCCTATTTTCCATCAGAAAGAAAACCAAGGTACAAAATATTGTGAATCACCAAAGTGATAATGTATGAATGAATATAATACAAACTGCAGATGTGTAGAATTATATGGATTCAAAATAGTATCTGCAAAAGATATATAAACACTACATAGGGTAATATTGTAAGAGACCACTGAGAAGTATGGGTGGTAGAGAACTCACAAAATTAAGCAGAAATCAGGCGTATCTCCCTCTAAAATGGGGAACTGGACAGTATAGAAGATCTCCAGCGATGAATCTCAATATGAGATGATGACAAATCTTCTAATGCACTCCAAATACAGAAAAGAGAATAGATAGTGCAGATGGTATAAAAAATTAACAATTTAATTGCATATATTGCACTTACAATGTATCAGAGTAAAATCAGCTTTTCTCCACACTGGGTGGTATTCATAAGCAGCAACTGAACCAATCAGGATGTGGGATCAGGAACAATAGTAGCAGCACCAAACAATGTACAAATAAAATAAAATAAAAGTTCGGTATAAGAAACAAATAAAACAATTCCAACGCGTTTCGTCCTTCTGTGGACTTCCTCAGGGATGTATGACTGTGATGGGGGTAGGATTCCTCTTAAATATCCTTCAAATCATCTTCCAAACGATTGCCGGTGTAGGCGTGCGTTCCACTGTGGAACGCAAGTTGCTTCCGCATGACGTCATTTCCGGTATTCCGGTATCGTTTGGAATTATTTGTTTCTTATACCGAACTTTTATTTTATTTTATTTGTACATTGTTTGGTGATGCTACTACTGTTCCTGATCCCACATCCTGATTGGTTCAGTTGCTGCTTATGAATACCACCCAGTGTGGAGAAAAGCTGATTTTACTCTGATACATTGTAAGTGCAATATATGCAATTAAATTGTTAATTTTTTTATACCATCTGCACTATCTATTCTCTTTTCTGTATTTGGAGTGCATTAGAAGATTTGACATCATCTCATATTGAGATTCATCGCTGGAGATCTTCTATACTGTCCAGTTCCCCATTTTAGAGGGAGATACGCCTGATTTCTGCTTAATTTTGTGAGTTCTCTACCACCCATACTTCTCAGTGGTCTCTTACAATATTACCCTATGTAGTGTTTATATATCTTTTGCAGATACTATTTTGAATCCATATAATTCTACACATCTGCAGTTTGTATTATATTCATTCATACATTATCACTTTGGTGATTCACAATATTTTGTACCTTGGTTTTCTTTCTTTTTTTCTTGTCACTGAATTTTGAGTGTTTATAAGGGTACACTTGTAAACCTAAGGTACTGTGTGCTATATAGATACTGACGGTTAACCTTTTGTCTTTTTCCTATTTTCCATCAGAGCATGCAATCCTATCCCCTGTAATATTTTAAACCATTAACCATGCACTTCCTCCACCTCCTTTCACTCCCTCCTTTTGCCACCTCAGAGCACACGCATGTACCCATGGCCAGTAAAATGGCCCAATCGAAGGCTTCTCAATGAGAAGCCTTTGATTGGACCTCAGTGCAGCTCCTGTGACATCAGACTGGGTGCAACAGGGAACTTCGCCGTACGCTGGATAAAGGTAAGTAAATTTTTTTTAATTTTTTTTTTAAACCCCTTAAGGACCAAACTTCTGGAATAAAAGGGAATCATGACATGTCGTGTCCTTAAGGGGTTAAATAAATACAGACCTTCCAAGTCTGAAATCAGGAAAGCACAAGGCTCAGTGGAGGCGTCACAGATGTGCCTGCATGTAAAAGGACATGACATCAAAGCAAGCTAAATGAGATTTAGTGCCCTAAAATTTGCTTAACACTGAATTACAATAAATTGAAATGTGAATGGGAGAAGCTAGAATAATGTAGGCAATCTGATACTATTGTAGAGTTCTAAAATTTCCAGATCATCTATTTCTACCTACATGCTGGCAGATTCAATTCAATGCACTTTGTAGTTTAGTAAATAGCTCTACTAAGTGAGAATGGTAAGAATGAAAATATCAGGACAAAATAATCTAACAGAAAAATATATATATTTTGTCAACTGCGCTTGTTGCCATTTAATTCAGGGTTAATGACCAAACTCCATCGAGAAGAAGCCTGCATTTCCTTAAATAAAGCATATGACAAAGTTTAACCCCTTAAGGACCAAACTTCTGGAATAAAAGGGAATCATGACATGTCACGTGTCCTTAAGGGGTTAAACCTCCTGTCATCTTTAAATATGTCCATTGTGTTTCCCAATATGGAGGAGGTTTGGAAATTCACACTCCAGTCTGACACAACTGATTGAGTGATTATAAAGACCACACTTCCCATGATGCCCTGCCTGTGTGGCTCTCTGGGCATTACAGTAAATGGGATTTATATACAGAAATGGAATGCCAAGACATCTCTGCATTCTAAGCGCGTTAATAAAATAACAGAACGTTCGAAACGAAACAAAAACCCACCGTGACACGCAAACATTCTGGCCCTACCCGGAAGTAGTGAAATCACGCCTCGCTATCATATCGTAGCCGGAAGCAGTACTGTAAGCTTCCGGGTCACGGCAAGTTTGAATTCTCGCCACTATTATTGTGTGGGAGACATGGCCACTGAGTCCCTGAGTTTGTTAGAGAGGATCTCATCCCGCCTGGGGCCCATGGACAGGGTAAGAGGGGCAGGGTGTTAAAGGCTGGAGCCTTCAGGGATTGTCAATATTATAATAATAATAACTAGATCATTAATAGTGAATAAACCCCCTTCTCCTCCTTAATATGTGTTTAATTGAAAATCACCTTGGACACCTATATCTGACTCTTGGTATTGGGTAAAGCCTGATCATTTTTGCATTGTGCATTTTTTTTTTTTTTTTTTTTTAAATTATAATAATTGTTTTTACAGAAAGCATTTATAATAATTTATAATTGTTTTTACAGAAAGCAAAGCAGACTAGTTTTAAGACTGGGGGCTCACTGAGTCTAGATTGTGATGAAGCTGACAGCCCAACACCACCGCCCTGTGTCCAAGAACTACTAATGTCCGATTCAGACACTGAAATTGCACCTGTGGATGGTGAGGCTGAATAAAATGTTGTGAAATGTTTGTATTTCTCCAATAACTATTCTAAACCTTGATGGCCAACCATTTTACTATTTACCGGTGATTTGCTCTATATCTGGCCGTTTATACAAGCAGTATTCTTTGAATTGCAATCCTCTCAAGCAGTGTGAAGTATGTCCGCAATAAGAGAGCTGCTCTGGCATTGGAGCTAATTAACCCATATAAACAAAGAATGTTTAAAAAGTACCATGAGCGTGGCAAATGGTGAATAAAGTTGCGACAGCTGAAATTGATCTTTTAAAGCCTGTGGGGTTTTGTTTATCCTGTGTTAATGTAAACTATAAAAAGAGAACAATTGCATTAAATGACTAGAACAGTTGTATATAAAAACATTATTCTCCATTTCTCCCAAACAGTAATCCTACAATATCCTAGAGTTTGTTCACATGTATACATATGTACATAGGAACCCTGTTGAGTATGGTTTAATAATGATCCCAGGATCCAGGTTACTATTCACAAAAGTTTAAATGCAAAAAAAAAGCTTAAAACTTTTTTTATCATTCTAAACTTGGATAGCCATGTACGTGTGGTGGTTAGCTGTCTATTCAAGGTGATCATTGCTAGAAGCAGCAGGTTTAGGGCTGGGTACAGCCGTGAACAACACTTGGACATTAGTAAGGTTCCAACAGGCATTACATAGCGCACACACACACAAAGTGTGAGTACATGGGCATGTCCTGTCATGTTTTCACCAAATTGTGTGGCTACTGGACTAAGGAAGCACAGATGCTTGTTCTATCTATGTGTTCTTTTTTCATTTACTCTGTTATTCTTCTAGATTATATATTGTTGTAATCTGTTTTTTTGTTTCCCTTTTCTTTTAGATTACATTCGCAGTTTTGGTAATCTGAACCTCAAGTCTGCTCGGGAGAAGACAAGGTAAAAAGTCAAGGTTTATTCACTAACCGGGCTATTTACAAAAGTGAGAATTCAAAGTGAATTTGAAACTTAAGGACAAAGTAGCCAAACTGAAAACACAGCTGATTTAGAGAATTCTTCCAGTCTGGCTTTTTTGACCTTAAATTTGAAATTCACGTTGAATTCTAATTTGCAGTAAATTAAAGGAAATGAGGCTTGCTGGATATTCAAAGTGCATTTTGAAATTTAGCACAAAATAGCTGGATTAGAAAAATGTGTCCAAATCAGTTCTGATTTCATTTATTCTGGCCTTAAATTCACGTTATATGTGTGTATTTTAATTGAAATCTTCTTTTTAATAAAAATTCAAGATTATTCTTTATTTTTCTTATCTCTATAAAGCCATCAATCTGTCGAAATTGGTTTCTATCCCCTGCCACACAGTTACTGTAAATGGATTTAGCAATAGAACAATTTACTTAATTTAATCACTGCTCAGTTAACACCAGTGGTATCACGGTAGCCTAGAGCGGTGATGGAAAACTGTGGCATTGCATAAATTGGTTCTTGCCCAAATATTTCAAATGTGGATACTAGCAGGATTATTTACAAAAGTGACAACTATTAGGATTGCAGAGTGAATTTTAAATGTTAAAGGACCACTATAGGCATCCAGACCATTTCAGCTCAATGAAGTGGTCTGAGTGCCAGGTCCCTCTAGTTTTATCCCTGCAGCTGAAAACAAAACTATGTTTACACTGAGGGTTAATCCAGCCTCTTGTGGCTGTCTCACTGACAGCCACTAGAGGCGCGTCCGCGATTCTCACTGTGAAAATCACAGTGAGAAGACGCTGACGTCCATAGGAAAGCATTGAGTAATGCTTTCCTACGGGCGGTTTGAATGCGCGCGCGGCACTTGCATTCAGCGCTGGCGTCGGCAGGAGGAGAGTTCCCCAGTGCCGAGGGAGCCTGGTGCTGGAGAAAGGTAAGTGGCTGAAGGGGTTAAAACTGAGTTTGTTTTCCTGGCACTATAGTGGTCCTTTAAGACGAAACTAGCAGAACTGGGAAAATTCTCAGCTGAGCTTCCAGTTTAGCTAGTTTTATAATTGTAACTCAAAATTCATGATTGCTTTTATTTATCTCTGTTTGCAGGTCCCCTGTAAGAATATTGGAATCCAGTGATGATGACTTTGAAAATTGTAAGTCAGAATTTTCCCCAATATACGGATGTATATGAATTATTTGGATGTATAAATTGTCGTTTGTTTCTGACATTTGGAGACATTTAAAATATTTTTAAATTCCTATTTTGGCAGAGAATCTAGAATTGTTTACAAGTAATGACTCTAAGCATTGTGACCAGTGGCGTTCACACGACCCATGGGGCCTTACTCTGCGCGGGCCTGGGCCGCAACACATGGTGGCGGGCACCTGGTCGCAGGGCTGCGACCGCGGTATGTACGCCAGTGCATGCAGATACACATACACTTAAAGGACCACTACAGACACCCAGATCACATCAGCTCAATGAAGTGGGTGCCAGGTCCCTCTAGTTTTAACCCTGCAGCTGAAAACATAGCAGTTTCAGAGAAACTATGTTTCACTGAGGGTTAATCCAGCCTCTTGTGGCTGTCTCACTGACAGCCGCTAGAGGCACTTCCGCGATTCTCACTGTGAAAATCACAGTGAAAAGACGCTGAAAGTCCATAGGAAAGCATTGAGTAATGCTTTCCTATGGGCGGTTTGAATGCGTGCACGGCTCTTGCCGCGCATGCGCATTCGGAGCTCAGAGGCGGATCGGGGTGGAGGGATCCCCAGCGCCAAGGGAGTCCGGCACTGGAGAAAGGTAAGTGCTGAAGGGGTTTTAAACACACAAACACAGATGCATACACACTAGCTATATGACGTCATATTCCGGCTCCGGCATCAGCGAGGGAGCTGGGCAGAGAGCACTCAGGGGAGATTGCTCCTTCGCACGCCTGCCAGCCCGCCCGGTGACACCAGGGCAAGCTCCTGGGCCCCCCAGGAAAAGTGGCAGACCACACTGGCGTACATACCGGGTCGCAGGGAGGCTGGGCCCCCTGGTGTGCCGGGCCCGGTCACAGCCTCGGCCCCTGCGACCGTGGTATGTACGCCACTGATTGTGACCCAATATTATAGATTATTTAAAAAGTGATTTGTAAAGCCATAAACGCTGTCTACATTTATTTGGGATACAAGCCATGTTTTCCCACACCTGCATGTACATGACAAACGTACTGATTACATTGGCCATTGCTTGTTTTTTTTTTCTCCTGGTGACTTAGTCTCCAATGTCACTCATTGAGTTCCATGTTTTGAGTGGATGGATCCAAAATGTTTATTGGCAGTCTAAGAATAATAATGATCTATATACATAGTTTCTTTAAACTACTCTTCAATTCTGGGCATTCTAAAGTTTACTAACTTAGTATCTGTGGGGATAGTATTTTGCTAGTTGGACTTTCAGCAGATTAGTGCGGGTCCAACATGCCCTTTTACCAACCACTCCCTATCACTATGGGGTTTTATGATTACTTCCAACAATGCTTTCTGACTTGATGCTGTTATTTTCTCCCAAGTTCCAATTGCTTGTCAAGTTTTCACAACCTCAAACGGACACTCCAGATCCCTAAAGCACTTCAGCACGCTGAAATGCTTTAAAGTGTGAAGAGTGTATTCTCTTTTTCTAATTTTATAAAATGTTCACGTTCAAAAGAAATTTTCCTGTTACTTCCTGGTTTGTTTAGCTCAGTAAAGCTAAGCTCAAGAGGCAGCAATTGCCCAGAGCACCTGCCTTGCAAAGACTTCTGAGCAGCATTGGGAAGTCTGTGATTGGACAGCCACAGAAAGTCTGGGCAGGGATAGAAGGGGAGGTCTTGCGATTCAGACGAGATCTACACCTTTTGCATGCAAGCTTTGTTTTTCTTTTAGGATGTATCTAAAGAGGGATTTAAAAATTTTTTTTTTATGTGGGCAGTGGAGCGTACCTTTAACTTGCACCACTTGGCAATAGTGACTTTCCCAAACTAGAAGATGTAGGGAAGACATTTAGGAATTCCCTCCCTTCCTTTTTCACTATTCTTTTTTTTTAATATATATTATAGTTTATCTTGTTTTAATATGTATATTTGTATTTTGTCCTCTAATTTACTGTTTTTTTTTTTTTTTTAATCTCTTAATATAGTTTTAGTAAAGCTGAAAACTCCAAAGCCACGCACCTCTAAAAAACCTTCAAACAATCAGACTGGAAGGTAGGTAGCAATCTCCACATTGCCATAACAATGTACGCTGTTTAATGTATCTTTTATCTGTTGGTTAGGCCGAGTAAAAAAAAAAACCAAAAAACACTTGTGCCATTTGCGAATTCCTCTCTTTAGCGTCCATTTCCTTTCTGGTACTAAATAAGTTAACCTGTGAATTATTCCCCACTAGATCCTTCACCATTTAGATTTTATTTTTTTAAAATTCTTTATTTTAGTTGTGCACAGAAATAACAAGCAGCCTCAGTGCGCCACAACAGCGGCATCAGGGCAAAATGGTAGACAGTTGCAATACAGGTTGTGGCACAGATTAGTCAGGCACATTTTTTTTAAAATGAATATCATTTGTACAACAATTTGGTGACTCGTTTTGTTAAGTAGGTTAGTAGAAGGCGCAAGTCAGGAAAGATTATTCAGAGGAGTGACAAATGAGTGAATAAACAGTTTCGTTAACCAACAGGTAAAACATTTTAGGAAGGCCTTAAGAGAGGTCCTCTAGCTATAGACCGATAGATGAGCCTAAATTCAGTAGCTAGTATGAGAGATATATCTAAACTGCATGCATCTAGTTTGTAACTTAGAGATCTAGCTAGATAAGGAGGTATGAGTAATTAACACAGTAGATTGACATACTAAGTAACCGTGGCCGGCTAATATTTCACTGGGTCATGCTGTCGTCATCGTATCATCCTCGCTAGCATGGAGAGATGGACTAAACAGTTGTAGAGCATAACATAAAAGTATAAGGGAAACGTCAAATGAAAAAAAACAAACAGGAAAAGCTATAACATTTGCGGATATAAACCGTATGGGGCATCAGTTGTGTCCAGAGTCCCGGTCAGCCTACCCCCGCAGGAGGTATGCCACAGTCTCATTCTGTTGCTTTTGCGTTGTATAATTACAGAAGGTCTCGTTAGCCATAACATGCAAACATACATTAGTTCTAACATTATTAATAACAATTACATGCCATGCAACCTCGCCTGGTCGATCAGAAAACAGTTATTTGTGCCTCTTCATCAAAGGGGTGAGATGATAGCAGTCCAGAGGGTGGTACATGACGGTTAGCCGGTTTGCAGGGAGCAGTGCTTGTGTCGAGTGGGAAGGTGGGTAAGTCCAGCTCTAACAAGGTGTGCCCGACAGACCCAGAGTCATTGCCAGTGCTTATCCAATCCCTTCTGGGCGATGCACGCTGCCCTGGAGAGCCCTTGGCGTTGTGTCGCAGTCCCGGTTAGGAGCTTCTGCCTCTTTTCCGCTGCTTGGGTACAGGCTTGGTAGGTGAGCTCACCATTTAGATTTTTGCCACAACTTGGCATCATTTGCATGTTTCATTTCCTCATCCATTATCTAAGTTTCGTGATCCCCGATCACTAAAATATATATATATCACACCTCAACGTGTGTTTAGAGAATACTACAGATATAGTCCTGGTTATAATGTTTAGATTGCTTTTCATGGTTTTATTATGACTACAGTATACCAGTATTAATTTGGAATCCTTCCAATGCATTCTATTTCACATAGTTGTGGCTGTGTGATTGTTAAAACCTTTTCACCCAGCTGGACTTGTAGATAATGATGCTCTTATTAATCCCATTCACTACCATACCATTGTCCAGCACCATTTCCCTAGTACTTTGAAATAAAACCCAATGTTTGTTTAATTTGTACTATTTCTATGCTTATTTGTGCTGTTCCTGTGATAATGGCTATAAACCGTTGACCTGTCCTTTCTCTTTTGCCCTTAATGTGATATTGATACCAATTTTATATCTCAGCTTTGCAGTAAAGCATTCTCAAGGTTTAATAATTGTTTTTTTATGTGTTTACCGTAATTGCTTTTAAGAAAAGTATGCAGTTTTCTTTTTCTTTTTTTAGTGTAAAAAAGTTCATTGTAGATTCTGATGAAGACGATTTTACCTCCTTCTTCCCCAAAAATCAAAAAGGCACAAAAAGTGTAACTGGTAAGTGGTAGTCGAGAAACAACGGTATAAAACATTAGCTGCATTTTTATCATACACTAGGTAGAAGGCAGTTTAACCTCTAAACAGGAACTATCCCTTCCAATGAAGTTCAGGTAATAATATAGTGGAACCTCGGAACCAGAACACTCCCTTACCTGAACAATTCAGTATTCAAACATAAAATTTGAGAAAAAATGTCTTGGTACCCGAACAAAACTCTGTATTAGAATACAATCACATGGTGTTAACCTTGTTGGAACCTCGTTGGTATGACACATTGGCCTCCTAGCACTAGACAAAGTGAAACAGAGCTGACGGGTATAGTGAAGTTACATTTTCATTTCATTTACATTGTGTTTATTGTTTTTCTTTATGATTTTTATGCATGTATGGTACTGTACAATTTGTGTTAAAATGCTGTAATTTTGGGGATCTGGAACGGATTCATCTAATTTACATGAATTCTTATGGAAAATCTTGATTTCAGTTTTCAAACAAATCCGTTCTCAAACAGCCTTCTGGAACGGATTAGGTTAGAGTGTGTCTTTGCTATTTTATCTGGCAGCGTGGCACACGTGCATGCTTTAAGCGTATAACACTATGAGAGTTAACTAATTTACACACTTTGCCTGACGTAGAATGGAAATAAAATATAAATTACAAAAAAAAAAAAAGTTACAACTAATCACTAACGTGTTTAGCATTGGGTTGTGCAAAAAGTGAGCGCTCCTTTTTAACCTTTTCTTAATTTAGGACACTGTTGTTTTGTACAGTTGCTACTGTTGTATTGCAATGATTACTCCCCTTTTTAATTCATAGCAACCAAGAAATCTAATGGTGAATTATCTCAGACTCCACACACCAGCCGGCTGCCCTCTGCGAGCATAATCTCTCCAGTGGTTTTCAGTGATAGTGATGAAGACGATTCAGTTGTCCTAAAAAGCACGTGGCGTGACAGACATAACGGAAAGTCGAGTAATCCTAAATTTGGCAACGACCAGAAACAGAACTCGAAAGGCAACTTTTTTCAAGAATCTCCGTCACAAAATAACAAAGAAAACTCTCTCGCATCATCCAATAAGTGGTCGTTGGAAGGAAGAGATGCTGGGGGAAAAGCAGGAGGAGGAGGAATACCCAAATTCCATTCTTCTAGTTCTGATGAGGAGTTTGAATCCCTGGTGGAACGTATCAAGAATCGAACCAAGAGCCAGACACCAAGTTCGACAGTAACTAAAGCCGTGTTTCGCCATCCACCTGCAACAGGTTGGGTTATATTATTTTGCTTTCTATATTTCAAATAGTTCAAGTGCAATTATGACTTTTGTGTATGTGTGCGTTTTATGTCCACTATAAGCGGATCTTAAAGTCTAAAACAAAAGTCCTATCGCTATATTTTTTATTATATCTAGTGTTCTTGATAAAGCAGAGCAATTTTGGTCCTTACTAGAAACATGGGCCGATCCTGGCATGAATTCTGCCCACAGTCTTCTAATTGGCATCGCTAAGCCCTAATATCTAATTAATGTGCATGTTAATATCTAAACTTCATTGCTGTATCAGGGGATCCTGAGTGCAGTCGGGAAACATGGGATCTTCACTCTCACTATCCCAACTTCTTCTATAAGGTGTCCACCTGCAGTATATGCCCAACACGCCACCCAGAGATGCCGAGGGGGTTAGGGGAACATTTTACTATTTGGTTCCCTCTCTCATACTGCGCTCCAGTGCTGGGATATAAGTGATGTCCTATCCCAGCACAGTCTCTCTGAGAAGTGAGCAATGAAATTTGTAAAGATGAGTCCCCCTCACTGTATGCCGGCAGCAGAAAGCGAGAGGGGGTGCACGGTAAACAGCATCACAGGACTCCTTGCTGGTAAAACATTACAGAGCGATATTGCTTTGGAGCCCTGGATATTCTCATACACAGTGCAAATTAGTTTAATTGCTTTGGAGCTCTGTCATACGTGTATTTACATAGCACATTACTGTGCGTTATATTGCTGTGGAGCTCTGTGCTAAACGTATACATGCTGAAAGTTGCTGTGAAGCTCTGTTATTCATTCCCACACCATGCTGTGAGTTTTATTGCTGTGAAGCTCTGTTATTCATTCCCACACCATACTGTGAGTTTTATTGCTGTGAAGCTCTGTTATTCATTCCCACACCATACTGTGGGTTTTATTGCTGTGAAGCTCTGTTATTCATTCCCACACCATACTGTGAGTTTTATTGCTGTGAAGCTCTGTTATTCATTCCCACTCCATACTGTGAGTTTTATTGCTGTGAAGCTCTGTTATTCATTCCCACTCCATGCTGTGAGTTTTATTGCTGTGAAGCTCTGTTATTCATTCCCACACCATGCTGTGAGTTTTATTGCCGTGAAGCTCTGTTATTCATTCCCACACCATACTGTGAGTTTTATTGCTCACTTAATATTCCCTTTTGCCTTTCAAATTACTGTGGAGCTCTGAATTTTGCTGCTATTGAGCTCTTTGATACACACAGCAGATGTTTATATATATATATATATATATATATATATATATATATATATATATATATATATATATATATATATATATATATATATATATATATATATATATATATAATACTACCATGATGGAATAGCAAAAGACTCGGATAACCACATGGATTAAAGCATGAAGATAGAAGAATGACGTGAGAGATGAGATTATTCTATATATTATGATACACACATACATGGCAAACCATCAGTAGACATTTCAGTTGAATTGGAACTTCAGCCTTGTGAGGCCCCTGAGAAGCCAGGACAGCGGCATCTCCTGTGACCACTGCTCGTGTTGCTGTATAATTGGATGTTTTACTCTGTATTTTCATTTTATCGGATTACATTATTGCTTCTTTTTGTCACAGAGCCAGCCAAGGTTCCTTGCATTGACTTGACAAACCAATCAACGAATGTTAAAGTGCAGAGACCAAAGTCGTTCACGGGCGCTCCGTCCTCCAGTCCTTATTTCCTACCAGAGAAAACTGATAGAGGAAGCCTGCGACCTGTGGAGAAGCCGCGCTCCAGTAGTGTGTATGTAATAATTCCCCTTTAAACGTCACTGTTTAACGGACTTAATCTCGATACAAATACTGACATGTGTACTTGCACATTTTAATCTGTCAATCTTTCTTTTATTGAGGCCTTCAAAGTTACTGTACAGAAAAAAAAAATGGAGTTATAACAGATGATCAGACCTAAACATCGCGAATAAAATGCAGATTGACAGCCTCTTTTTATTTTTTTATAACTGGCTTTGAGTAAACAGGCATAACAGAGGCATAGGTATACTAATCATACATGTCTAAACTAAGTCTATGGCATTCAAGAGCACTGTATAATTCATAATCAGCAGGAATCTGGCTACAATACGCTTATCTAGTTATCAGGTTTGGTGTAGCATTAGCCTAAGCTGCTTATAGTGCTTTCACAAATTATGAGACAAATCATTTATGTGGATAGAATGCTCTGCTGGACATGTGAGGCTCAATTGAATGACACGAGCGTTAATCTGTAAACTGTGTGAGTTACTGACAGTGTTGTATGCATGGTAAGAAGTTTAGCTTTATGATTACGCAATGCTATGCTTGCCTGTATGAAATGAGCATGCTATATGCTATACATATTGGTAAAAGAAAACGGGCTTTAACAAAATATTTAGAGTCAATGATTGCCGAGAGCCAGGGTGATGCATCTCCGCGAGTGAAGGTGGCATGCAGCTACATTGTGCCAAGTCTTCGGCTTGCGTGACTCACACCCAGCTGGCTGGCTGGCTTTCACCCAATATCTATGCTGACCATCTGAGTCAAGTATGGAGACAGTTCCCGGGTAGTCCAAGCTTGGCCGCTCCGCCAACCCCAGGCCGTCTCAAGATACTCGCACATTTTAGCGTTTAATAAGTTCAGATTAAACTTGTATGTACAGTTTGTCACATTTAGGGATGTTGCAAATTAGACCTAAGCTTTAAAAGGGATCTACACTGCACAAATTTAATAAAATAAAAATCACCATTTAGTAGATATAACTCCACTGAAAACTTGCATGCATTTAATTATGCATTTTTTTTCATTTAGGGCATACTTAAAAACTGCTTGTAAAAGCTGCAGATCTCTTGTCTGAAGCCTTTGCAAGCCCTCCCCTTCTAATCCCGCCCAGACTTTCTGTGGCTGTCCAATCACAGACTTCCCAATGCAGCTCAATGAGAAGGCATGTGTTTCTATATTGATGAGCAAAGTGATGGCGGCTGAAACTTGCTTAGGTGTAAATGTGTCATTATCAATAGGTAGGCTTTTAATCACCGACGTTTTTCTTTTTGTTTTGGTTTTATCTCCTTCTTCCTTTTCTTTTGCAGGAAAGCTTCATGTAAGGTAGCAGACTGTTTTCTTCAAGAGCTCTCGTGTCCAAATTCATTATATGCGAAAAGCTTCAAGCAAAAGAAAGAGCAGTTGACAGCGAGGTTATATACTCTGTATAACAGCACTATTTTTGCCGAGAAGGTGAGTTTGCTAAATATTCTGGCATTTTATCTAGTTTTCAATCTTGAGGATGACTGTGTCCCTTCCATAATCTCTATATGTTCCACCAAAGTCCCCTCTAGATTACTCCCTTACTTCAACAGTACATTGTGCTAGTGAAACAACAAGAAAAGTTATTCTGCTTATAGTTTTCTAAAAATCAGAAAAGCACTTACACCAAAACACAAAACGAGGAATGGGATTGCTGCAACAAACTTACCACATCCCCAGTGTAACATTAAAGGAGCACTATAGTGCTAGGAAAACAAACTCGTTTTCCTGGCACTATAGGGTAATTATGCCCCCCCCCCCCCCCCCCCCCCCTTCAGCCACTTACCTTTCTCCAGCGCCGGGCTCCCTCGGCACTGGGGAACTCTCCTCCTCCTGCTGGCGTCAGCGCCGAATGCGCATGCACGACAAGAGCTGCGCGTGCATTCAAACCGCCCATAGGAAAGCATTACTCAATGCTTTCCTATGGACGTCAGCGTCTTCTCTCTGTGATTTTCACAGTGAGAATCGCGGAAGCAGCCTCTAGTGGCTGTCAGTGAGACAGCTACTAGAGGCTGGATTAACCCACAATGTTAACATGGGAGTTTCTCTGAAACTGCCATGTTTACAGCTGCAGGGTTAAAACTAGAGGGACCAGGCACCCAGACCACTTCATTGAGCTGAAGTGGTCTGGGTGCCTATAGTGGTCCTTTAAACTAAAACTCATTTGATGTTTAACTATAACTTTGGTCAAAATAATTGTACTCAGGGATGCAAACTAATCAAGCATTCAGGTAGAGAACGGACTGATAGACTGTAGCCTGTGCTTCTCCTACTGCACCACTACAGAAAAAATTGGCACCTATCAGAACAGATGATCTAAAATTATGGAAATCCATCATACTGCCGTAAAAAAAAAAATCACTGATGAAAGAGAAAAAAAAATTGAAGGTGCTTCTCCGATTCCAGAGTTATAATCAATAAGAAGTGGTGCGATGTTTAGGTGATCAGAATATAGTCAAATCCAATATAATAGCTGGTAAGCTTATGTTAAAATTAAAATTTTATTCAGACAAAAAGTTAAAAGATCTTGATAGAAGTGTAAATGAACTATCACAAAACAAAGTGCAAGCATGCTGCCGCTTACAAGATAAAGTGCTGAGTATGACGGTACATGTACCCGTTATTCACAGCCGCGCTCAGTGACAATGGGGGTTACCCATGTGGATCTGAAGTCTCTGCAGCTTCTGTCTGGTGACGTAATACGCATCGAGGTGGGCGGAGCTGAGTTTTGACTGGGTAAGACAAACGGCACTCGAGCAGCTAATATCGCAACTCCACCAGACGGAAGCGCTCCGATATATTGAATTTTTTTTGCTGCAATCTCTTTTTTATCAGAGTGCTTTTTCTGTTTCCCTATACTATTTTTTTTATTTTATAGAAGATCAGCAGTTGCCTTTTGTATTGTGTTTCAGTTACCAGTGAACATGGAAATAGTATGGAATAAAAAGATGCGCAAAACTGCTGGTTACTGTGTAACTGGGCAGAAGAAAATCCCTGCTTTACATCGCTATGCCAGGATTGAGCTGTCAGAGAAAGTTTGTGATTCTGCGGGTAAGCGTTGTTGTGTCTGTTGCTTGGGGGAAAAAAATAAAAAGTACTATAATTTAAAAGAGTTTTTCTTATCGCAAAGTTGAATGTTTTAAGGGGGGCTTCTGATTTCTATTCTTGATCAGATCGACTTCGAGACACTTTAATCCATGAAATATGTCATGCGGCCACCTGGTTGATAAACGGAGTCCGAGATGGACATGGACAATTCTGGAGATTTTACGCGGGGAAAGCCACACATATTCACCCAGAGCTGCCAATGGTTACCCGATGTCACTCTTACGAAATAAACTACAAGTATACTTATGAGTGTTCTCGCTGCAAAAATACGTGAGTGTTTCTTTCTTTAGTTTTCATTATTACCCTTGAACTTCTTATAATCATCTAATGGAAACTGGTATGCTAAGAAAGGGTAAGAAAGGAAACAGCATAAAATATGGAGCTTTTCAAAGAATTTCCTCAAATATCTAAAAGAAATGCACATATTGGCATTTTCTGAAGCTCAAAAAAGTAGCAATTTAGCAGATATACCCATATCCCATTGCTTTGGGAGTATATGAAATAACTCACAATAGCTGCAGATCCAGTATCTGCAGCTACTTCAAGCCCTCCCCTTCTTCCCCAGACATTCTGTTTCTGTCCAATCACAGACTTCTTAACGAGTCGCATTAAAACTCAGAGAGGCCTTTACAAGGAAAGTGCTATAGGCCATGTCCTGCCTCTTGACTATGGCTCCCCAGAGCTAAGCTGCCAGGAAGTAACAGGTTCGGCTGTATTACAAACGAGGAGGTGTAATAAGCTTCATATATAAGTGCTAATTTCTACTGCTAACTGATTTTAAGTCCTAATGTTGCAAGTTTCATTCTTAAAAAACGTTTTGTTTATTTTGTATTTTTTTTTTTTTTTCCCTGAAGGATCGGACGGCATTCCAAGTCTTTAGATACAGAGAAGTTTGTCTGTGCCTTATGTAAGGGGAAACTGGTCTTGATGGGTTCTACGCGAAAAGACGGCTCTCCTGCCTGCAGCCAACTCACTCCGTTCGCCAAGTTTGTCAAAGAGAATTATGGGTCTGCAAAGAAAGAAATGGCTGGCATGAGTCACGCCGAAGTGATGCGAAAACTCGGTGCTGATTTTTCAACCAAGACCAAACTTGCAAACTGAATCGGATTGTGAAAACTAAATTTTATTATCTTTATTTTTCTTCTATGGAGAGTTAGTGTTTTATCGGTAAAATATTGCAATTTTTGAATGTTATTTATCTAATTTTTTTTTTGTGTGTGCTCTTATGAATGAAAACGAGTGAATGAATTGACCAACATTACCAAGGGACAATTTAATGTCGGATATTTTGGTCAAATAATAGAAGTAAATTCAAACTGCTAGACCTCCTGGTTTTATGTGAATAGCCAGGTATACATCCCATTTTGTGTTTGCTTGTTGTCCACAACAGACATTGTATTCTAAGCACTCAGCTAAGCGTGTTCTTCTAACTGGCAGCTGTATCAAATGCTGTTCCCAATAAGTATTTTTTAATGAGTGCTAAATCACTGAAAAAGGATTCATTGGACAGGGTCCTGTGCGGTTTACATAGGAACAAAAGGTGCATGCTGTGACATCACAAAATCCTTCTCCACCAATTAAAGAATTAAATGTTTCAAAGTAGCTTGAAAGGAACGCTGTTGGTGAACGGCACTTTCTGGGTGAATTTTAACCTGTTTAGCATAATTTTACTCTAACCTATAGGCCTGTCACATTGTCCCTTTGGGTTGGCCTGTTTTGAGGGCAGGAAATGCTTTAATCTCAGGCTAAAAAAGTCCTGTTTGTATAATCAATTTTAGATTTTGTTTTAGTAATTATTGTTAATTACCTATCTGTTTTTGTAATTAATTATGCATTGGGAATTACAGGTCACACCTACCTCATACAGCATTTCCTGTTGTTGGGGACAGGCCAGGTGCATGTTGGGAAATGCTACACCGGAAATCTCTTAAAATGGTGAATAATACAAATCAATCGCAATGTAATCTGGTATTGATGGCCTTCTAGTGGATAATCTTTTTATATTTTTATATCGTTTGAGGTAAATGTATGATATGTTGAAGTAAAGAGTTAATAAAAAACCAAAAAAAAACTGATATTAACCCTTTGGAGGCTACTGAGATTCCATGCTACCATCACAATCTGAGCCATAAAAAGCCCATATATACACTGAATGTCACCAAGGGTCAATGCTCCTTAAAGAATGTTGTTTATTTGTTGCTTTTTCTACTTTCCTTTATAAATAAAGAATATTTCTGATACCAAATTGGACTTTGTTCTTGCATGGCAGGATTTCATGGGACGCGATTTTTAAATGTCCGTCTTAAGGAATTTAGAGCAAGTGAAATATTTCTATTCAATGTAATCACTAAGGAGATTATGTTATGAACCGCTGAAGCACGTTGCCACATACTTCACATGCAGTCCGTATCTACAATGTCTTCCTTGTCTACATATAGTGGTAAAGGTGACATCCACAATCCAAGATTTTATTATTATTTTTTTGTCAATCTTTATTTTATTGTGCAAATCATGAACAAAGCAGGCTTGTTGCGCCACGACAGCGGTACAAGCCCAATTTAAGCATACATGAGGTAACAGTGTCATGGTATACAGATTTCTTGCACATTTTTGTGGATGTAAGTGAATACATGGTCATCGAGTATGTCTACTGAAAATAAGCAGAAACCAGCTAACTATCAAGTGAGAGTGTTTTCTCTAGGTTATCTCTCGCAAAACTGAAAACATTAAAACGATGGAATAAGCTAAACATAACATTGGCATTAATTAAGTTGTCCATCGTTGGACATATGCCATTGAAACAATGTGAGAATAATATTCGCAGGGCGCTTAGCTGCGGCATATGATGGGTGAAGCTGATGTGGCTGTGGGGGGCAGTAGTTGTCAGCATATCATAGATAACCTAAAGCTCGGTCATGGAACATAATGATTCGCTATGCATGGGCGTGCATGATATTTGTTCTATGCTGAAGGGAGCTGTACTGCGTAGTGTGGGCCCTGCTGTATAACCCTAAGATGAGCTGGTGGCCCTTGCGTTCTGTCTACCCTGTTTCTGTCTATAGCGAGTAGTTTAGTGTCCCCTTGTGTCGGTCAGGTGGCGCCTGTAACCCCGAGGGGAAGCTCAGGGGGGGCCATAGATAAATGGCGTGAAAGTGCCTTTGGTTGCCTGTAATAGTGTGGGTGCTCCTGGAATATGTCCAAGATTTAATACGTTTTAACTTGTTTAGGAGTACAGTGAGTGTAGGAGGTGTTGCTGCTAAGGTATAATGGTCAGCCCAGTGTGGTAGGTATTCAGTGACGGTCAAAAGGGACACAGCCTAATGCTGCTGAAGACCAAACCTGCAATGGTGGTCCTTTAGCAGCCAATGCCAGTGCTCGGGGGCTCATTGTAGCTGAAGCGGGTCTAGTGTATATGTGGTATTGCCTAAGAAGCCTTTAAGCTGTAAGAGATTGTGTGCACAGCGTGTGTCAACATATGCGTGGGCAGGAAGTTATTAGGCACATTCTGGTGAGGTTAGTGAAGAAGAAGAAAAATAAAAATAAACTATTTCCGTAGTTGCAAAATTAACACTTAAAATGTTCTCAACTGTAACATGTGTAGAGTCTTATGCAAATGGTCGACGGTGGGGGGCATGCCCTAAAGTGAGTCCCACAGCACCGAGCTCCAGTTCATGTAGTGGCTGCCGCATATGGGTTTGCAGGTGGTCGCCGAGGGACAAATTCCGGTGCGGCGGCTGCGTTCCTCCTGTTATGGGCAAATGCAAATATTACAAGTTTTAGAATGAAACTTAAACTGTGTACTTTGTCTTTAAGAGATATTGCAAGTTGACATGGTGTTAGAAATGGAACATATTGTTTTTCATAGATGTTTCTTTAACCCCTTAAGGACACATGACATGTGTGACATGTCATGATTCCCTTTTATTCCAGAAGTTTGGTCCTTAAGGGGTTAAGCAATAACCTCAGTGCATAATGTTTGCGCCATTTTGTCCCAGACGAATTACAATAACAATAATGCATAAACAAGCTTCAAGGCTATGCTACGACTCTTTCAGTACACAATATACTGTGGTAACCCCAAGTTAATGGAACTTCCCCAAATCCGGGAATCTCCCACGACTGTGCACTTACGTCTTAGTATAAACAACAGATAAGCTATTCAGACTTTAAGATGCCATCTTGAACTAAGTCAGGAAAATTTCCATGACGTATGCACCCTTTAGTTATGGCCTTGTATCTTTGCCAAATTAAGGGAGGTCCTACATTGATTTAAAGTAGACAAGTTACTTTTTCATATATGAACTATGGTGACTCTAAAATGACGACACTTAAGGTATAAATAAGTGTACTTTTAAATGTTAAGAAACAGAGGAGAGACTTGGAGACAGACGCTGCTCCATCTTAAAATGACTGAGAGGCTGACATGATGACATGTTCAGAAGGGTATGTTAACCTATTAATGATATTTGCAAGCATTTAATTTCATCTTATAAACTCTGCTATAATGGATTTGATATGTCTATATTTATATTTTTATATAATAAATATCTAAAAGACAAAACTATTGCTTCCAAGACAATCCTTATTTTATATTGTATTCTCAATTATTTACATATGTTAAATAGAGGATCTCTTACTAACTGTATAACATTATGGCTAAGATATCTGTATGGTTAGCCCTGCTAAGTTCTATGCTTTAAGACATTATAGAGGTAAATAAGGGAACCGCCCACGGTTACACTCCCTAGTGTGCGCGTGGATCCAGCTGTGTCTGTCGCTGTGGTGAGCGCAGTCGTGGGGAGGTTCAATAGTCCTAGTGCCTCCGTGGCCTCCTGCATGTTATGGACTATGTGAGAGCTGCCTCCTCGATCAACCAGAAGGGTGCGCCCTGGTCCCCAGCGGTACCGGATTTGGTGTTGTCGTAGGAGGGATGTGAATGTGCCCAGGGATCTCCTCCACGCCAATGTCCCCCCCTGAGAATGTCCCCCCTGTGTGGGTCTCGATGGCTGTCTGGAGCGGTGTTTTGATCCGTTTGCTCGTTTGTATAGGGGGTTTGTTGGCTCGATTATCGGGAGCCCCGCTACCATGCGACCGTCCGCTTTGCCCGCTAAGCTCCGCCTCTTATTTATTTTTTTATGAATATCTTTTTTTCATTTTCATTTTTTGAGGGGGGGGGGGGAGCGAAAAAGAGTTTGAATGCGCAGGTCCCCAATGTTTTAAAATGTAGGTGAGCAGTGCAAGATTTTTTTTACAAAATCTGAATGTAGGTGGATTTTTAAGAAGAAAAAAAATCTAAAGACAGTAAAATATTTATAGCGTCTAAATTTTCATGATCCTTTAAAAGCTGTTCCAAATTTTGCAAATATATTTTTAATTTTTTGGGGGCTTGGTTACCAAGTTCTACAGAGGGCAATGCATTTCATTAAAAGCAATGTTTGCACCCTGGTTCAATAGAGATGTTACCCATCTTCTTCTTATTGACGTCTTCTCTCAGGTTCTCATTCGTACTTTTTTACTTGTCTTCACTCCATCACTCCATCATCTTGTCTTCACTCCTGCCTTCCTTTACATTCCCCCTATGCTACGCCCTTCCTGTCCTCCTATCACCTTCCCCTCTTCCCACTGATTTCTCAAACTATTAACCATTCATTGGAGTCACCTTTTACACCAGAAATACTGCCGATGAAACCCACACGAACAACCAACACAGGTTTTGCTTACAATCGTGTTCGTAGTTTTGTAGTGGCTACAAATTACCACCACTTTTTGTAGCTGGGTTTGCTGACCGAAACCAACAACTCGCATACATGGGAGCAAGTGAGATAGGAAAAAAGATTGAAAGGAATGTTGAATAAAGGAAACTGGATTGTGCCGAATGTGATCTAGGAGCAAATACTGGGACGAAGCCCATCTACTCCGTGTCTAATAGAGACTGGAAGTATTGCTGCAGTTTCTGGGATTTAAGTTTAGCGTTATGTTTAAAATGCACATTCAGGAGTGATAGTGGCCTGTAATTTGCAGGGAGTGTAGGATTCTTTCCTTCTTTTATTACGGGAATCTTAATGTGGTCATACAACGTGGGGTGTATGCAGTTTTTGCAAACATTGCCCAGGTAACCTGTCCACTTGAGGAATAAGTAGGTAGGCAGATATAATTACCTAATGTTCCTCCTCATTGCCATGTTTCTTCAGTTTCCGAAACTTTGACTGCCAAGAGCCACACCGATCCTATACTCTTATACAGGAATATAAAAACCGGAATCTATGGGACATGTTTCTAAATCATGGGAGTGTACATAGATATTCTATCATATGAAGTCAACGTGGGTCTTCATAAAGAAGCTAAAACATAACAGCGCCTCGTTTTTCATTTGTTTTTAGATGGTCTATTGGTTTTTTTTTTTCTTCATACAGAAAGGAACAATTACAGTAACAAAACAAATACAAAAGTATATAGATATACAAAAAAGAAAAAACAGACATGGCATTTTCTGAGGGAGCGTTTAAATCCCAATGTGTGGGGTTGAGACGAGTGGCAGGTAAAAAAGACAATTTTCAGAGGTCCCTATAAAGAGGATAGATGGGAGGGGTGCACTACATGTGACCAGTGGTGTATTTTGGATTTGTGCTGCCCTAGGCACAACTAAATTCGGGCATCCCCTAATCTAAATTTTCCCCCCTAATTCGTGTCAAGGCCACTTTTTTGACTGACAGACACAGGCCCTCATTGATACATGCACTGACATACACTCAATTGCAGATACAGTCATTGGCACACACACTGTTTAACCAACACACGTTTTCACTAACAGACACACTCTCAGATCCACATAAAATGACACACACAGTGACACACACTCACAGACATACCCATCCTCACTGATTTGACACACTCTGACAGACATACACTTTCACTCACTCACAGACACACACTGACAGCTACACTCACTCACAGACACACACTGACAGCTACACAGACTCACATAATGTGAGAGAGCAAGTAGAGCAGAGGATAGCACTTCCTTGCTGCCTGCCTAGAATATTAATAGTTTAACACCTCGGGGGGGCCCTAGGAAGGACAGCCGCAGGACACAAGGCAAACAAGGCATTTGTTTGGGAGCTTGGGGTGGCGTTTTTGGCAGCTCCCTGAAAGTGCCGACCTAGGCAAATGCCTTGTTTGCCTTGTGGTAAATACAGCCCTGCATCAATAATTTGATCTCATTGAAATGTTTATAGTACCTGGAGTCCCATGCTGTCCCTCGACTGAAGGGATTCTATGGTGTAAGAACTACAAATCTGTATTCCTTTCAATATAGTTCCCTCCCTGACACACAGAAAGCACTAAAAAAAAAAACTTTTAATACTTTGCCAATTCCAGCTGTGAAATCCCTCGGCGCTCCACGGGGACGAGGGGAATGCGCATGTACAGCGAGCGCATTAGGCCCTCACCGTAGGAAGACATTGCGTGAGGACGTCCAGCGCCAGTTAGGCGACCAAAAGTTGCTTAACCACCAGGAAGTGCTTCTAGTGGCTGTCTGATTGACAGCCACTAGAGGCAGTCTTAGTTCTGCAATGTAATCACTGCAGTTTCTCTAAAAACTTGCAGGACTAATGGGGACAGCGACACTGTACCCAGACCACTTCAATGAGCTGAAGTGGTCTGGGTGACTATAGTGTCCCTTTAAGTACACAGAAAAGGAGACCCTTGAAACAAGGGGATCCTGAGAAGCAACTTTGGACACGGAAAAGGCACTTGAATGCCCGGTAACAGGAAAGAGAGAGAGAGTAATAGGAGAATGAACAGGTGAGAGATAATGAATCATAACCTGTACCCCCAACTTGCTTGATATATCATACTAGTGATGTGGGATTATTTAAAAAACCTTATTGTATTTGTATTCAATTATTGCACTAACTCCATTTTAACTTTATACTGTGACAATCCTCCATTTTGTCCCCCTAACCTGACTTCTTCAATCCTCCATTTTGTCCTCATAACCTAACTTGTTCATTTTAAAATCACCTTACATGACAGAATTTCCCAGCACATCTAATACAATAGAACAAAGACTGTATTTTCTATAAAGATATGATTAACACAGGAATTGCTGACTTTTCCTTAGATTTGCAACAAAGTATAATTTGAAGGCCATGCGAACACAGTAGTAATGAAATGTTCTATTCATAAGAGACCTTGCACCTGGCCACGAGGCCTGAGATCACCGACCGTGTAAAATGACGCTCAAGACCCCTTGTCCCCCACCCGTGTCCAGAACAATCCCACCTCTTGGTGGGTGGACACGGGATTAACCACTTAGTCTTTTGAGCCAATTAATAATATTGATAGGTGGACACTAATCCCGACACTTGACAATTAATCCAATTAATGATGTTTATTTACTGATATTCTAATAAGCAATGATGACGTAAAATGTCTCTTAAAAGGACCTGCGTGTCCGCTTTTTAATCACTTGCCAATAAATTTTCTCGAAGTTATTTTAACCTGAACCTTGTGTGTCAGACTTAATTACTTCAGCGTATATACGCAATTTATTTTATTGATTTGGACAGGAACAGATAGACATTTAAACATTTTGGTTTACTGCTAAAAAGTACCATAACAACTTGGCTGCCCAACGTGGGGCACCGGGCTATGTCTGGCCGGTGAGCCGTCCTAAGGAAGACGCTGTTGGACGGAGGAATCCAGGGGGAAGGAAGGGAGATTGATCACCTCCAGATACACGGTAGAGACTTCTGCAGAGCCACCGGTACGTTCCGGCCCCTTTGATTGACCCGTCCACGTGTCTGTGACTGCTTCCCGGGAGGACATCAAAGACAGGTAATATCTTGCCCGGTGTCTCGTTACTCATTTGTTTACCTGCATTTTAGTCTATCTGTTGCCTGGGTGTGTTTGAATTGTGTTTGAATTGTTTGCCTGTTTCCCCATTTTGAGATAAAGGGGGGGTGGACCTGCAGGGGATTTGCCTGGGGTTCTGTCTTGCTTGTTTTCCCCTTTTTGGGATAAAGGGGGGTGGACCTGAGGGGATTTGCCTGGGTCTTCTGTTTTGTCTGTTTATCTGTTTGTATTTTGCCCCTTTTGGGATAAAGGGGGGGTGGACCCGAGGGGATTTGCCTGGGTCTTCTGTTGCCTGTTTTACTCCTTTTAGGAACCACGGTGCCGTGGTTGTAGGGAAAAAGGGGGGTTGACCTGTGGATGCGTTCCTGGGGGTCTTCTTTGCCTGTTTACCTCTTTTAGGAGCCTCGTGGCTGTGGCTGTAAGGAAAAAGGGGATTGTTGGAACTGTGGATTTTGTGTAGACTCATAATTTCCTGTGATCCTTCTCGTGACACTCTGAGAGCTTAGCTAGCCTCATTGTGCACGTGGTAACCCACAGTTTCGAGTACTGGGGCTAGTGGAATTCCAATTTTGGTAACCACTGTCCCGAGTACCGAGGCTGGGGGGATTCCAGTTTTGGTAAACCTCAGCTTCGGCTGGGGGGATTCCAGTTTTCTCTTGGTAACCGCCGCCCTGAGCGCTGGGGGCTGGTGGAATTCCAGTTTTTCTGTTTATTTGTGGTAGTGAGACTTGTAAGTGGGTTTTATAGGGGCACTACGGGGTTGAGGGAGGTGACTTTGGAGTAAGCACATGAGTAAAGGAAAGGAATTACTGTTGATTTCATTTGAACTGTGATGCATACACTGTATTTCAACTGTATTGTTGTCTTGTTTGTTTAATGAGGAGTCTCATGTACTCCTGTGTCTGTCTCTAAGGATTTTTCCTTGCCTTTCATCTTTTCTACACTTTCTATATTATTATACTATCCACTCCCATTCCTCTTAAAAGAGAAGTGATTGGTCACACACTTCTCACCTCGCTCCAATCCGTGTCTACCACCCCGGGTAGGCGGATTAAGTGACTAGTCTACGTTTTGGGAAGACGCACCTGAGAAAGTCCCAAGATTCTCGGGTGGCAGTCGAGCATTGTAGACGTTCTTGTTCAAATTTCCCTCTCTCTCTCTATATCTAGGACGCTGGTATAGGGGTAAAGGGACTATGGGACAGGATTTAGATAAGCCCAGCAAGGGCTGGTTAGCATGTGATTTGGTAGAGAACAGAGAGGGTGAAGAGATGGTTAAAGGTGTTGAAAAGATTGCAAAAGTATGTAAAATTGCTGTACCGACATGTGGGAGATTGCAACCAGAAAGTTGGCGCAAGTTACTAGCAGAAATTAAAGGCAAGCTTACAGATAATGGTTTATTAAAGACTGCTGAAGCATGGTACAGAGTAGCGAAGGCTATTCAGTTAGAAGGTTGGGTTGAGGAAGAAGTAAATCACAAAGGTGTAAAATTGTTTGTGTATCATAAAAATTGTGTTGCTGGGGTTTACCCTCAGCCAGCGCCCCAAAATGGCGCCCAGGGGATGTCCGTCCCCAAGGTTCAGTCAGCCATAGGTGATAGCCAGCTGACTATGTTCCCCACTCCCGATCCTCCCGAATCCCATCCCATCACCTCCCCTGTCTGCCCGGTCCTGAATTCTGATGGATCTTTCTTTACCCCTTCCCTTTCTCTAACGGTCCCATCATCCTCAGCCATCCCCACGCTTCCTTCCATGCCTAATCCTAACATCTCATCTGCCGCCTCCTCCCTGCAATCCCTCTCTATGGTTAATCCCCTTCCATCAGCACCCGTCCAGCTAACTACCCCTCCCTCCCATGCTACGACTCCTCTTTCTGCATCCATCCCTACTAATCCTGTCCTGTCTCCTCCGATAACCAGCTCCGCCCCAGTCCAATATCCTACCTCCTTAACCGTACCTGCCCACCCTACTCTTTTGCCCTCCCCTGCCTGGCCCTACCCCTTCCCATATCCCATGGCCCTGCCCTACCCCGGTTACCCTCCCTTTCCCCAAGCCACTCCCCAGGTTCCGGTCATGCCCAGTCCGGCCCAATCTACCCCGGAAGTGCCCATATCAAATATGGCCGCCGCTTCTTCCCTTAATCCTGAAGCAACTCCTTTCCCCGCCTCCAATACAGCGGCTCCCAGTTCAGCCCTGATGCCAGTAATTCCCGGCGACTACCTGTCCCCAGGTTACGACTCGCTAGCCACCCCTGCATCTGGGGCTCATTCCCAGCCACCGACCCTTTCACCTCACGCGGGACCTGCACCGCGTAGAAGAGTCAATATCATAGAATTCGATGATGACGAGATGGACAGGGTGTCCCATGTCTCATCGGAACTTGCTGCGGGAGCCCCATCTCATCGTTCTATCGATGATCCCTTCGGCCACAAGGGTCGGGGAGAACAGGCCCCTCCTAAATATGTAGCTTTTAACCCCACTCAAGCTAGTGCTCTGATGAAATCACTCCCGGACCCAGAAAAGCAGCCCATGCCCTTCTACCGAGGGATAGTTCAAATTCAAAAGACTTATTCAGCCGCATGGCGTGATCTATTGAGCATTTGTGCTATTAAAGCAGGGGATGCATATTGGCCAAGTATGGCCCGACACCTCAGTACAGATCAGCTCAACAGTGATGTTGATTACCCCTCTGGAGTAACTTTTTGCACCCAATTAAAAGAATGGGCTAAGGACAAACTTGCAGATCAGGCTGCTGGCCTTACTGATGTTATTCAAGATAAAGGAGAATCAGTGGAAAGGTTTCATGCAAGACTGTATCAAATGTTTACAGATTTGGGGTTTGATCTTACTGACAAAATTCATTCACAAATGCTGTCAGGTGCGTTTGTCCAAGGTGTTAAGGACTCTATACGCAAGGGAATCATTGCTGCACGCCCTGAATATAAGGTTGTTCCCCTGGACACCCTACTTTTAGTTGCTAGAGGTTTGGAATCCGCTCAGACCCCAAGAAGATCCACTTCAGCGCCTCTCATGGTATCCCGCTCCACCCCAGTCCCAAAAGGTACTAGACCGGAGGAGGGGGGACATTGTTTTAATTGTGGAGCCAAGGGGCACTTTAGAAGTGACTGCCCAGAACCTAAAAAGGAGCCAAGGGAGCCCAGAAAGCCCTCCAAACCTGCCCCAGCTCCCAAAGCCACCAAACAGGTTCCGATAATTGAGGAACCAGATGATTAGGAAATTGGCAAGCCTGTGTCTGCAACCCCTGTCATGGCAGTGTCTACAGGGGATAAAGGGGGGCCACTTGCCACAGTGACTTTGCCCATTGAAGGCCACCCTACCACATTTCTAGTTGACACAGGTGCAGCCCGTAGTGTTCTGCGAGAACAAGACCTGCCAGACCCATCCTTTCTGTCAAATATTGACGTCTCTTGTGTTGGAGTGGATGGCCAGCCAAGACATAGCCCTTTAACAACTCCATTACGAGTTGGCTCTAGCCTGCTTGCTCGCTTTGTGGTATCCTCCACATGCCCAATTAACCTATTAGGTGCTGATGTTCTTTCACGCCTGCAAGCATCCATCACCTTTACCCCGGATGGGCAGGTAGAAATGTCCACACCTCTATCTGAATCAGACACCTCAGCCTTGTGCTCCTTGCCTCTAATGCTGCATTTAGAAAAGCCCCGTGAGAAAGCAGCAGAATTAAGGTCCAATTTCCCAGAGGCATTAAAAACACAGGTGCCCGCCAAGTTATGGTCCTCAGGCCCAGAGGACATAGGTCACCTAAATGTTCCCCCTGTGGTGGTAAAGCTTATTCCAGGGGCTAAATTACCAAGAAAACCACAATATCCATTAAAACCAGCACAGGCTGCTGCCATTTCTACCCACATCAAGGCACTCTTGGAGAAGGGTGCCCTAGTGAAATGCAAATCTGAATGCAACACCCCATTATTCCCTGTGAAAAAGAAAACTCCAAAAGGTGAGCCAGAGAAGTACAGGATGGTTCAGGATCTCCGTGCTGTTAATGAAGCTACCGTCCTGGACACCCCTCTTGTACCAAATCCCCATACTCTGCTCTCTGGAGTCCCACCATCTGCAAAATTTTTCACAGTCATTGACCTAGCAAATGCCTTTTTCAGTGTTCCACTGGACCCATCCTGCCAATACCTGTTTGCTTTCACCCATGAGATGCAACAGTATACCTGGACTGTCATGCCCCAAGGGGCACAAAATTCACCAAGTCAGTTTGCAAAGGCCATGGCCACCATCCTTGACCCATGGCAAGCCGAGCACCCAGAAGTTGTTCTGCTTCAGTATGTGGATGATTTGCTGCTTTGTGGAGATGATATACCCACTACTGAAAAGTGCTCAATTAGCCTGCTTTGTTATTTGGCAGAACAAGGATGCAAAGCTTCACTCATCAAGCTACAGTTCTGCCAACCCTCAGTAATTTTCCTTGGACATTGCCTATCTCAAGGTACCAGACATCTTACCCGGGACCGGGTAAGAGCCGTACTGGATATTCCAACTCCAAGAACTTCAAAATCTCTCCATGCCTTCCTAGGCCTTATTTCCTACTGCAGAGCATGGATCCCAGAGGCCTCCCTGCTCATGCAACCTCTCTATGACGCACTTAAGTCTGACCCTTTCTGTTTAACTAATGAAGCAATAGACAATTTCAATGCTCTAAAACGTGCCATTGCTTCTGCTCCTGCCTTGGGCCTGCCTGATTACTCCAAACCTTTCAAATTATTTGTCTCTGAAAGACAAGGCCATGCAACAGGAGTTCTCACCCAAACTAATGACTTAAGAGGCCGCCAGAGGCCTATTGGATATTTCTCATGTCAACTGGACATTGTGGCCAGAGGGACTCCTTCCTGTCTCAGGGCTGTTTTTGCTGCAAGAGAGCTCATAGAAAGAACCTCAGACCTGGTCCTTGGCCACCCCCTGGTTGTTTTGGCCCCTCATGACATTTCTGCCATCATCAACCAAGTCCAGCTCAAGCACGTGTCTCCAGCCAGACACCTACGCCTCCAGTGCCATCTTCTTCTACCTGACAACATTTCCATCCAAAGATGTCAAGTTCTTAACCCATCCACTCTTCTTCCACTCCCTGAGGGGGGTATCTATTATGGATTTATCACAGATGAAACCTACATTTACCTGCTTTGTGGATGTATCAAGAAAGTCATGCATCCACATTTGACATTTTATGAAGGTGAAAAGCCTCTCTGTGAAGGCCCAGATCACGCCTTCTGTACCATGTGGTACAAACCAGACATTACTCCCGAGCCTTGCTATGAAGATGAGCTCTACCATTGGACTGATGTTAAGCTCACTGCTCAAGATTTCTATTGTGACTCTGAAGGCAATAGCATGGTCTTGGTCCAACTACCTCAACAACTTAACTACCTCTACCGCCATTGGGATACTGCTATCCCACATATTCCTGTTACCAAATTGAAGACAAGGTCATGGAATGATCTTGGGCCCATGGCAAAGTTATGGGCCACCATGGATGAAGAACAGCTACAGGAAAATGGTATTGTCAAATACCCAACAACTGACCTTCTGGAAGCATGGCCACGCCACTTCCTAGAAAAGGAATTTCAAGATCTGGTCATAGTGAATGATTATGACCCCGAAACACCTCATGACTGTTTTGAACAGATGAAGATGGAGACAGTGCACCTACCAACTGTGCACGAGAACCCATTACCAGATCCAGATTTCACCCTGTTTGTGGACGGCTCAAGATATGCTGATGAAGAAGGAAGATATCATACAGGATATGCCGTAACCACAACAGACGAAGTTATCAAATCATCAGCTTTACCGCCAGCAATGTCTGCGCAAGAAGCCGAATTACAGGCTCTGACTTCAGCATGCAAAATTTCCGAAGGAAAACGTGCCAACATCTATACAGATTCAAGATATGCTCTGGGTGTGGCACATGACTTCGGCCTAATTTGGAAGACAAGAGGATTTCTTACCACCGCCGGTACACCAGTCAAACATAGTACTGCAATTAAGGAGCTAATGGATGCCCTCCTACTCCCTGAAGAAGTGGCCGTTTTGAAGGTAAAGGCCCATGGGAAATTGGATACAGATGAAGCAAAGGGCAACCATTTGGCTGATCAGGCTGCTAAGCTAGCAGCCAGGGATCTGCAGGAAGTGGATGAAGAAGTGTCCGGACAAGAAGAAGAAGAAGTCCCTATTTTTGCTCTGCAAACTCTTCCTACTGATTTGCGAATTTTGCGAGAACAGCAAGCTGCAGTCACTCCTGAAGAAACCCAAAAATGGAAAAATAAAGGAGCTGTCCAAAAGGACGGAGTATATTACAACAACTTCAAATTTTGCCTTCCAAAAAATGTATATCCAGCAGTTGTCCAATGGGCACATGGGCCTGCACACCTGTCAAAAGAATTGATGGCCGCCCTCATACAGAAGTATTATGAAGCACCCGGAATCACAACATTGATCAACAGCTTCTGTAAGGCCTGTGTTATTTGTGCAAAATGCAATCCAGGAAGACCAATCAAGGTGCCTGCAAAACACCTGGCAAAGCCCATGTACCCCTTCCAGCGAATTCAAATTGACCACATCCAAATGCCCAAGAGTGGGCCCCATGAATATGCACTAGTCATAGTGGACATGTTCTCAGGGTGGCCAGAGGCCTACCCAGTGGCCAATATCACTGCAAAGACAACCGCAAGACGCCTACTTACAGAGATAGTATGTAGATTTGGACTCCCAGAAGTCATTGAAAGTGATCAAGGCCCAGCCTTCACAGCAACAGTGACTAAAGAAATTTGGACTGCTCTAGGGGTGACCCTAGCCTTCCACACCCCTTACCACCCACAAAGTAGTGGTAAAGTAGAGCGCATGAATGGCACTCTAAAAGCCAGAATGTTAAAAATGTCGCAAGAAACAAAGATGCCCTGGCCAGAAAGCCTGTCAATAGCTTTATTCAGTGTTAGGCACACACCTAGAGGGAAGCATTCACTGTCCCCATATGAGATTCTATTTGGGACAGCACCCAGACTAGGTTGTTATTATCCGCAGCAGTTACAGCTCCAATCAGATGTTTTAGTAGATTATGTAACTGAACTTGCAAGTGCCTTAAACAAAATACATGCCCAAGTTTTCTCTTCAATTCCAGATCCCGAATTGGATACAGGTGCCCATAACCTGCTCCCCGGAGATTGGGTTCTGGTCAAGAAGTTTGTGCGGAAAAATACCCTGGAACCAAGATTTGACGGTCCATTCCAAGTTCTCCTGATTACCGCAACTTCCGTCAAACTGGCCGGTAGGCCAAATTGGATCCACGCTTCCCACTGCAAGAAATCTCCTGCCCCAGAGGAAGCAGATACCGCACAAGCATGTACCTCTGGCACATCTTCTCCTTAATCAGCCTCATAAAGGCCCAACAAGTAGCCATCACCAAAGATATTAGTGGGTATACCTTCTGGTACAATTCATCATGCACCCATGTGGCTACTTACACCTTTGACTATTGTGATATTGTAGAATGCCCGTTCCCCACATCACAAATCCAGAGTATTTACAGAGATATCCCTCATTCAAAAGACCCATATGTTTGTGTAGTTGACAAACAATGGGGGCACAATTGTAATCATTGGGGGGCAGCGGGATGGAATGCCGGGCCTGCCTGGGGTTACAAACCAAAAAGTGCCTTATCTAAAGTAGATGAACAAGGTAGATCCCTTCTCCAGAGAATGACTTTGAGAAAGCCTGGGGGAGGTACACCAATGAAATTAATCCTTAACATTGAGCATCCAAGCCCAACGGATGCCGACCAGTATGTGATGGGAATGTATTGGAAAAAGGGTTCCTACCGTAAATTAGGGCATTTCTTCCTAAAAGATATGTGCAACTCTTCCGAGTGGCAAGGGGCCACCCATATGGTCCCTAACCCATTAAAACCTCATATCCAGACCTTTCAAGACATGATGGCCATTGCTAACCCCACCTTTGAAGATACCATGGCCGCTGAAACAGGTTTTAATGATGTAAATTTATGGTTAGAATGGATGAAATATAATGCTAATAAGCATAATAAGACTGCATGTTATGTGTGTGGTGGTGCCCGGCCTCACCTGGGTACCGTACCTCTAATCCTGCCAGTAGATATAGAGGAATGTGTTTTAAGCCTTTTTGCCTATCACTATGATTTTAACAGGTCCATATGTAGTGCATGGACAAAGGAGTATCCTCTCCTAACCAAGGATGTCAAACCCCCAGATGGTATTACCGTGTATAAAGGTAATTACACTTGTTATGCTAATTATGATGGAATTGGTAAATTCTTGGGTAACTTCTCTAAGGGGTATTGTGCTACCTACAGGAGTGTCTCTATGAACTTGTTGCAGTTTCACACCAGGTCATTAGGGGATATCTACTGGTTGTGTGGGGATTTACAGTTAAGATCCCGAATGGACAAGGAGTGGTGGGGGGAGTGTACTTTGGCTAAAGCTATTATGCCTATACATATCATCTCTGACACACACCTCAACACCCATGAGTCCAGACACACTAAGGTTAAGCGTGACGCCCCAGTAAAAGGAAGTTTTGATCCTCATGTCTATATTGATGCCATTGGGGTGCCTAGGGGGGTGCCCAATGAATTTAAAGCAAGAGATGAAGTTGCTGCAGGATTTGAATCACTTTTTGCCATAGTTACCACAAACAAGAATTTAAATTGGATAAATTACATTTATTATAATCAACAGCGCTTTGTTAATTATACCAGAGACGCCCTCCAGGGATTGGCCGAACAATTGCAGGCCACATCCCAAATGGCTTTCCAGAATAGAATGGCCCTAGATATGATCTTAGCCGAAAAAGGAGGAGTTTGTAAAATTTTGCCCGACACCTTGACATGTTGTACCTATATCCCAGAAAACACAGGCCCTAATGGTAAAGTTACATTAGCCATAGAGAAATTAAATGACCTGTCTATAGAGTTGAAAAGGAATTCTGGGATACAAGATCCCTGGGAAAGATGGTTTGGCTGGATGACGGGATGGCAAAAGGCTTTAATGCATATTGGTATGGCTATACTAATTTTTCTTTTTCTCTTTGCTCTTCTCTTTTGTTGTATTCTCCCATGTCTGAGAAAATCCCTCCTGAAGACTGTTGACCAAGCGGCACCCACTTTCACCCATCTCGAAGTTGATGACCAAGAGCTCCAAGACATCAACTCACCCTGTCTGCCGCTGCAAACAATCCCTTTTGTTGATAAAGTGCAGGAATTCTAGGAAGGGACTAGCTCAGGGACAGCATCTGTCAGTGAATGGTAAAGACCCCGTGTTGGAGAAGTGGTGGGTTAGCTGCCATGGGATACCCATGGGTGTGAAGTGTTCGAGAGCCATACTGACGGATGAGTTAGCCTACTAGGGTCAGATCTAGGGACAGCCTTGCACTTTGCATTAACACCTAGCTAGCGGCCACGGGGTTTCTGTGCCTTTGGGTTAACACGTCTTCCTGGTACTAACTTAATAAAGTTTTATCTCTTAGAATCTAACATTTCATAGGGGGGACTGATGTGGGATTATTTAAAAAACCTTATTGTATTTGTATTCAATTATTGCACTAACTCCATTTTAACTTTATACTGTGACAATCCTCCATTTTGTCCCCCTAACCTGACTTCTTCAATCCTCCATTTTGTCCTCATAACCTAACTTGTTCATTTTAAAATCACCTTACATGACAGAATTTCCCAGCACATCTAATACAATAGAACAAAGACTGTATTTTCTATAAAGATATGATTAACACAGGAATTGCTGACTTTTCCTTAGATTTGCAACAAAGTATAATTTGAAGGCCATGCGAACACAGTAGTAATGAAATGTTCTATTCATAAGAGACCTTGCACCTGGCCACGAGGCCTGAGATCACCGACCGTGTAAAATGACGCTCAAGACCCCTTGTCCCCCACCCGTGTCCAGAACAATCCCACCTCTTGGTGGGTGGACACGGGATTAACCACTTAGTCTTTTGAGCCAATTAATAATATTGATAGGTGGACACTAATCCCGACACTTGACAATTAATCCAATTAATGATGTTTATTTACTGATATTCTAATAAGCAATGATGACGTAAAATGTCTCTTAAAAGGACCTGCGTGTCCGCTTTTTAATCACTTGCCAATAAATTTTCTCGAAGTTATTTTAACCTGAACCTTGTGTGTCAGACTTAATTACTTCAGCGTATATACGCAATTTATTTTATTGATTTGGACAGGAACAGATAGACATTTAAACATTTTGGTTTACTGCTAAAAAGTACCATAACACTAGTACAAAATAATAGTAAAACTAGATGAATAGCCCCGCACGAGGGCTATAGAGGAGTAACAAACAAGAGAACCCCCAAAAATATCTCTCCAATAGCTGCCTAGTATAATATGTGGATACAACCACCTTAACTAGGGCAAACACACTAAATGCCTGCTACCGTTGGCAAACCAAAAAGTCACCTAATAAAAAAACTATAAAGTGCTACCTAAAAGTGTGAGACAAACATAAGAAAAATAAAGTAAAGGAAACGCTCAACGCGCGTTTCAGCGTGTATGCACGCCGTCGTCAGGAGCTAGTCAAACACTGTGTGCTCCCAGGCTTCTTAAATATCCGACGTATCATGACCAGATGGCTTGCAGCTGATCGAGGCAAATTGAAGGTGTCATTCTGTCCCACCTCCTATGCCGCATCATAGCCGAGTAGTGCCTATGCATTGGTGGAAGTGTGGGTCAATCATAAGGTGATCCCACAGCGGATCCGCCTATCCTCATTGCTGCACACACTCGGCGGCGGTCATAGGTTCAACAGCATGTCCGTCAAATGTGGGCGGACAAGGGGGAGGGGATGCAGTAACTAGCAATCCAATCGCCATGAATCCTTCAATGCTGGGCTGTCCAGCTAAGTGGGAGTGTGAAGCTCCGTCAAAGAGGCGGGGCTTCATGTCAATCACTCAAATCTGGTAAAAGGGGATTATTCACTAAACTAGCACATCGCACATACACCGATTATGGTGCTAAACGAGGGCTAATAGATAAATAAACAAACCACTTATGAGTGCCCACGATGGAAGATCATATTACGACATCTAACCCAAGCTTAAAGGTGAAATGAATGCTGCAAGACCAACTTTATAACTCCACTATCTTAGAAGGTTATGCTAATGCATAACATGGGTTAATACATCAAACCCATATGCTGCAAAGAGCTACAAAGAAAGACAGAGAGAGGGGCCATTAGTTAAACTGCGTTAAATGACAGTCCCTCAATTAAAGGGATAGTACTATTAAGTCAGATAAAGAGCTAGTGATTACACACAATGTTGTTCCAAAGAACAGATGACAAAAAACAAAAAAACTTTATTATTTACATATATACACCATAGCTCCTGACGACGGCGTGCATACACGCTGAAACGCGCGTCGAGCGTTTCCTTTACTTTATTTTTCTTATGTTTGTCTCACACTTTTAGGTAGCACTTTATAGTTTTTTATTAGGTGACTTTTCGGTTTGCCAACGGTAGCAGGCATTTAGTGTGTTTGCCCTAGTTAAGGTGGTTGTATCCACATATTATACTAGGCAGCTATTGGAGAGATATTTTTGGGGGTTCTCTTGTTTGTTACTCCTCTATAGCCCTCGTGCGGGGCTATTCATCTAGTTTTACTATTATTTTGTACTAGTATGATATATCAAGCAAGTTGGGGGTACAGGTTATGATTCATTATCTCTCACCTGTTCATTCTCCTATTACTCTCTCTCTCTTTCCTGTTACCGGGCATTCAAGTGCCTTTTCCGTGTCCAAAGTTGCTTCTCAGGATCCCCTTGTTTCAAGGGTCTCCTTTTCTGTGTATTTTCTCTGGGTTACCCCCTACTTTGCAGCTTTGAGGTAGGCAATGAATGGGGTCTTTTTCAATGGTTTGCATATAGCTATGTGAATTATTGGATCTACCCTATTCATCATTTGTTTCTTCGTGTCCCTTTAAGTGTTAACTGTTTTTTAATGGATTAAAGGGTTACTCCAACCAGAAAACAGTGTTTTCATAAAATGACAAGCGTTGGTTATAGTTGCTCCCCTCTCCCACCTATTTTTTGAATTTTTTTAAATAAAATAAAAAGTCAAAGTTCCCTCTGAAGGTCAGGGAGGAAGGATTGGGGTGGACGCATGCTGTGCATTCAGGTCTCATCTGCCAAATTTGCATAAAACTGACATTAGTCGTCTGAAACTTTGTTCTGGACTGGCTATTGACACAGCTGGAAGTGGAGGAGTTACACCTTCGACAGCCAGCGGGTTAATCTCTGCGTGGCTTTTCAAACCGAAACACTGCACATACAGACTCCAGGCACCATGACCACTTCACACTGAATGATTGTCACAAGCTGTCCAATCTGTACTGCTCAGGCTAATGGGATAAAGTGATCACAGTGCCTAGAGCGGGGGTGCCCAAAAGGTAGATCCCCAGGTGTTATAAAACTACATCTCCCAGATGCTTTTCGAATGCCTTAAGAGGGACACTGCATCATGGGAGCTGTAGTTTTAAAACTTCTGTGGCTCTACCTTTTGGGTACCCCTGGCTTAGAGTGTCCCTTTAAACGTTGCAGCAGGAGGCAAGGGGTTAAATATCCTGAGCACAGAGGAAATGAGTGAGTCTAGATGCTGATGATCAGTAGAGGCAGCTGAGTGATGGTGAGTGATTGAAACTCTGTATCAGTGGAGCCTCCATAGAACACTGGGATCTATACCAGGTATTGTGTGAACTCCCAACATGGCAAGTCTGTACAGTACCCTTTAAAAACCAGTTACGGTTCTATGTATTGATGTGTATCTTGTAGTGAGTTGGAAGGTTATTCACTAACGTGTGAATTGAATTTAAAGTTAATTTCATTTCACTGAAATCATAGATGACTTTAAGAACTGTTTAAACTCTACTTTGGCTTCAAATGTGAAATTCACTCTAAATTCCCAGCGATTCACACTTTAGTGTCACTTTCTTCAGGTTACCGGATTTGCTATTATTTTACTGAATTCGTCACGACTTCATGAAATCTCACGCTCGCTTTGTGTTGGTTTCATATGTATTAAGAGTGACATCTGTTAATCAAGCTGGTTCCTTTAATTATACAGGGCAGCATATTTCCTGTACTACCCAACAGCATAAGATATATCAGCTATTCAGGGAATCGCACCAGTAAATTTTGAGAATTTTTATTTTTTTTTCTCCAATTTGGATTCTTCTTCTTCTTCTTTTGGTGTAAGATTAACAATTATCTTAAAAGGTATGGGGAGGCCCTTCCCATCATACTGCAACGTTTTCACTGACTAAACTACAGTCCCAGTAGAAGATCCCCTTAATTACGTTTCAGGGCCCACTAGGGGGCACATATTTAGAAGCGGCTGTTCCTCTTTAAGATGCGACATCGAGATATATTTCCATGGGTACAACTTGGCACTTTTAAATTCCATGAGTTTATACAGGCCCAGCTAATGGCAAATGTGAGGAAGCCATGTCTTGCCTTATGGTAGTACTTGCCTTATGGTAGTAGTATGTTGGCACTGTCAAACCAAAAAGTTGCATACGTCCACCTGATCTGGTTCGGTCAAAATGATGCAACTACAGGTTAATATGTTTGTGTGTGGTGTGTTGTGTGTTTTGTTTTTGTTTGTTTGTTTTTTTTATAATCAGATTTTTTGCAGGAATACTGCCACAGGTATCTGCTTTGTGTTTGATTATCTCAGTAAGATGAAGGTTCTGACTTGGTGCTCCATGCTTTAGTGGAGTCCCAGAGGTGGCACCATGTGTTTGTGGCTGTCTAGATACTGATGTATGCATTGTCAATTTGGGGATTACAGAAACGTTTGAAATCAAAGGCCGCGTTGATTCCAATATATTGTTTGCTAACCAGGAATAACAGTTGTGTTCTTAGAAGCAATGATGACTACAACAGGAAATGGCACAAGGCTTTGATCGCCGAGTCGGAGATACCTTGTAATGGCTTTACTTATACCTGCTTGATCTGGCTTAGTTGTCGAAAACTTTAGACCCAGGGGTACCCAAAAGGTAGAACCCCAAATGTTTTAAAACTACAGCTCCCATCAGGGCCGGCCTTAGGCATTTGGGCGCCCTGTGCAAAAAATCTTCACAGCGCCCCCCCCTCCCCCACTCCTTACCCCTTCCCACACACACACACACACACACACACACACACACACACACACTCAGGCAGTCATATACAGACAGCCACACACAAACACACAGACATAGAATGTGACGGCAGATAAGAACCATTCGGCCCATCTAGTCTGGCCAGACAGTCACACATAGGCAGTCACACACAAACACACACACACACACACACGCAGGCAGACAGCCACACACGCAGGCAGACAGCCACACACGCAGGCAGACAGCCACACACGCAGGCAGACAGCCACACACGCAGGCAGACAGCCACACACGCAGGCAGACAGCCACACACGCAGGCAGACAGCCACACACGCAGGCAGACAGCCACACACGCAGGCAGACAGCCACACACGCAGGCAGACAGCCACACACGCAGGCAGACAGCCACACACGCAGGCAGACAGCCACACACGCAGGCAGACAGCCACACACGCAGGCAGACAGCCACACACGCAGGCAGACAGCCACACACGCAGGCAGACAGCCACACACGCAGGCAGACAGCCACACACGCAGGCAGACAGCCACACACGCAGGCAGACAGCCACACACGCAGGCAGACAGCCACACACGCAGGCAGACAGCCACACACGCAGGCAGACAGCCACACACGCAGGCAGACAGCCACACACGCAGGCAGACAGCCACACACGCAGGCAGACAGCCAAACACTCGCAGACAGTCAAACACACGCAGACAGTCAAACACACGCAGACAGTCAAACACACGCAGACAGTCAAACACACGCAGACAGTCAAACACACGCAGACAGTCAAACACACGCAGACAGTCAAACACACGCAGACAGTCAAACACACGCAGACAGTCAAACACACGCAGACAGTCAAACACACGCAGACAGTCAAACACACGCAGACAGTCAAACACACGCAGACAGTCAAACACACGCAGACAGTCAAACACACGCAGACAGTCAAACACACGCAGACAGTCAAACACACGCAGACAGTCAAACACACGCAGACAGTCAAACACACGCAGACAGTCAAACACACGCAGACAGTCAAACACACACAGACAGTCAAACACACACAGACAGTCAAACACACACAGACAGTCAAACACACACAGACAAACAGTCAAACACACACAGACAAACAGTCAAACACACACAGACAAACAGTCAAACACACACACACACACGCGCAGACAGTCACACACACACACACACGCGCAGACAGTCACACACACACACACGCGCAGACAGACACACACACACGCAGGCAAACGGTCACACACACACGCAGGCAGACGGCCACACACACACGCAGGCAAACAGTCACACACACACGCAGGCAGACAGCCACACACACACGCAGGCAGACAGCCACACACGCAGGCAGACAGTCACACACACACGCAGGCAGACAGCCACACACGCAGACAGTCAAACACACGCAGACAGTCAAACACACGCAGACAGTCAAACACACGCAGACAGTCAAACACACGCAGACAGTCAAACACACGCAGACAGTCAAACACACGCAGACAGTCAAACACACGCAGACAGTCAAACACACGCAGACAGTCAAACACACGCAGACAGTCAAACACACGCAGACAGTCAAACACACACAGACAAACAGTCAAACACACACAGACAAACAGTCAAACACACACAGACAAACAGTCAAACACACACAGACAAACAGTCAAACACACACAGACAAACAGTCAAACACACACAGACAGTCAAACACACACAGACAGTCAAACACACACAGACAGTCAAACACACACAGACAGTCAAACACACACAGACAGTCAAACACACACAGACAGTCAAACACACACAGACAGTCAAACACACACAGACAGTCAAACACACACACACAGACAAACAGTCAAACACACACAGACAAACAGTCAAACACACACAGACAAACAGTCAAACACACACACACACACACACACGCGCAGACAGTCACACACACACACACACGCGCAGACAGTCACACACACACACACACGCGCAGACAGTCACACACACACACACACGCGCAGGCAAACAGTCACACACACACGCAGGCAAACAGTCACACACACACGCAGGCAGACGGCCACACACACACGCAGGCAAACAGTCACACACACACGCAGGCAGACGGCCACACACACACGCAGGCAGACGGCCACACACACACGCAGGCAAACAGTCACACACACACACAGGCAGACGGCCACACACACACACAGGCAGACGGCCACACACACAGTCAGACACACACTAACATACACATTAACACATTTTTTAAAATTTATTTAGACCCCCCCCCCCTTACCTTTGGGAATGCTGGGGGGGGGGGTATCTTCCTCCCTGGTGGTCCAGTGGCTGCTGGGCTGGGCGGGCGGCTGGCGAGGGAGCACTTCCCCTGAACTGTTTGCTCAGCTCCCTCGCGCGCCGCAGAGTGAGGCTGGGAGCCGGAATATGACGTCATATTCCGCCTCCGCCTCCCAGCCTCACTCTGCGGCCGGCGAGGGAGCTGAGCAAACAGCTCAAGGGAAGTGCTCCCTCGGCAGCCGCCCGCCCAGCCCATTGCGGCTAACAGACATGCCGTGTGAGCTATGCGGCCGCAGGGCGCCCCCTGCACCATGGCGCCCTGTGCGGCCGCACAGCTCGCACACCCCTAAGGCCGGCCCTGGCTCCCATGATGCCTTGTCATTCTAAAGTATTCTAAGGGCATGCAAAGGATCATGGGAGTTGTAGTTCTACACCATCTAGGATCTACCTTTTTGGCACCCCTACTTTATAAGTAGCAAAGCTCAAGTGCAGGATTAAGCAACCTTCAGCTCTCCATATGTTGTGGACTACCTCCCCTGATGCTTTGCTAGCATTATGGCAGATGTAGCTATCACAACATCTAGAATGCCAAAGGTTTCCTACCACTGCTCTAGATATCATGTTTTCCCCTTCCTCCTGGCTTCTAGAGTCTTTAGACCCAATGCAGGATTAAACATAGTTACATAGCTGAAAAGAGACTTGCGTCCATCAAGTTCAGCCTTCCTCACATTTGTTTTTTGCTGTTGATCCATTAGAAGGCAAAAAACCCAGTTTGAAGCACTTCCAATTTTGCAACAAGCTAGGAAAAAAATTCCCTTTTGACCCCAGAATGGCAGTCAGATTTATCCTTGGATCAAGCAGTTATTACCCTACATTGAGAGATTATATCCTTGAATATTCTGTCTTTGCAAGTATGCATCTAGTAGCTGTTTGAACATCTGTATGGACTCTGATAAAACCACTTCTTCAGGCAGAGAATTCCACATCCTGATTGTTCTTACAGTAAAAAAAACAAACCTTTCCTTTTCCTTAGACAAAATCTTCTTTCTTCCATAAGGGGACTTGGGCAGCCAACTAGGACCCAGTGATAAGACGAGTGAGCCCAGAAATATGCATGGCCCTATTCTCCATCCCTTTTGTGAGGAGTGAAGGTGGGCCCCAACCTATTAACCTGTCTATGATCTTGTGGGATCTTCATCCTCCTATAACAAGGCCCAGGGAGCTGTTGCTGCATCGCAGCCATGAGTATTGACTTGATCTGTTTAGTGCCAAAAGGGAAACCATTACAAAAGGTTCGTGTCTGACTTATTCAGAACCTTTATTAGGATGCCTTCTCCTCATTGGGCTCAGTAAAGGAGTAAATTAAGCTGAAGTGGCATTGGATACCAGTTCCAGGGTACTTTGTACACAGACACAATGTCTTAAAGTGGACAATTTGGAAAAATACTGAGGGGGTTGAGGTAAAGAAAGTTTTACCTCAAGGTAAAGAAAGTTCTGGAATCCATCATTGGCAATGTCTAGTTCAGTTAACAAAAGTCTAGTTTTGCAACTTCTCCATTTATTATTATGCCCCTTCAGACAGTCTTTCAAAATGGCTCCTCTACCTATTGTTGCCATCTTGCCGGTGTTGGCTCTCACCCTATTGTGTGCGCATTCTGACCCGGACACAGCAGTAATGGAGAAAGGCAAGACGGAGCTGCAGAAACTCCAGGACTTTGCACGGCACCCTCGTTTCGGAGACTGCTGGACCCGGGCCTTGCAGACTGTGGATGTTGGGTGCAAGCAACTGGATGAAGAACAACAAAGCCGCATAGCTCTGGCATTCACACACTGCCACTTGGAGAGGTGACTGCTTGTATTTTAGCATTTTTCTAGGTCTGGGGTAGTTCCACCTTCGGCACTCCACGTGTTGTGGACTACATCTCCCATAATGCTCTTACAGCCATAATGCTAGTAAATTATCAGGGGAGATGTAGTCCATAACATCTGGAGTTCTGAAGGCTACCTACCCCTGGTCTAGGGCTTTATATTAAATAAAAACTCTGTCCGTTTTTTTTTTTTTTTTTTTTAACGTATTGATATCTGTGGAATTTGTGTTTTTTACATGATAAAAACCATACTAGAGAGCGAGAAAAATATAAAAAGTAAATGTCTCCGAATCGTAGGAAAACCTGTAGTTCTCAAACTGTTTTTGGGTTTTCATCAAACCTCATTAGATATGTTTTGTTTTTATTTTATTTTGTACTGATCTAAAGTGTGTTTTTTTTTTTTTTTTTTAAACCTTTTTTGAGATCTGGTCGTGACTACCCTGTCTGTACAGAAAAAAACTCCATACGGCAGTGCACACGTGGTATGGACTCAGTGGCCTTCAATACGTACACAGAATTCTTCACTCATGCTCACAGTATCTGTTACTATCTGCAGAATGAGATGTGGCAGGAGCAGGCCCAGGACACCATTCTAAGGTAAGTGACGAGGTATAGTACAGCATTCAAAATACTACTGGTGGTGAGGTGGTAGACTCTACCTTGGCAATTTAACTCTGCCCTGACAATACTGAAGAAATATAGTTTCTGCCCTCCTTAATCACTTCTCACGTGATCTGTGAATAAAATCAACATTTAATGGTAGTCCACTAGCCCATGCCTCCCAACTGTCCAGATTTTGGGTTCCTATCCCATCTACATTCGCTGGTGTTGTGCTTTTGGGTAGACCAGGGACTGTTCCCAACAAACAAAGCATTAAAGCTCGAGCTATGTTCAGAGCACTATGCCCTTGCAGGGAACACTAAAACAGTGATTCAGCTCAGAGTTCAGAAATTCGTACTATCTACCCAAATTTATAATGAAATGAATCTCCAAGTCTCGAAAAGATGACTGATCCATTTGTAGATTCCTCTGTGGCACATCTGGTAAATAGGATGTACTGAGCTTCACTACGTTATGATGACGTTTGAGTGGAATTCTTAGACCACTTTACAACACACATCTTGATGTTCGTACGCTAGTTTGTTGGGTGGGGTGGGTGTGTTCTGAAAATTGGGAGTGGAGGCTGGGATACCTGCTGCACCGATCACAATGCGACTACTGTCTAGATGAGGTGGGTACTTTTAAATAGATGGACTAGCCCCTTCCACAAAACCAGGCTCCCGCCTACTATTGATTTATTTTAATTTTTCTCTGCAGATTAACTGCACACTCTGACAGTGTAGCCAAGCAGCTAGAGGCCACCAACATATTGGCAGAAGAGATGATGCAAGCCCAGAATGCAACTCTTCAGTCTCAGGAGGAGATCCTACGAAACGGACACCTTCTCAAACAGACACTACAGGAGTCCACGCTGGGTAAGAGCAAGTAAAATTTGCAGAAAACCCGTCCTTTTCAATGAACCATGTAGATTCACACATTATGGTCTAATCTCAGGGATGAAGCAAGCTTTCCAAGAGATGGAGCAGTCTGCCACTGAACAGCGTTTGTTATTCTCTGAAATCTTTAACCGGATCACCTTCCTCCACCAGTTTGTTGTTGGAGAATCCAACTCGCTCTACTCCTTCCTCTACAACCTTTTGGCTTGTGTTGCTGTCTTTCTGCTCACCTCCACACAGAGAACCTCTGGAGCCAGGTATGTACCTTCCACTGCTTTACACTTCCTTAGGCTGCCTGTCTACTGAAATGAACCAGCTGGTAAGATAGTTCACTTGGTTAGTACACCAACTGTAATATTTGTCATGCATGGTCAAACTTCAGGGGGGGAAAGTTTAATTCCTGGCATGACTCATACATATAAGATAGATCACTAAAAGATGTATGCTGTAGTTATATCGCCACATGAACACTCCAGATGAGCTAAAACCCGCTTGAGATCTGAGCGGGGACCCACCAAAGGGCAGGCTATTTCAGCTGCTGCCCGTTCTAAGTATTCTCTTGCGTCCTGTTTTTTGCTCTCACAAGTTTAACCCCTTAAGGACACATGACATGTGTGACATGTCATTATTCCCTTTTATTCCAGAAGTTTGGTCCTTAAGGGGTTAAAGGGTAATCCAGACGTGGACCCCTTGCTCACGGTGCCTAGAGAGAAATCAGCTATGCCTCACTGATGATGCCTAACAAGGCTGAAACAATCGTCTGGGGTTGCTGTGTCTCTCGTGCAGAGGGAACTTGCTGGCATTTCAGATCTGGACAGCTTGTATGGGTGGGACCAGTCTGATATGTTTCAGAGATGTTCTCTCTGTAATGGCACAAGATGAGCTAAAACCAGCTTGAGATCCGAGCGGGGACCCACCAAAGGGCAGGCTAATTGAGCTGTTGTCCGTTCTCAGTATTTTCTTGCGTCCTGATTTTTTTGCTCACCCTAGGATCTAAATTCAAATCAGGCATATCTAAAGGTATCTTTTCTGGGAATACTGGAGTATTCATTGTTAAATGCTGTCTATATACTAAATGCTTTCACAACTATTTATATATATTTTCGGCATAGAATGGCAAGGCGCTATGAATTATAGAATATTCTACAGAATGCCATGAAAGTAAAAGTGGAAGGCAACGTTTGTAATTGGACAAGAATAAAAATACCATTTAAATTCAAAAGAATGATTTGTATTGCAGCAATTCAAATATATTTGTGTTTTTAGTAGTGTTTTGGAACTACTGTTCATACTGTAAAATATAGCCATCGTAATTGCAATATTTATAAAAACTAATAATGCCTTTTTCTAAATCTTGTGAAATACTGACTGTTGGAATAATGTATTTACAGATTGATCCTGTTTGGCTTAGTAGCTGCTAATGTATATTCAGAGAGAATGATCTGTTCATATATCCTTGGAGGTACTGACTCTGGCTTTGACCAGACGGTGAGTGACTTGTACTAATTCCAACAAATCTATTGGCATGGTGAGGACTATTGATAGGTGTGTATTTAAATAAAACTTCTTGTGTCATTATTTTTTTATTTATTTTTTTTTCTTTTCGTCTCCTCTCCTTGCCCTGTATTGATGACTGGAGATACATCCTAGTCTTCAGTAACGAATCATGTCAAGATATTTGAGCATTTCTGCAAAATGCCCCATTTTATTAATGTACTTCCCTCAGATACCTATTCTTCTGTAACATTTCTGGTGTCCCCCACTGGCTTTGCATTGGGCTGTAAGATTTCGAGCACCCAAAAGACTAGCGTGCATATTGTCCAGTTTTTAGGGTTGCCATTGGATATGAAAATCAGAGGGTGGGATCAGCCTTTTTTACATGGGTAGTTGTTGTTTTACAGATGTGTGTCTATAGATCTTGAATAGACCTTAAAGTCTTATGTTTTGAGTATATTAAGGGACAGAAAGCAATTCCGGGGAGGGGAGTAGAGTCTTGTGCCCCACCATTTCAAACTTAACCTGCTGCCACTTGATCTCTTCTTTCCAGGAGAGCATAGCTTTCTGGGTTGGGATATCGCGCAGAATCTCCACATCCATTGGACTTTTAGTCCTCCTCTACTTCACTGTAACCCATCGAGATGTGCAGAGACAGAGCCTGGAGGTGCTGCATGGTCTGCAGGAAACAAAAGCGGAGTTACAGAGCATTATCCGAGAAGCAGGTACTGATCTATTAAGAATGGACAGAAATGTGGCCAAGCTCATCAGGCATGAGAGGGCTGGCAATTGGGTTGTGGGCAAAAGCCTCAAATCATTCTTGTAAAAATTAAGATACAGGAAGATTTTCTTTCGATGTCCACCTACAACATAGTACAGGAGTAAGTTGCAGAATTGTATAAGCAGACCGGAATTGTGTTTTGCCTTTTTTTTAAGCCGAGCACTGTTTAACCCCTTAAGGACACATGACGTGTGACATGTCATGATTCCCTTTTATTCCAGAAGTTTGGTCCTTAAGGGGTTAAATTTGCACAAAGGCTGGTGGCCTGTGTTCTTGATGTCCACTGGGGTAGTTCCAGGTGGGCTGCAATATATGTGGCTGACCAGGCTTCTAGTCTAGCCCTCTCAAATGAATGAAATGTGCAAAAACGATGCAAAAAAGTGCCCCACTTTAACCAGGCCATTGTTGTGCTGTCTGTACCCTGTGAGAAAGAGGTAACATCAGGGAAGTTTGTGTTGACCGCATGAATTTCCTTGTACTTAATTCCAAATCTGCAATGGAACCAGGAAGACAAGATTTGCCAGAGCCTCCAATCTAAATGAGGACAGCCAACCTCCTCTGACCGCAGCATGCTGCAATAGGAAGTTATAAGGCACAGCCAAGGAGCATTACAGCATTTTTTAATTTTATTTTAATTAAATACATGGCTAAGTCTAGGTCTATAACCTCACCATAGAAACTCAGATTTTGGGATGCACAGAGATTTAAAAAAAAAAAAAAAAGGCCTGTGGGCCTCGACCAGCAATTGTAATTCATCTGAATTTTGGGTGACTGGCAATTCAACTGAAATCCCAAACTGAAATGAAATCTGTCCAAATAACGAAATAAAAAATGGACAAGCCATTTTGTTTTGTAATTAGGGGTTCCATCCCAGGCCCCTCCAAAAAGATTGGATTGGGGGGTGAGTGATTGCTTAGGTTACAGCCACTAAATATGGATTTTTATTCACAAATCAAGTTAGAAGTGACAAATAGAGGTTGGGGGGAAAAAAGAGCAGATAGAAATGTATAGTATTCTGTTTATCTAACTTTTTGGTATTTCCTATTTTGTATGTATTGTTTTTTTTGTATTTCGGTACCAAACCAGGAAACTTAAACGCTGAATCCATTGTTATCGAATTACAGGTGGTCCTCTTTTTATGACCTACCTGTTTTACGACTTTGCACTTACCACCCTGTGAGAGAGCTGGTCGTAAGTGCGAGCCATCATGGGAATTAGAGGGATACCCCGATCTTCTGCGTTCGTCTATGTTCGGGGATATTTCCCTGAACATAGACGAACGCAACAGAGCAGGGAATCCCATAGCTCCTCACTTACTGACCAATTTGTTCTACAATGGGGTTTTAGGAACGGAACCCGGTTGGTAAGTGATGTGTACCTGTGCAAAGAAACACCCACAGAGTGTTTGCGTTTTTTTGTAAAAATATTTTTTATTTATTATCAAACAAATAACTTTTTTTTTTTTTTTTTTTGACAATCATGCCAAATATTTGCTATACTACTTTCATGTTTTGTTCCACGAGTGACCATTTTATGTATATCTTTTCCCCCTTGTATCTATAAAATAACACCACCCGTGACATTTGATCTTTATTAAGTCCTCTGTAAAGATCACTGTGTGGATATTCTTTATGAGACCCTTTAGGCATGTTTCCAATCTTTAATTACATTTTTGGCCTCTTGATCTTCTTAGTTGTTGTAACTTTTTTTTTTTGTGTGTGTGTGTGTGTGTAACCTTTGCTGTAGAACATATTCTAAAAAACCCAAAAGTCTCAGACGACCAAGTTCTACTGACAAATGATCGGATGTTTGGAGATTCTGGAATTCCTGACCCATCCTTTCTTTTGGAAAATACCCGAGAACAGTACCTGCTAGACTCTCGGCATAGCGAACATCTGGGTAAGTTGAACTCTCACAATGTTTTAAGACTGTCTCCAAAGTATCTGAAATGGCATTTATTGTCTAACATTTGATATTTACTTTCAAACAAAGTTGCCTTATAATGAATTTTAATTTTGCATCATTCTGTTCCACAGAGTGTTTGTTTTGTATATGATCCTTGTCACCATTTCCATGATGGTTATATTTGATGCATAATGATCTAACAGGAGACCTTCTCACTTTACAAAATTGACTTGCATCTAAATCCCGTTACTCTGCCACAACACATTTTCAATCCTCCTCTTTATACAGTCTAGTAAAGGTCATGATTTATAGGTTCGTTGTTTTAACATTGCTGTGAGTGGATGCAATCCACCTGAATATTAAACATGGAGAGTCGTTGTGGACCAAACGGCAATTTGGCCCAAACTACGGCAATTTCGGGATCAGCAGATTTCCCAAATTCCGAATCAAAATATACTTTAATTACGGAGTAACTGAAATGCTCATTGCCAAATATGTTCGGAGGTAGTAAGTGGCCAAATTTCAAAATTCCACTTGTCATAAAACAAAACAAATATTTAATGTTCTAGATTTTTATTTATTTATTTATTTTTTTTTATTTGTCCATCAGCACAGATTACTAGCACTCCAAAGAGGAGGGGTCGCTCAAGGTCGCGCAGCGCTAGTCGCAGGACAAGTACAAGACCCTCCGAGCCAGCTGTATATAATATTGCTGTGACTCAGCCAGGGGTAAGTGTAATCTCCGTTACTAAAGTATGTTGTGTTTTTTTTTTTGCCGGGTATATTGTCAAATGAAATTCTTGTTTGAAAATTGCTTCTCAGAGAGAGGCCTTTTAGGACAAATCTCCAGTCTAAAGTTTTCTCCTAGATGGGTAGTTTTGAGATTTCAAGATTTGTGTAAATTTATAAAAAAATATATATATTAAATACTGTTTCGGTTCATGTGCTATATAAAGTTATTCTTGACTGAAATTCCTATTGGGCTCAGCCAGATACTGGATGAAAATAACTGGAGTTATATTCAACATCAGCTGTTTAACCCCTTAAGGACACATGACATGTCATGATTCCCTTTTATTCCAGAAGTTTGGTCCTTAAGGGGTTAACAAGTGGTTGTCCCCCACTGTCACATTACATCAGATGTTTATTTTCACTCCCATTAGCCTCAGCCAGAATCTCACTGAGCATGACAAGAGCTGCGATCCAATAGGTGGCTGGACAATTGCACTTAATTTGACGGGGCATAAATTCCAACAGAGTGACTTCTGTTACATTTGTTTAACCCTTCGCACCTTGCAAAGCAGAACCATTTTTAATTTTTTTTATTAATCGGGGATTTAAGAGACGATTTTGTGTAACTTGCCCCATGCTGTCCCAGGTTCCTGGGGTTGGCATGCTATGTAATTTCTTTTAAAATTATGATCCAAGGCCATCTTTCTTCTTTAGAGGACCAGGACAATGCAGCAAAGAAGGAGCCGTTCTCGATCTCGCAGCACAAGCCGTAGAAAAAGCATTCGGCCTTCTGTATTGAAGATCCCTGTGGTTCCGCCCGCGGTAATTGGAACCAGTTCAAACTGCGTAAGTGTCATACTGATTAACCAACTCTTGTATCTTAAAATATTTTGAAAACTGTTATTCACTTAACTGAGTTTAAAGGAACACTTTAGTTTTAGGAATACAAAGCTGTATTCTAAAGTAGTCATCTGCCGTACCCTGCAACACTCAAAGGGTTAAATAACCCCTAAATTCACTCTCCTTATTCCAACATTAAAGTCAGCCTCCTCAGATGTCTGCCCCAAGGGAGAACGTAGTGTGCATGCATTATGCCTTCCCCATAGGAAAGCTTTGAATCAATGCTTTCCCATGGGGGATTTTGAGATGCTGAATGTCTTAATTAACAGCTTGAGGACGTCCAACATCATTTTGCGAACTTAAACTCCAGGAAACGGCACTACAGGCAGTCCTAACCCTGCAATATAAGCCTTGCAGTTTCTCTAGAATTGCAGGGTTTAGGGAACAGGGACACTGCGTCCAATGAGATTAAGTGGTCTGGGTGCCTATAGTGTCCCTTTAAAGCAGTTGGAGATTTTTAATTTTAAAGGCTGCTAGTTTTGTCAAAATGTTGCAATTTCCGTTAACTAGCAGTTGGAGAATAACTATGATGCAGAGACTGGAAAAAAACAAAAAAAACATAATAACTGCAGTATTTACTTAATTATAACTGCCGAAAAATGTAATGCGGGTCCAAGTTTGAATTTTCTGTTTTCTATACAAGTGTATTTTCAGTTGTAGGTATACCATACACAATGCAGAATCAAGAAACAAGTCACCTTCTGTGTAAGCTGAAGTCTCATCAACTGAAACAAATGCAAGTTAAATATTCCAAGGAAAATGTATTCACTGTATGGACCAATATATCTCTGCAGATATTTAAACCATATGTTGCTATGGACTGAGACCCTTAATGCTTCAACTCTATCATCCTAACTGTATCTTGTCATTTTTAATATATTCTATTAAAGTGTTTCTATTCAACATTTTTGTGTTTACCCATGGGGTCAACCATAAATTCCACATTGAGCATAGCTGGAGAGTTTATAGAACGCTATAAGACCATGAAATCTAGTCATACACCATGATTGTACTCATCTGTTATGATCTTACACTATAACGGCCGTGAAACATAACACGTGCCCCCCCCCTTTTTTTTTTTTTAACGAACTCTACTTCCACATACACTGAAAATTCAATGTACACTTAATCCCCCCCTTAAGAATATATATCACAATTAACCCAATATAGACTTTATACCAAGAGCTATAACATGTACCAGACACATTTTAAACACAAACTGTAAATACAGAGTGGGGGAGAAAGAAAAAAAATTCACATTTGGGCCATTAGATAATACCAGCTATTTTGAATTCCCGGTTTTTTTGTTTTTTTTTAATTTATTCTATTTTGGCAATGAAATGAAAAACTGTCCGAGCAGTTTGTTGGCTTGAAGTACTTGTATTACAGCAAGTTCTCAGTCTTGATAAAACTTAACCCAGCGATGAGTATGTACACAGATTATGGGAGCGGAGTGAGTAGAGTCTCTCTTGCCAATTCAGCCTTTTCGTTGAATCTATTCTTGTGAAGCAGCACTGATCCTGCTGGGACCCCGATTATTCAGTCATCACACAGCTCGAAATTCATGGCCATAGTCAGGGAGTCTGAGAGCTTGGTAGCAATTTTGTCTGCAGAGAGATAAGGTTAAACGACCTTAATTAGTGCCTTTAAATAGAATTTAAAAAATGTTTTCCCCAACGTTACTGGCCTTGCTCAGCAAACCCCTGCAGGTGCCGCCCTCACAGTTCACTAAATTATGAATTCTAGCAAATTTAATCTGAATGGTGAATCTTAAACGAGCAGATTTGGGAAACGTTTACTGAATAACCCTGTCAGTGTATACTCTCAGTAATCTTTGCTAAATTCATTATAGTTCGAACCCATTTAAATAACTTTATACTTAACACAATGAAGACTGTACTATAGTGACATCCAGAGGCAACTAGTGGGTATTGCAATCCTTTTCAATAAAACTAACACTATTGCATCTTTACATCACTCCTTTCAGGGTTGTATCGACAAACTAGGTCAACAAGTTTGTTAAACTTACTGGCTCGCTTCTGCAGCTTTTTCCGCCTCTTGCCAGCGGCACGCAGGGCTTGTCCTTGCTGCAGGGGGTCCACCGCTCTGATTTCGTTAAGGTTGGGGGCTTTGGGGATCTGTTCAGGTTCAGTCTTTGACTTTGTTTTGGTGCTTTTAATTTCAACAGTCATAGGGCCAAACTGGAAGACAGAGCACAATAAATCAACAGCTGTGCCATGAATAAGGACTAACTGAATACCGATACAAGACTTAAAGGACCACTCTAGGCACCCAGACCACTTCAGCTTAATGAAGTGGTCTGGGTGCCAGGTCCAGCTAGGGTTAACCCATTTCTTTATAAACATAGCAGTTTCAGAGAAACTGCTATGTTTATATAAGGGTTAAGCCAGCCTCCAAATCCTCTAGTGGCTGTCTCACTGACAGCCGCTAGAGGCGCTTGCGTGATTCTCACTGTGAAAATAACAGCGAGAGCACGCAAGCGTCCATAGGAAAGCATTGTAAATGCTTTCCTATGAGACCGGCTGAATGCGCGCGCAGCTCTTGCCGCGCATGCGCATTCAGCCGAAAGGGAGGAGGAGAGCGCCCCGCCCAGCGCTGGAATAAAGGTAAGTTTTAACCCTTTCCTCTCCCCAGAGCTGGGCGGGAGCACCCGCAGGGCACTATAGTGCCAGGAAAACGAGTGTTTTCCTGGCACTACAGTGGTCCTTTAAACCGGAAACATTTTACCGAGACCACTGTCCATTTATTTTCACTTCCGCATACACTATTAGCATATACATCTATCCACAACTAAGATTGATGAGTCAGTAGCATCTGTCACAGCCTTAAAAGCTGTTTTCAAGTGAGTTTGTTAATATTATTTGCAACATCCTACAGCCCCCCCCCCCCATTAGTTAATATTATTTGCAACATCCTACAGCCCCCCCCCCCATTAGTTAATATTATTTGCAACATCCTACAGCCCCCCCCCATTAGTTAATATTATTTGCAACATCCTACAGCAGTCTACTGCCTGATGGTTTTACAGAACACATATCATGCAAGGTAAGTTTCTTATGTTTTAAAGTGCATAAATGTTGTACAGATTAAAAATTTAACTTTTTTTGTAAAAGTCCTATGTTCCCAAATAACCAGGCCATACCTCGGGATCTACGTCCTCTTCCATAGAATTAAGAGCTTCTTCCTCCTCGCTGGATTCATCTAGTTCGACGTCATCCACTTCTTGAGCTGCTGTGGTTAGACCTGACGCTTCCATGGCAATGCCTTGAGGTGCAGCCTGGATCTCTGGAGGGGATCACAGAATTACAAAGAATATTATGAAATATCAACCTTTCAAAGTGCAGCTGGCAACTAAGAGAACATCACCCTCCTCTAGACTGTAAACCTGTTTGAGCAGGGTCCTCATCAACCTATTGTTCCTGTAGCCTTTTGTAATGGTCTCATTTATTGTTAAGCACAGCGGAATAAGTTCTCGCTATGTAAATGCTGATCATATTGATCAATATAGTCATGTTCTTAAGACTTGCAATCAGGACCCAAAAAGCAAAACAAAAACACTATTTTATGATATTCCTACTTTAATTCAGGGGAGTTTAGCTGTAGCTCAGATATAAAAAAAATGCCACTAAACGGGGTTAGCAGACAGGATTGAGAAAGGCTGCAGATGTTTGATTATAGGGAGACTGTAAAAACTGTATTTATTTAATCTCATGAATTGATTATAGTGCACGGAGTCCCTTGATGCTGTGTCTGCATTCAGTGTTAAACCATTTTCGAGCAGTTTAACACTAAAGCGTCCCTGGCCATCTGCAGCCTGGCTTCTACTGGAGGTGTGGCTAAGGCAGAGATTACACACTTATTTCTAGCCATACCAATTCATACCAGCAATGTTATAAGCTGAAAGCAGTCAGCTGACACTCTCAGCCAATCACAACCGCCCACTTCAGCTCAGGCTAATGTGTCCTAATATCTCCCAACTTTTCAAGTGGACAAAAAGGGGCACTTTAATTTTAGGGGTGTGAGGGGAGCTGTGGCCAGGAGCAGGACAGTTCTGAGACATTTTATGTGACTTACTCCTAACAATTTAACTAAAACGTAATTTAGAACAAGAACCATGTATCTCATTTACACAGATGGATTTCTAAATACCCGCCTGCCAACGTCAAGGCAGACCCCCCTTGATGGGTCCTACTCTGACCTTTTACCTTGTTTCTGGCAAAAATCTATCTAATGAAACAGAAAGGGGTATTTTTTTTTATATACACCCCTTTATACTTATTAACCCTTAATAGGGAACACTTGGGATGGGCGGCAGCATTGTAACCTAGCTGTGTTATACAAAAAGAAAAGTCCTGCGCTCACTCCCATCACTCCTGGGCGGCAGCAATGACTTCAGTACACATCAGATAATACATAGTAAAAACCAAAGAAAAAAAAAAAAAGTTACCTGCGCTCTCTCCTTAATCCCTATGTATATTTAAACAAATGGAGGTAATTTAATTACTCCAATGGCCACTGGAGGGAATGCCCACCTGCCAACGTCAAGGCAGAGCCCCCTAAGCGGGTCCTAACACTGACCCTTCAGCCTGCTTCCTTGAGCTTCTGGCAAAAATATCTCTAATGAGACAGAAAGGGGTATTTTTTATATACACCCCTATATACTAATTAACCCTTAATAGGGAACACATGGGATGGGCGGCAGTCTTGTAACTGTATTCACTTTTTGTATCACACAGCTAGGTTACAATGCTGCCGCCCATCCCATGTGTTCCCTATTAAGGGTTAACAAGTATATAGGGGTGTATATAATAAAATACCCCTTTCTGTCTCAGAGATTTTTTTGCCAGAAGCTCAAGGAAGCAAGGTAAAGGGTCAGAGTAGGACCCGTCTAGGGGGTCTGCCTTGACATTGGCAGGCGGGCATTCCCTCCAGTGGCCATTGGAGTAATTAAATGACCTCAATTTGTTTAAATATACATAGGGATTAAGGAGAGAGCGCAGGAACCTTTATCCTTTGGTTTTTACTATATGTATTAGCTGATGTGTTCTGTAGTCGTTGCTGCCGCCCAAGAGTGATGGGAGGGAGCGCAGGACTTTTCTTTTTGGATTTCTAAATACACCTATTGTAACAAAGACACATTACAGAGAGTATTATTGTTGCAGAGCTCTGATATACACCAACAATATGGACCTCCTAAAAAAAAAGAGGGGCATTAGGATAAAAAGAGAGGGACAGAGGGATTTGGGGGCCAAAATAGGGACTGTCCCTTCTAAACAGGGACACTTTGGACGTGTACTTGCTCCTTAGACCAGGGATAGGCAACCTTTGGCTCTCCAGATGTTGTGGACTACATCCCCCATAATGCTCTTACACACATAATGCTGGCAAAGCATCATGGGAGGTGTAGTCCAAAACATCTGGAGAGACGAAGGTTCCCCACCCCTGCCTTAAACCAAGCAGCACAGAAGGGATGGGCTGCTGATGACTCTAGTTTAGCATTAAAATGTTAAAGATGGTTTAACACTGAATAGAAGGACGGCACCAGGGGGACTCCGGACACTTCAATAAGATAAAGTTGTTACAGTCCCTCCAGTGCCCCTTTAAACCCAGCTGTGATCTTGGCCACAATGCAGAATCCCCTCAATATTCTCTGCACCACTTACTTGACAAGGACTCGTTATTGTCCGCTTCCAGTGCTTCAAAATCAAAGGCTTTCCCCATTTCTGTAACAATCTCAGCGCTGATGTGCGTGGGCATTGTGTGGGTCTCTGGCGGGTGAGTAAAATAGCTTATTTTACCACTGAAGATAGAGGGAAAGCAGAGAAGAAAAAAAAAAAAATGTATCAAAGATCGAAGCAAATTATACAAAAATGTATCATATAAAATATTTGTAATAAAACTAAAAGGCCTTACATTTTCATTGATCTAAAACAAACACTCTTAAACATTAGTTGAAAGAGACTCTATAAAAAATACAAATCTTGGAGGCGGAGCCTAACCCTTCATGGAGACGGACGCGTGAGCCCTTAACTCTCCGACCCCGGGATTACAATCCGCAAATATTAGCGACAAAACTACGGCATCTCGCCACCAAAACCCGACCTACTGCCACCCCACATACCCCTCATCTACCTACCCCATGGGAGGCACCAAAAAACGACGGGACACTACTCAGTCTGTGGCCACAATGTTCCGCAGCAAGGACAACGGACGGGCATCTTTATCACAGGGCCCCACAGAATCAGGCTCCGAATCCGACGGGTATGAACCCGCGGAGGAGCGAACAACACCCCTCACAAAGGAGGACCTCAGGAGGATGCTCAGGGAGACCTCGGACGACATCAAGGCCTACACAACGGCCGCCCTAGAGAAACAAATTGCGGGCCTCAAAGAAGACATGGAGGCCCTGGCCTCACGCACCAGCCACGCAGAAAAACAAATAACGGAAACACAGGCCACAACCAAGACACACTCCAGGGATATTGAGACACTACAAGAAAGGGTCCTATACCTGGAGGATGGCCTAGAAGATCTTAACAACAGATCACGAAGACAAAATATCCGGATAAGGGGCCTACCTGAATCGGTCCAACCTGAGGCAATACTACCTACCATCCGGGCTATATTCCATTCCCTTCTACCGGACACACCTGAACAAGAACTCTACATTGAACGAGCGCACAGAGCCCTGCATCCCCCAACTTTCAACATGAACGCGCCCAGGGACATCATCACCAAGCTCCTATACTTCCCTGTAAAAGAGCAGCTCATGAAAGCAGCAAGGGATAACCCCCCAACATATCAGGGACACACCCTGCACTTCTATCAGGACCTGGCACCGACTACTCTGAAGAAACGCCGGGAACTCAAGCCCCTTACGACCGCGCTCATGGAGAAGGGCTGGTGATATATGTGGGAACATCCCTTCAAGCTCCTCGTCAAAAAGGGGGATCAGACATACACCCTTCACCAAGTCACGGATATGCAGGACTTCGCCAACCATATCGGACTCTCACTACGCCAACCTGCACCGGCCACCGACCCACCCGCCGAGAACCAATAAAAAAGGCTGTTTTTTTTTTGTTTTTCTTGTCTTATTTTAAAGGGTTGTAGGGATTCCTTTTAAGGTTGCTGCCTATAAGTTAAGTAAGCGCTGTCTCATTCTTCCATTTTTTTCACCCGCAGAAAACGGCCGACACGGAGAGCCGAGACCCCGTCCATCCAGACAACAGACCAAGCCAACTGCCCTGCGGGTCCACTAACCCCGAGAGCACTCCCCTCCCCCAAGCATAGACAAAATGAAGGCTCTGACCCAAAAAAGAAACACCCGCCCACCGTAGCCCACAAGGCAACTCGCCTGAGCCTCCCGCTAAAAAGCGCCTAACACCACCACCAAGGAGGTATCTATACAAGGCGCCCAGTGCTTAAGGGCGAGCCACATGACGTTCGATGCCTGATGCTAGAGGCTTTTCCCTCAGTGTGGTGTGGGCCCCCACCATAGTCTCCGCTGACCCATTGGCCCTGGGGGCAGTGACTTCCCCGGGCATGGGAGACGCGGGCCCGCTGGGCGGCGCGCCCGATCCCCCTGCCGACTTGACCACCGGGCACTACAACTGTTAAGAGATCCATAGACGGTGACCGGCAGGGGGAGAGGGGTGGGCTGCACTGCGGGTGTGAAGTCAGACTGCGGTTTACAACCTGAAGCCGCCTGCTCATTACTCAAGGTACTATGTATACCCCACCAAATGCGCTGCAAACCCAACAACCCTGAGGGAAATAGATTCCCCAAATACGGAAGACACAAAGGCCCCCCACACAACAACAAAGCACTCGGGGGCCCACGAGGCAACTCGCCTGAGCCCCCCACCAAAATACCAACCAGCCCACAACACTATCGAGACATATATATACACAAGGTGTTTAGCGTTAAGGGGCGAACCACATCGCATGTTAAGTATCAGATTGATGTTTAATGCCTAATGTTGAATGTTTATTATCCAATGTGTTATGTACACACCACCGAATGCTCTACAAACCCATCAGCCCCGCAAACAATGAACTCCCCACGCATAGAAGACACAAAGACTCCGACCCGACGACTAAGCACCCACCCACCTCGGCCCACGAGGCAATTCACCTGAGCCCCCGCCCAAATACCCACCAAACAACACCGCCACGCCCCAGACCACTACGACTATTGACGATCAGACCAAACCAGGGCACCTCTCACACCACCACAAGCAGCGGATGACAAATGAGCCCCCAGAAAAAACCCAGGGACAGCACCAGCAAGATCCACGGACCACCAGCAGGACAGGGGTCTTACCCAACACGCTGACTGGACTAATGACACGCATCACAGACCACCTTGAACAACGAATCCAGGATACCCCAGTGGGACAAGAGCCCCATTAGTTGAATCAGCAGACGAAAAAAGGGACCACCCAGAACACCCCAAGCTAGAGACCGATAGGGATATGACACACCGACGGCACACACCACATCCCAAAGCCACAGACCCCCCCGAACAAGGGACTGAAATACGCCCCACTCACGCAACAACCAACTCAGTCATGCCCCAGGCAACAAACCATAACGACCCCCGACCACCTTAGGTACCAGACCCCACCACACACCTCCCCACCTCAACGGACACAGACCCGAAGGGAAACCACACCAAACCCCCCAACATAACTCAAGGCACCGACCATACCAGGGACAAGAACCAAAGGACTCTGGTATAACCCTACACGACGGCAACCAGCCATCAGGGTAAACACCCCCCGCACACCCGTCACAGTACCACAAGACGACCTCAGAAACCCCCACCCGACTACCCACCGAACCATACCGCACTAAACTGCACAGCAACCCTACCCAGGGAGGACCAACCAGACCACATAGGGGACCCACCCTCCACCACACCATACAAAACAGCGAAATACTACAACCAAAGAATCCCGGGGAGGACAGCACCTGGTATACCGGCCGTCTTCTCCCCACAACCCCACACGGATAACACACTCCCGGCACTCTCCCCAACCCAGGGGACAGAGACCGCGGAAAGGACACATAACAAAACAGCAAACACAAGTCCAAAGACGCAACCCCCTCTTCCGACACGACACCTGGCAGTAACCTAGTAAGACCAGGTACTCTCACTCCACAACCCCTCCCCCCCCCCTTTTTCCCCCCTCTTTTCTCTCTCTCTCTCTTCTTCTTCCCCCCCCTTCTCTCTCCCCCTCCCTCCTTCTACTCCTCCCTTCCCCGAGGCACTCCCCTCACCTCGACCCTACAACAATACGAACAGCAGGACACACTCCAATACCCGAACACCTTAACCACGAAAGATGCCGGCCACTCTGACCTGCCTATCAATCATTTGCAAAGGCCTAAACAACCCCTCCAAAAGACACCAACTCATGCGGTGGGCCAATAACTCGAAAGCAGATATACTCCTACTCCAGGAGACTCACTTCACTCAAACCAAGCAGTTTCCTCTCCTGAGCCGACACTATCGGGTGAACCACTACGCCAGCTCCCCAAGGGCAAACAAAATGGAGTAGCCATCATCATACGGAAGTCATGCCCCCTCTCATACCATTGCCGACCCACAAGGCAGATACCTCACAATAATAGGCAAAATCGGCCCACAACATATGCATTCTCCTCAGTACACGTGCCCAACATACCCACCAGTTCATTCTGGAACACCCTTAGAGCACACCTGGCACTATTCCCCTCCCACCATTCGATCATCGGAGGAGACTTCAACGCCACCCCCTCGCCCACAGTAGATAGATGCCGAGCCAGAAGCCACGCACAACGCCGACAACCGACGACAAAAGCCGACAAACTCTTCGGCATTCCTCGACCGGACCCACCTCATAGACGCTTGGAGATCTCAACACCCCACGACATTAGACTACACCTTCTTCTCCCACCCACCTCAATCGCATTCCCGCATAGACCTCATCTTAATATTCCCGGCGATAGCACCCTCGCTCAAGAACATGTCCATCGGCCAGATTACCTGGCCCGACCACGCAAACACCACACTAACATTCACCATCCCAGGCACAGCCCGACCATGGTCATGGAGGCTCAACCCCACTCTCCTCCACAACCCACAGATTCGAACAACGATTGACCAGGCCCTGACCGAATACTTCAAAACAAATAAAGACTCGGTAGATTCCAAATGCACCTTATGGGCGGCACACAAAGCGGTCCTCAGGGGGACATTAATAAACCAAGCAACCATACATAAGAGAAAACAGCTCGCCCACCTGGAACAAACTCTGGCGACACTCAGAACCCTGGAGACCAAACTAAAACTCAACCCCACACCAGAAGTGACAGCTAAAATTACAAAATGCCAGTCGGAAATCAAGGAACACATGAAAAGGGACTCGATAAAAGCCCTACTGTGGTCCAAACAACTCTTTTACGACAAGGCCAATAAGGCTGACACTCTACTGGCACGAAAGCTCAGACAACGCACAGCCCAGAAACAGATAAACAGAATAGCTACACCAAATGGAACCATAACAGAAGACCCCAACAAGATAGCCGAAGTATTTCAAAACTACTTCACGTCCCTATACGACCACGACCCCGAAACGCGGCAGAACCCAAACGCCACCAAAACACTCATCGACCACTACCTGACACATACTCCGTTACCTTCCCTACCAAATGAAGCAGCACAAAAACTGATTGACCCAATAACGCCAGAAGAACTCGCGAGCACCATGAAATCGCTCAAACCAAACAAAAGCCCAGTCCCAGACGGGTTCACTGGGTTATACTACAAAACGTTCGCCCCCACACTCTCCCCCACCTATGCAACCTATACAATGCCATCCTACAAGGCAATCCACTACCACAAGAAATGCTCCAGGCCACAGTCTGCCTCCTCCCCAAACCCAATAAAACACACTTAGACCCGGGACATTTCCGGCCCATCTCCCTACTTAATGTAGACATAAAACTATTCACCAAACTCATGGCAGACCGGATATGCCCCTACCTACCTCAACTCATCCACCCTGACCAGGTAGGTTTCATCCCCACAAGACAGGCCAGCGACAACACCAGAAGAACAATCGACCTAATATGGGCCGCAACCGCGAAATGGATCCCAACCCTACTACTATCACTAGACGCAGAAAAGGCCTTTGATAGGCTGCTCTGGCCATACCTATTCGCAACGCTCCAGAAATTCGGATTCCCTACGTGCTTCCTAGAAGCACTACAAACATACGCCTCACCAAGGGCCAGCCTCCTATTGCCCCTTACACAACCACCCATGTTCACCATACACAATGGAACACGCCAGGGGTGCCCCCTATCACCGATCTTGTGCGCCCTATCTCTAGAACCGCTCCTACAGAACCTCAGACGAAATACAGCCATAAAAGGCCTCAAAATCCGAGAAGAAGAGTACAAAACCGCAGTCTACGCGGATGACCTACTTGTCACCCTCACAGACCCGACAGCCTCCTTACCACCTCTTATTCAAGCCCTAGAGCAGTACGCCAAAATCTCCGGATACAAATTCAATATAGATAAAACGGAAGCCCTACCCATACACATAGACCCCCCCACACTGGAGCACCTACAAAAGACATACCCTTTTAAGCTAAACTCCAACCACATACAATACCTAGGCATCACCCTACCAACAGATCTCTCCCAAAGCTACTCCATGAACTATACCCCAATCATACAGAAAATCACACACGAAATCACCACATGGCAGAACATGTCGATATCTTGGCTAGGCAGACTAGCCTCGGTCAAAATGAATCTCCTACCCAGACTTCTATACTTATTTCAAGCCCTCCCAATTCCACTCTCCGTCCCAGACTTCAAACGACTACAGACAAAAATAGACAAGTTCATATGGTCCAACAGACGCACGCGAATAAAGAGGCAAACCCTATACGTACCCAACAGAGACGGAGGCCTAGGCCTCCCACACCTCATCCATTACTATCAGGCAGCGCAACTAACGCAAGCCCAAAACCTGCACGCTCCATACAGAGTCAAAAGATGGGTAGACCTTGAGCACGACATATTTGGCAGAGATCACCCATCCCTCTACATCTGGCTACCAAAACAAGCCAGACCCCCCATGCCACAGACAAGCCCAGCACTGACCAACACAATCAAAATATGGGACAAAGTAGCACATAAAAGCGGCCTCACCACACCCCAGTCCCCACTCACCCCAATACTCCGCAACATACAATTCCCCCCAGGCATGACACCCAAAGACTTCACGCGCTACGAAGACAACAACCTCACGCGCCTTTACCACTTCTTCCAGGGCCAACAAATTACACCATTCTCCGAACTACAGCAAACCACAACTTTCCAAACATTTGACCTATTCAGGCATATACAGATCAAAAGCTTCCTAGCAACACCTGAAAACACAAAAGCGGGCACAACGGCACTTACCACATTTGAGAAACAATGCATGCAAGCCACAATACAGAAAGGCCAGATTTCAGCGCTCTACACCCACATAATCCAAAACGTCAAAAAAGGAGCTCTCACGTACGTGTCGGCTTGGGAGAGGGACCTGGGACCAGCAGAGGACCCAACAGACTGGGTAGACATATGGGAGGCCACAGTAACAATCTCCATCTGCGTAAACCACAAGGAACAGGCCTATAAAACACTCATGAGATGGTATATCACCCCCCTCAAGCTTAAACAGATGGGCAGGTCAGACACAGATTTGTGCTGGAAGGGATGCGGCCACAAGGGAACCTACCTCCACCAATGGTGGGAATGCCCCCCAATCAAACAAATTTGGCAACGAGTAGCGACCATGGTCTCTAGAATCCTACACACAGACATCCCACTAAATCCCTGGATCTGGCTGCTATCGAAACCACACGCAGACATACCCAGAGCACAAAACAAACTGACAGCAAAGATAGCACTAGCAGCCAGACGGGCGATAGCCGAAAAATGGGGCAGCAATGAAACACCGACCATGGAGGCAATCAGACAAAAAATAGCAGACGCAATTAAAATGGACGAATTGTCCGCAATAGTGCACGACACCACCAAACACTTTCACAAAATATGGGACCCATGGTTCTACGAATTCCCGACCCTCGCCGGCACACACTGAGCAAGCCACACACTCAAGACACCCCGAACCGGGGCACACGAATCCACCAACCCGAATGGACACCCTCCTCCCCCTTCCCCCCCCTTTTTTGTTTTTGTTGGTTTTTCTCCCACCCAGACCCACACTGCTATCCGACATCAAGACCACGCAAAACTACTAGAAACGTAAGCATCTAAGACCAAAGACAACACGAGAACCCACCATCACCAGCAACACACCCACCCCCCCCCCAAAAAAAGGGGGAAAACCAGGAAAGAAAATCTAAGATGACACACACTGACCCCCACCCCTTACTCCCATATACCCTACCACCCCAAACAGAAAAGACACAACCAAAAACGCAATTAACCCAACTCTCAAAGTCCATAATCGAGAGGTACACGGCAAATAGAACGCGAGACAGGAACAAGACGCACAAGACACTTCAAAATGTATGTAACACACCGCAAAGAGAGGGTACTCCTACCCCCATCCCTCTTACTTCTGTACCCCACCCCAAACCCAAGAAGACAGGAAAATGCATGTTGACACGAGAGTAGAAACAGTATACTTGATATGTATATACGCTTAAACTACTGACGAACAACTTCCACTTGCATGTGGAAAGTTAGAATGCTATGAAAAACAATTCAATGTAATGCAAATCTGTACCACAAACTCTAATCCCCTACTTTCTTTCTGCACCCCCACCCCAAAAACTAACACTTTTAAAAATTCAAAAATAAAGAATAAAAAATAAATAAATAAATAAATAAATACAAAGATTTGTCTGGTTGTAAAGGAACACTCTGGGAACCATAACGACTTAATTGGAATAAAAGTTGTTGCGGTTCCTGGCACCGGCTAACCTTCAGCGCTATCCTTCAGCTTCTGTTCAAGGTTGGAATCAGGAAGTCTCTTACATGGGCACCGCTAACAGGCTGAGAGTGTGATTTGACAATGTCAGCCTATAAGTGTTAACTGGCGCTGGATACAATACTTTGCAGTTAAACTGTATGCTGTTGGTTTCACCCCGTAATGTAAGCCGGTGTCCTGGTTATGGTTTTTTACACGGACTATGAAATATTGCTTGCCTGATGTTCCCAATTTATGAAACACACCTACCTCCTTTTTATATTAAAACACTTACCTAACCCAGTCTGTTAGCACCGATTTGGCCGCCTTGTCATGGTCTGGTGTCCCCCCTTTCTTCAGCTTTCCTTGCCGTTTAGCAAGCATGGCTAAGAATTCCAGGGTATCTCTAAAATCTGTCACCTTGTAGTGTTGTAAGATCTGGAAGAAGACATTTAGAGGGCTAGAACAAAGCGATTTGAAACTCTAGACCTAGTGTGTTTTAACCCAGTACTCAAAAGCCACGGTATTAGGCGACTGCCCATTTCCACTGCACTGAATATAGTGACAGAACCTCAGCCGTTGAAGATCCTTGGAGTCTGGTTTAAAAGCCATCCTGTTAAACTATAAATGCAATATACTCATGTTTGTAAATTGAGTCCGATGAGGATTCGACAGTCAAAAGAATCTCTTCATCTAAATCACATATTCTAGGGCATCTACCAACTGGGGAAGTTGGCATGGACAAAATTTTAGACCTGTCCAGTCTCTGCAGTAGGCTGGGGCAATTTCATGCTATCCTATACTTTTGGATGGACTTAATCTATGTGACCACTGATTATGTAAAAGTGCTTTTGAAGTCATTTTTGTTTCATTAGTGAAAACTTCCTAGACCCCTAAATTTTGGATAGTCATATTTTACCTGCTCCTTGTTGCAACGTCTCAATATGGCCTCCACTGGCCCTACAGGGTCCATAAGTTGCTCTATCTTCACACAGTTACGCAGGATCATGGCTGCATCTGACGTGGTAGTAGCCATGACTATTCCTGGACAGTCCAGGAGTTTGATGTGTTTGTCCAGATGAACCTCCTGTAGGCACCTAAGTTAGATGGAAGAGTTGCATGTATTAGTCAATCCTACACTGAACCAGCTGAACACTACATAATACAAAGTTCTAAGTGTCTTCAAGCTCATTATAAGAAAAACAAGACAACCCAAATTGGGGTTGGGGAGTAGAGTGAAATAGAGACATACATGGAACCAGAGACTATGTAGAGTTCTGTGGTGATGCCAGTTATAGATTCTCCAACTGTAGTTGGACTACAAGTCCTATTACCTACAGAGGAAGGCAGCCTTCGGCACTCTAGTTGTTGTGGACTACAGCTCACATAATGCTCTTGCACCAGTAATGCTGGCAAAGCATCAGAAAAGGAGGATGGTATATTTCAAAGAAGTATAGTATACCTGCCCATTCACCCCTGAGCCTGAACGTCATCCAATGTATCAAGTGGTTCATGGATTGCAGGATAAAACTTACCAGGAAAGGTTAAAGGATCTTAACATGTATAGCTTGGAGTTAAGACGAGACAGGGGGATATGATAGAAACATTTAAATACATAAAGGGAATCAACACAGTAAAGGAGGATGCTATATTTAAAAGAAGAAAAGCTACCACAACAAGAGGACAGTCATAAATTAGAGGGACAAAGGTTTAAAAATAATATCTGGAAGTTTTACTTTACTGAGAGGGTAGTGGATGCATGGAATAGCCTTCCAGCTGAAGTGGTAGAGGTTAACACAGTGAAGGAGTTTAAGCATGCGTGGGATAGGCATAAGGCTATCCTAACTATAAGATAAGGCCAGGGACTAATGAGAGTATTTAGAAAATTGGGCAGACTAGATGGGCCGAATGGTTCTTATCTGCCGTCACATTCTATGTTTCTATCAGGGGAGAGGAGTTCACAACATTGGGGGTGCCGAAGGTTGCCTACCCCTTCCTTAGTAAGTAACAACATTTGCAGGTTTTCTGATCTTCATGATGGATAATGGAGTATTAATACTGTCAAGCTCATTACTTACTTGGTTACCCCAGGTGTGGCACCCACGTTGCAGGCCCGCGCCCTCTTCAGACTGTTTATCAAACTGCTCTTCCCCACATTCGGAAACCCTGTAAGAGAAGACAAATTGAACCTTGTATGTAAAAAGATTTCTAAAATTGCCCCTTACACAGATATTCAAATATAACAAATACCTACCATATGTGTTTAAATACATTCAATCCACAATTCTTTATTTTTTTTACAGATGGCGGTACAATCAAACAAGAAAGGAAGAGAAGGTGAGAAAAGACAGGCGGAAAAAGGGGGAAGAGGAGGAGAGACTCCTTGAGTCCTGAACAGAATGTCATGTGTCAGAGATGAGAGAGACTAGAGTATATCTCTGTGATACTGGACTCCTAGTAATTGGCCCCAGACCTTTTGACAGAACCTGTGTACATCAGACTTAGGCTGTTCATCCATTGTGCCTCTAACTCTCTGAAGAACTGCAGACCTGGGTGGTGTTTCAATACTTCTCCACATCTCTACAAGAGCCCTAAGTTTTGTTAATGCTAATCTATTTGTGTGGGTTGTGGAGGAGTCTACGATCTTACAGAACTGAATGAGTACATTTCAAAGTTAAGGCCAGAGTAACAGAACTGAAAGCAGCTGCTTACTAGGAGAATTTTTCCATTTTGGCTATTTTAACCTTAAAATGTAAATTCCCTTTGGCTTCTCACTTTAGTGGGCGTAACTCTGTTAGAAAGGAGGAACGACCAAGGGGACAAGTAGGCTGATTTTTTTTTATAATTCTTTATTTTTGTTGTGGAGTAGTTTCCACTATTTTTCGAGGTAACATACAATCATCCAATACAAAAGGATAAAAGGCAAAAAAAGCAAATTTAACATTGGTTAATAGTTAACATGAGACATTCTGGGATAATTGCTCTAGCATCCTCTTACTGAAACAAACCTCTTGAGGAGTTAATAAGCACACAGGTCTGTACATTGTGCATGCCTTTCTCACGGCCTCGAGATGTACAATATGCTATGGCAGTCTAACATTTTAGTTGCCCTCAAGGTTAAGATTTACGGGTTGGTACTGCACGCCAGTAGCGCCAATGGGTTTAAGGTGTGCACTATAGTATAGCATGCTAGTGGCTGATGAGGGCTTAAGCTTATTGAAGATTGGTGTAACCTGCCAGTTGCTCTTTCAGGCTTAAAGTGTGTAGCTTGGTATATCAAGCTGATATCTCATGAGGATTTAAAGCTAACTATTCAGTCCAGCATGCTAGCAGCTCAGGCGGGCCCAATACGAGCCATACGATATAACACGCTAGCCGCCTATGTGGGGTTGAGACATACTGGCCGCTCATGTGGGTTTTAAAAAAAAAAAGGGGACACTTTGTTACTTCCCGTTAATGGCTTTTGTAACGTTAAGTGTATAGCACATTGATGGTGTAACGGAGCACTTCGTGTGGGGTCATGTTAAGCACATTGGGAACATTTGGTAATAGTTTTTGGGAAGGCAAAATGTACACATTGGCAGGTCACATCAGCGTGTCTAGTGGAGGTAACGTACGCTCAGTGAGATCGCCTGTTCGTAGCTCTAGTGGAGTAAGGGTGAGTGCGTTGGCAGTGCATGTTAGCTACTCTCGTGGGGTTAAAATAGGCTCGCGGACAGCACGAGTTAGCAACTCATGTGGAGTTGTACAATATACTTCTATAATACGTTTTAGTTTCTCATATGTAGGTAACATGATCCCATTAGTGGAGCGTGTTGCTGGCTCTTGTGGGGTGAAACTAACCACCTAGGTACCATATGTGAACGACTCTCGTGATGGTAGTACATGTTACATTGGCCGACCTCTTCGGCGATTCGTGTGGGGTGGACTCTTTGTTATCACATGTTGGCAAGATTAATGAAGTCAAAATAAACACATTGGGAAGAAACGAACTAACAAACAAGCAAAAAAAAAAAAAAAAAAAAAAAAAAAAGGTGGAAGTATAGTAAAAACAGGGATACATGGCAAAATAGATACTTGGGGGCTTGTGAAGAGCCTGGTTCACCCGAATGTCCCCAACTTGCCCATTAGGCAGGTGTATGTCCAGTCCTTTAGCGTTCTAACAGTCCTATGGAGGGTTCTGTGGACGTGGCCTTCTCTGTGCTCCTGTCTCCTCAGAGCCTTTCTCCAGTGCTGCTTTGTCGCTGGTGGAGCTGGGGGTCTTGCTTTTCCCCTGTCCAGGGAGTCCGGGCTGAGGGAGTTGGAGCTCCTGTAGGAAGTCCGTGGGGTCTTCCTCTGCTGACAGCAAAAGAACTCTGTCCCCATGCGGCACCACCAGTGTGCCAGACGTCCCCCATCTATATCTAATACCGCAGTCTCTCAGCTGCCGAGTGATTGGCATGAATCTTCTCCTTTCTAGCAGCGTTGCAAATGGTAAGTCATCAAATACTTTGATGTGAAGGTTATCTACCGTGATGGTGGGCGTCTTCCTTGAGCGGGCCAGAATTGCCGCTTTTACCGCTATGTCTCGGGTGAGTGCAATGATGTCCCTGGGGGCGTCTGCGGGGGCGGCCACGGCCTTCCGGATCCTAAATGCCGCTGTAATAGGCCATGCTTCGCCGATTTTCTTTGCTCCCATCACGATCGCCATTTTGTTGGCAAACTCTAGCAGGGCTTCTGGGCCTATTGTTTCCGGTGCTCCGCGGACCCGGACGTTTCTCTTGCGGTGCCTGGTTTCCATCGCGGTCACCGTGCGGGTAAGTTGTTGGAGTTGCTGGGTCAGGGAGGCCACTTGGGTTTGAGTCTCAGCTATGAGAACGTCTCTGTCCCCTTCTCTTGTCTCCACTGCTCCCAAGCGTGCTGTGACCCCGGTCATCTCGGACCGCACCTCTTCCAGATCCGACTTCCATACCTTCCGTAGGTCTAGTAATAACTTTTTAATATCACCTTTTGTCGAGGGCGAGTTGTCAGAGTCGGAGTCTTCCGTCTGGTATACTGCGTTGGCGGTCTGTATGGTCGGGGGGCCCCTTTCTCGGGCCGATGCCTCTGAGTCACTGGAGCTTTGGTTATCCCCTTGCGCCATCTTAGTTTGTGTCTGTGTTTGCGGCCTATTGAAGGACCGTCTGATGTCAGGCGTGTATGAGCCCTCCAGGCAGGTTATTTTCCTATGTTTTCGCCCCATATTGAGGTTGGGGGTATCTGGGTCAGTATTAGGCTGTTTGTCTGGTGTGTTTGTTGGAATTTCGTGGCGATTCGTCGATTAAAACAGTGTGTTCAGCCGGAGCTCCACACCAACACGTCTTGTTAGCTGCTCAGCTAGCCACTCCTCCCCCTCGTGTCATCCAAGTAGGCTGATTTTAAAAGAATTTCTGCACTGCCAGTATAGTATCCCAATAACTAGCTACTTTTCAGCAAAGCCGTAACGTTTTAATACATTTAAATAATGTTTATACAATGTTTCTTGAAAATGTTACACAGCACAATCTGATATACGACCGGTTCTACAACGTATGACACGGTGATCCAGTGCAGAATATGGCTATACAATGCACAATGAAAAAAAAACTGATCAAAGTAGAATTGGGAGAGGTGTGTATCACATAAGATTTTCTTGTTATGAGGATTGATGTTCTTTCAGTCCTCCTTGCTAAAACCATTAAAAGTCTTTATAAAAGGTCCATTTTCATGGCTACAATTTATGGTGTAAGGTAATATTTAATCAAAATAAAAAAGTAAAAATAGAGCAACAACCCCGACGCTAAAGGATGGAAAACAATATTTCAGTCCATCTCTGGGAACTGAAATATCAAAACACAAATATTAATTTACTAAAGCTACTAGAATTACATTTCGGCATACATAATCATCATCTAGTTATCAATATTTGCCACATACAAATGTGGATTGGGGGGTTGTCATGACTTAAAGCGGCACTGTCATGCCGAACTTACCTTTCCTCAATCTCTTCCTCTTCTCCCCCTCTCTCAGGATCTGTTCTTCTTTTCTTCCTGTCTGCTATAGTTTTCTTTAAAATCATAAGACAAAGTAGGGACTCTTTGTCTTATGGAGGATTCCTCCGCTTGACCAGCTCTGACCAGCGGAGGAGCAAAGTGTGCTTCATTTCCGCTGGTCAGAGCAATTTTCCCACAATTCTCACCTTTCCTCAGTGTTCCCACGATGCTTCCTGTCCGAAACGCGTTCTAGCTGAATGAGAACAGTATGTTCGTTTGTTTTAGAACGCAATTTGGCACTTTGTTCGGATTGGAATTTCATTCGAATGAATGAAACTCCGATCCTATTCATTGCTGCGGCTGCATCTTGCAGCCGCTTAGTAGATAACTCCCTAATTCCCACGGTATCAGGGAGCTATCTACTAAAAGGCCACATTTACTAATACTAAGTAAAAATGACTTAGTATTAGTAAATTATGCCCCTACTCGCTATACCGTGAGTAGGGGCATGTCTAGTAAGCAGTGATCAGCCAGTAAAAACCTATTGGCCCCCACCCCTAAACGACGGGTGGGGGCCCTAAAGTAAAATAAGGCGGGAGACCTATTGTCCCCCCCACCCCCACCCCTCATCCCTGAGCGGTGGGTGGGGGCCATAAAGATAATGAGGGGGGGACACAACCTACTGTCCTCCCCCCGGCCCCCACTCCTGCGCGTTGGGTGTGGGCCATAATGATAATGTCAACGTCTTCTTTTTTCTGAAATCTTCATTTTTCAGCCCCAAAAAAGGGCAAATAAAAATCCATTATACCCGAACTTAAAATAAAATAAAAAAACAGAGCGCAAAAAAAAAAAAACCTGACGAAAAAGAAAAACCCCGAGCGCAAAAAAATATTCCATCTTCACCCATGGAGGGCTCCGCGCAGACTGAGCTCCGCAGGGCGGGGAAGGCTTATAAAGCCTTGCCCTGCAATTAGGCTAAGAACACTCTGATTGGTTGGTTTAAGCCAATCAGAGTGCTCTGTCATTTTACACAGCGTGGGAAAGTTCTTTGGAATTTTCCCACGCTGTGTAAAATGACACAGAGCACCGTGATTGGATGGCTTGAAATCCATCCAATCACAGTGCTCTGTGTCATTTTACACAGCGTGGGAAAATTCCAAAGAACTTTCCAATGCTGTGTAAAATGACACAGAGCACTGTGATTGAATGGCTTGAAAATTCCAAAGGTCCCCGTCCCCCCATTGAAATGTATGGCCCCCACCCGCCACGCAGGGGTGGGGGCCGGATAGTAGGGATTTTATTTTACAGTGAGCAGCCACTGGGAGATTTTATTCTTCTTTATACTATTATGGGGGTCATATTGACCCCCATAGAGTAAGAGGGGGACCTGGGGGGGTTTAGGAAGTGGTGGGGAGCTCTGCTCCCTGCCGCTTCTGTCTTTACATATTACAAGGAGGGAGCTGCACGCCGGTAGCTCCCTCCTTGTAACAAACTGAACGAACAAACGAACACTGATTCACAGTGTTAGTTTGTTCGTCTGATTTTTCTATTCATTAATTCGTCTGTCAGATGAATGAATGAAAAGATGAAATTCCCGTTCGCATGTCCAGGTGTTTAACTGGGCATGTGCAGTAATCTCAGTGCTATCTAGTGTGGGCAGATGACGTGTCCCACAGGGACTTCACCTACCCACACAAAGATGGCGGCGCCCTGAATATAGATCGGGGCAGAAAATGCAGATTAATAAATAGGTAATCTCGGAGGTTTAGGGGCATTTGGGGGTGACTAAGGGGTCAATTGGATGTAGTGGAGGCGGGAGGGGGGTTTAAAAAAAATAAATAAAACGGGATTCGACATGACAGTGCCGCTTTAAGGGCAAAGCTTTACAAATACTAAATGTCCTGGGAAAGGAGTATTAAAAAAAATGAGCACAAACACCAATTAACAAAAATTTCAAAGTTCTGTTTGAGAATTAAGATGCATTTTATTAATTTTTCATTAAAGGGACACTATAGTCACCAAAACAGCTTTTAGCTTAATGAAGCGTTTTTGGTCTTTAGATCATGCCCCTGAAGCTTCACTGCTTACTTCTCTGCTATTTAGGATTTATATCACTTTTGTTTCGGTTTATGCAGCCCTAGCCACACCTCCCCTGGCTGTGACTGACACCGCCTGCATGGAAACAAAATAGTTTCATTTTCAATCAGATGTAACTTACTTTAAATGTTTTTATCTCCTGCTCAGTAAATTGACCTTTAATTACATACAGGGAGGCTCCTGCATGGTCTAGACGGCTATTAACAGAGCAGGAGATAAGAAATTAAACAGAATTTGCAATAAAAGAAGTATAAACATTAGATGATTCTTTACAGGAAGTGTTTAGGTAGGTTGTGCAAGTCACACGCAGAGAGGTGTGGCTTGGGCTGCATAACCAAACTTATTTAACTCCTAAATGGCAGATAATCAAGCTGTGAGACTGCAGGGGCATGTTCTATACACTAAAACTGCTTCATTAAGCTAAAGTTGTTTTGGTGACTATAGGGTCCCTTTAATGGTTATACAAAGCCATATTACATACCTACAACTCCTACACTTATAGCAGTCTTTATGTCCAGGTTCCGACAATAGTTTCCAAGAAGCTTCATTAAGGAATCAGCCCCAACACAGGCGCCAGAGCTTAACAGATCCTGGGATGCTTGCGTGACTGGCACTCTGCTTTGTTGCTGTAAAATATGAGAATATTAGTTAACAGTATGTATTATTACATAGTATAATCAACCCTTAATGCCCCAAAGCAAATCTATGGCACCAGGAAAGATCGCATTTCCCTGCAAAAAGGGCAAGCATGAGAGGGGGAAAAACCTTTTTTTTTCACATTTTTTTGGGTTTAAACTTTATTACCGCAGTTAAATAAAAATAAACACCCCTCACAACATGCGCCATACACACAGCGTGACCTCTGTTTTCACGTGTGCTGTGTTGGCACTGTGAGATAAATACGTTTTTTTTCCCCACTAGCAGTTTGAGCTTTAAATGGTTCACCAAATGAATATCTTTGACCAGCTCTTTTTCGGGTGATCTACACGTTTGAATAGAACCCTGCAAAAGCGGTGGTTACCAACTTTTCGTTGACCAAGGCGCACGCCAATGAGAGAAGCATTTCCAAGACATACTTTTTTTATATAACCATCTGTGGCTTAAAATTATCACATTTACACATATAAGGCCATATTTAAGAAGGATGCAAGATATGCACACTTCTAGTTAACCCGACGTATTAGTTTTAATTAATTGCCACTATTTAAGGAATCACATATTTACCGAAAAAAAATATACACTTAACCCCTTAAGGACACATGACATGTGTGACATGTCATGATTCCCTTTTATTCCAGAAGCTTGGTCCTTAAGGGGTTAAAGGAACACTGCAGGTATTTTAACTATTTCATCTCACTGAATTAGTTGCAGTGCCTAGGGTTCACCCACACTCTCCCTCCATTCAGGGTTAAACCATTTTAGGGCAGTTTAACAAATAATTGGGGTTCCTGGATTCCCATAGCCCCGCCCACCCATTGAAGGTGTGGCTAAGGCAGAGATTACAAATTTACTTCTAGCCATACCAATTCATAACAGCAATGGGCACTGTGATAGGACGAAAGAGGTCTGCTGATACTCCAAGCCAATCGCAGTTAACATTTGCTGATGAGGACAATTCCTCATTATTACCCAAAGCAGCACATAGAGGTTGGTCCGCCAGGACTCGTTTAGCTTTAAAACATTAAAAGCAGTTTTACACTCAATTGAAAAACGGCACCAGGGGATTCCTGACACTTTAACTACTTAAATGAGATGAAGGAGTTTCAGTGCCTACAGTGTCCCTTTAATAACCAGCCTTCAGTATATAACAGGCCTAAAGTCAATGAGATTGTGGCAAACTATGAGGTGGCTTACGACACACCCTTGTGCCTCAGGAACATTCAGTGAAGCCCCACCTAATCGCTTTTCAATGTTCGTAAAACTCTTTTTTTTTTTTTTGGAATGTTAAAATTTTTTAGGTTCATAAACAAGTTTGATATGAATACAAAGTAGCTGAAAATCTAAACTGAACATCAAATAATGTTGAAAATGGAGTTGCAAAATAGAAGCTAAAAAAAAAAGCCAAGCTTGACTTCAACCAAATGGAGATTCTTTCCAAATAGGTTTTTTTTTTAAACTAAAGTGAAAATTGTTCAAATTCACTTTAATTTAATTCCAATTTAAGGCCAAAGTAGTCAAACTGGCAGCATTGCTAACTCTGAGAACTTTTCCAGTGTGACTATTTTGTCTGAAATTTAAATGCACTTTGAATTCCTGCTCATGTTTCAGAATACGCCGTTAGGAGCAGGGAGAGGTACTGTACCAAATTCTTGTTCTGCTGTTGGGTGGATGCTTTGAAGGCGACAGTAGGAAACTCGTTCCGGAGGTATTTCAACCACTTCTCCACAATGGGCTTCGAGACCAGATCTAAACAAAGGAGCATTGGAGTAAACCACAGCCGGAGCAAAGCTTGTCATGTAAACTGAATGCCCTGGCATGTAGGGGTAAAACCAGCGCCAACAGAACTGCTATTATACGAACTGCGTGGAGTAATACATTAAAAATGGCTACTGCTAATTTCTATCCAATGACAGCTATTACTTATTATTTAGCTATTACTTAGATTTTATTTAGTTTGTGATGTTATTCTAATTATACAATAAAACAATAATTTCAATGGGATCGGCCACTCCCCAGGAGTTTGGATATTGTGTCAATGCATCCCTTCTATTTGACAAATATGCATTTGGGAGGTCGGGAAAACAAAACTGCCTGTGGAAAACCACACTGGATTTAACTCTACATGGAACGGTATTTCCATTCATGATATACAATAATAAACTAACTGCTTGGGTATGATTGGCGGCCATACTAAATATGAATCATTTCAAACCTTTAAAAAAAAGAATATTCTTGTTTCAAACAAAGTATTTTTCTAAACAAGATATGCTCGTTTTCCCCCCTCATTCAGACCTGGGAGCCATATTGGCTCTATGAGCATACACTTACTAAGGATGCCCAGAGGAAAAAAAAAGATCATATATTATTATTTATATATTATATACACACACACACTTACATTTCCGGCCGTGGTGACATAATAGCAATCATCCTCTGGTATTTACCTATTTTATTCAGGACTAGAACCAGCTTCTTGTTTGTGCCAGATTGAACGACTGCCTGCTCCACCTGTGGGCAACGACAACCCAGTGGGTCCCTGGCATCTAGTACTTCCAAAATAACATCGGCCGCCTCCACCACCTGCACGAAGAGATAACCAAAGAAGACAACACCCCCCATAGCACGAAAACAACGTTAGATTATGGAAGCAGTTTTGGTGTATAGATCGTGCCCCTGCAGTCTCACTGCTCTATTCTCTGCGATTTAGACATTAAATTACTTTTGTTTCTGTTTATGCAGCCTTGCTGTGACTCCCGCAGTCTGAATGAAAAAAAATGGTGTCATTTCGCAGTGTGTTCAATTGAACGTTAATCACACACAGGATGTTGTTGGAGGCACTAGCAGGCTATTAACAGAAGAGGAGACAAGAAATTCTAAATAAAACAGACTGTTCAATAAATAAAGTTGAAACATTAGATTTCTCCTTACAGGTAGGGTGTAGGGAGACTGTGTAAGTCACATGTAAGAGAGGTGTGGCTAGGGCTGTATAAACAAAGTGAATTAACTCCTAAATGGCAGAGGATTGAGCAGTGAGACTGCAGATGCATGATCTATACACCAAAACGGATTCATTGAGACAATTGTTTTGATGCTTAGAGTGTCCCTTACATATACATTTCAATAAAACAAAAGCACCTACTCCTCATTTGGAAGTGATCATTGATTTTAAATGCTAAATAAATTAAATGAACAAATATTAAGAAATTGTTGTGTCCAAATTGTCTCTTGCTGCGGCAATGCAGCACAGAAGCAGATATAGACTAGGTTAATCAAATCTCAAACTACAAACAGTGTTAGAATGATGAGAGTTGTATTTCAACAACTGCTATATTGTTAAATATGGAGATCCTAGTGGCTCGTCATTTTCCGCAACGTTTTATAATTTTATTTCATATTAATGAAATGAAAGGCTGTTCTGGGAAGAAATAAGTGCTCGTCAGAAAGATTTACAGCTGTAATCCTAATGCTATATTTCGTCCTGGGGTAGAAGGCTGGCTGCAGAAAACGGCACATTCATAACTCTCTAAGACGGATGCAGACAGACATATTTAAACAAATAACCATAATTAGAAATCATGTATTAACGCTATGTCTAAACAAAACGTACTTGCTGTATCCCAGGACTGGGGTAAGATTGTTAGAACCTTCAAACAAAAAGTAAAACAAGGACACTGACCTTTTTAAACTCTCGATAATAAGCCTTTCTGGAATTTTCAGTCTCCAACTGCTCATGTTTCTCAAGGCTTTTAAGATCCGCCTCCTGCGCAGACACATTTGTTTTTAATGAAACACACACAAAGATAACGGTCAGTGTCACAGCTTGTCCATAGGCAATAACCAAATCACCTTCATCTAAGAAAGGCTGTAACGTTATTGGTGTTTCCACATTACCGGGAAACTGGGCTAGGGTTCTCCTGGCACCATAACCACTACAGCAGACTACAGTAGGTATGATGCTTGGAATAATGCTTTACCTGGTCATTTAATGTGGCCCTCCCACCACCGTGTTAGTCAGTTGTCTATTCACACATATGTCTACACCTGAAATAATATTGGGCGGAACGTAAACATATTTTTTTTATAGGACTAGATCATTAAATGGTGTTATTTATTTTCGAAATGGATAACAAATCTAACAAAACAAAACCACTCTCCCACCATTCCCTTCCCAAGAAGCACACCTTGATTGAAAATTTCACTGAAATGCCAATGTATTATTTAACCAGAGATAAGGGACAGGGTCTATTCACCAAAAAAAAATAAAGTGATGTTGGAACTTTGAATGACCCTTTAACTCACATAAATAAACTTTCCATATTAGCCCCAGAAAAGAGAATACGAAGTGGGGATATGATTAAAATATACAGATATGTTCAAAATGAACCACTTGCTTACCTTTCCACGAATGAACCATCATAAACACTATGGGGACAGCTTTAGAGAGGAGAGGCAAAGTGTGGGGTTTATCCGGCAGTTTAGTTTGGCTCAATTCTGTGGAATTCGAGGTTCACTGTTTTGACTATACCCTTCAGACTGTAACTGTATGGAATATGGGAAAGTTAGAAGAGACTCACCTTCTGCTCAAACTCTCTCTGCCTCTTCAGGATGTCCTTTTGAAAGGTATCCAAGCTTCGTCTTTTCGCTACCTCCTTCTCTCGGTTTGCTCTCTGCTTCTCCCTCATTTCTTCTACCTACAGCAAGGCCAGAAATCATGGTAAAATATCAATAAACCGATACCTCTCTGTTCTGATTCAGACCTGGACCATCAGATTACAGAGATTATGTACATATGTATTCGATATGTATATATTTTATATCCTGCAATTAAAGGGTTAACCCAAGCACAATCACCACTTCAGTGATTTTAAGGTGTCATGTTGCCTGGAGTCTGCATGTGTAGCATTTTGCTTTGAAATGCTGCACATACAGAGTTTAACCCCTCTGCTGCTGGAGTTGTAACTCTACCTGGTGCCCGGCGGAGACCTTTGCAAAACGGTTTCCCCATTACCGGGAAACTGAGCTAGGGTTCTCCTGGCACCATAACCACTACAGCAGACTTGGAATAACGCTTTAACTGGTCATTTAATGTGGCCCCTACCACCACCGTGTTAGTCAGTTGTCTATTCCCACATATGTCTACACCTGAATTAATATCAGGTGAACGTAAAAATATTTTTCTTATAGGACTAGGTCATTAACTGTAACCTGAGGTTCTCAGTATTCAATTACATAATTTAATATCCTTCTTTAAAGGAAAGGAGGAACCTAATGTGCATTTGTAGCGAGTGCCACATTTGGCCTTATCCATAGAAAATCATTTAATCAATGCTTTCCTATGGTCATTTAGAAGACGCTGGATGTACTCCGTGAAGGGCCAGGAAGTGCCTCTAGTAGGTTCTGGTAGACAGCCACTAGGGGTAGGCTTAACACTGCTATGTAAACATTGCTAAGAGGACAGGGGCTTTGAACCCACACCACTCCAATAAGATAACGTGATTTGGGTGCCTATAGTGTCCCTTTAGTGGTGTATATTGTCAAATTTGGTTAACAGACTATGAAGGTAACACTGTATACTCCAACATGTATCACAGCTGATCAATGTTAAGGTGGTTGCCCCTACCCTGAATTCCGAATTCCAGGGACCTATAAATCTAGACATAAGACTGTCTGTCTGTCATAAAAGGTAGTTCACAAACAGGGGGTCCCAAGGTTAGATATTACAGCATGGATGAAAAAAAGATATATGTCTCACCCTCTTCCTCTTCTGTTCTGCCTCTCTCTTGGCCTGATCCTTGAAGTGTGACAGGTTGGGCACGCCTGGATCTTTCTTGACATTTTTTCCAGGATTTGGTGGTCCTTTACCCTGCCACGAAAAAAAAAAAAAAAAAGTGCAGTAAAAAGTTATAAACTACATGCATTAGTAAGGACAAGGCACTGCAAGGTTTCTATTTGGAGAGAGCATCTAAGGTGAGACAGAGGTGTCCGTGCTGTTACTAACAGACTGCGGCAGTGCGTGGGATCTCCTAAATATCTCGCCCATAACAGAATAAAACATTCACTGAATTATGCATATACTGATGTCGCTGTAATGTCATAAGAGCAGTTATTGCAGTGATAACAGTTACAAGTATTGTTAAGAGTAGAATTTTGTTTTTAGAAGGCGAAAGGAATAAAGACAAACATGGTTATTTACTAAAAGCAAGGACTGGAAATTCAGGTGAATTTCACATTTAATACCAAAACAGCAGCACTAAAGGCATACTTTACTTTTCAAATTTGAAATTCACCTTAAATTCCAGACAATCCTCACTTACTCAGTAAATAATCCTGAATTTGACTTGCAACCTGGAAGGGTTACTTTAAGCATCATCACAACTTTGCGTAGTGTTATAAAAGCACAAAAAGCCCACTGAGCTGATCATCTGTCTTGAGTGAAACTGCTTCTAGGGGATAAACTACTCATCCCATAAATGAGAAAACAAATTATGGAAATTGTGTCCTCTCATTCTGACTTCTTATCCTATAGATCTCTGCACAACAGTGGTTTATGGGATATGAAGAGACCTGATAGACTAAAATGAGGTGCTACTGATACACAACTGATAGGACAACTCTTCCTGGTGAGAGGGTCTGCAGGACGACCGGCTGAACAGGGCATCACCGTAAACATTGAAGGGGGATAATTTTTCCCCCTCATTTTTTAAGCATTACCTTAACCCCTTAAGGACCAAACTTCTGGAATGAAAGGGAATCATGACATGTCACGTGTCCTTAAGGGGTTAAACACATGAATTCATTTAACCCATTAGTTTGCCTTCAATGTACGAGCATGAAGATCAGATCTAATCCTGCGCCAACACTGTTCTCTCATGTGAAGCTAAACTGACCTAACCCCCTTTGTGGCTCTTAATGCTGCGAGTTAAACACCGTGACAACCCATGACAAATGTCACTTTCCAGTGATAGAAACGTAGAATGTGACGGCAGATAACCATTTGGCCCATCTAGTCTGCCCAATTTTCTAAATACTCTCATTAGTCCCTGGCCTTATCTTATAGTTAGGATAGCCTTATGCCTATCACACACATGCTTAAACTCCCTCACTGTGTTAACCTCTACCACTTCAGCTGGAAGGCTATTCCATGCATCCACTACCCTCTCAGTAAAGTAATACTTCCTGATATTATTTTTAAACCTTTGCCCCTCTAATTTAAGACTATGTCCTCTTGTTGTGGTAGTTTTTCTTCTTTTAAATATAGTCTCCTCCTTTACTGTGTTGATTCCCTTTATGTATTTAAATGTTTCTATCATATCCCCCGTCTCGTCTTTCCTCCAAGCTACACATGTTAAGATCCTTTAACCTTTCCTTGTGATTCAGTCATACCCATTAGAAAACCAGTACTTTATTTTTAAACTTATTAAAACAAACCTTTTATTCTACTTTATATCTAGATATTTTATTATTATTATTTCACATGGAGCCCTACTGAACTCTAATTCACCAAATCTGAATTTCTAGACGTTAGTAGAAGGAAACCAGCCATTATGGCGCCCAGGAGAGTGCAGTGGCTGTGTAGACTGTGGACATGTTTACAGATTACATTGTATCAGGTTTTATTATAACCTTCCATAGCTCTGAAAAAGTAGCCCAGCTGAAAACACGTGTCCGAAATGCATGACGGGGTTTGTAGTTCTAGCTGCATTCAATGCCGCTCTCTGTAGGAGTAGCCAGCACTACAAATCCCGGCATGCTCCGCGCGCTAGGTCTATCTCTGGCTGGCTGTACCCTGAGTCCTACCTGAGACTTGGCAGCTCCTTTTCCGTTCCGTCTGTGCTCTGTGGAGAGGAAACACACAGTAAACAATCAATAAATGACGGGGTGCAGCGGGAAATAGGGTGAAACACCCGAGCTGGGAATGCTGTACACTTACTGTTCCGGGACATGCTGTGTGTTTAGGTTTAGTGCGACAGCCGTAAAGGAACGTCGTAAAGAGTCTAACAGGACACGTGGTGAAGGGGGCAGGCATGGCCAATCTGTCATATAGCTCACAGAGGGCAACACACTGTGCTTCTCTCCCCTCAATATAGGGGAGGCTTTCTCACCCCATTTGGTCTCTGTAGAAACTGAGAATTCAAGGAAAATTCAAAGTGAATTTCAAATTTAAGCTCAAAGTAGCCAAGCTGGAAAAATGAATCCAAGTCAATTTGGATACTTTGGCCTTAAATTTCAAATTGACTTTAAATTCTTACTTTAGTAAATACATGGGGAATGTTCTCAATGTGAGTAAGAAATGATAACCATCGTTTTAAAATAATATAAAACTATTTTCTAAGATATTAGAAAAGCTTATCTATATTGCAGGAGTCAAACAATACTTCACAATTATCCCAATTTCAACAGTACAGTCCTGAGTTTTGGGTCTTGTACCGCCATCCTGACTTTGTTCCCTGGTGTCTCCCTTTTGGGGACACCAGGGAACAGTCCCCAAAAGCGTAGTGTGAGCACTTCGATGTTGCAATGCACTCAGGGCTCTTAGACCCCAAAGAAAACACTGAAACCGAGCTCCTTCAGGGTCTTCCCTCAGTGGGCTAGTTTGCTTGATCCGCAGACAGCCTAGCATGTATTACCACGAGGCTGGCCTGCCAGTAATCTAGGAAGACCCGCCCCTTTCTCAGTAGGTACAATCCTGTGTGACAAAATCAGTGACAATATTGCACCACCTGTACCCCACTCCCATCGGCATCTCACTTTTTGGGACACCAATGTTGAAGGATATGCAAAAGTCAGAAACTTGTCTCATTTTCCCTCCAATTTATTGATCCCTTCTAGAAGGGTTTATGCTATTGATCGGATTATTGCATTCACGCGTAGTGACAAGAGGCATAAGGTGGCCGCACACACATAGAATGTGTTACATTTTTTGTTAACAAAGTTATACTGCCGCTACAGATCACTGTACTGATTATCTTGTCTAGCATCATAGTACTGTTCCCTGGTTTACTGTCAAACCATTTAGGAAAGGTTTAATGTAAAGTGAGGTTTCTAACTCTGTTTTGATAACATGGTATTAAAAGTGCTGCCTAAGCATCATGCAGTTATAGTGGTTATAGTTTTATTAGTCTGCAAGCGCAGTGTCTAGATTGTAAATCAAACCATTTTCGAGAGACTCATCTGCAACCCCCTGCTCATTGGATTGCTAATGTGCTGTAGTGGTATGGTGCTTGAAATGTTCCCTTAATAAGACCAAAGAGATGACGCACTCACAATTTAGAGAGCTATACCAAGCTCTATATGGGCGGTATGACCTCTGCTCAAGGATGTGTGAGGATGTAACAACTTCAGGAATGTTGATCTCAAATGCAGTATGTTAAAGAACAGAAAGCTCCAATATATCAGCATTGAATTAAACAATTCTGTCTCCAGATGTTCTTGGAGGTGTGGTGAACATTTAATACATACAATGTACATACTGGTGGAACACCAAAGAAGATAACAAAGAAATCTACTTACAGTAACTCGAGCATATGCTAAAAGGATTTGGCATAGGTGGTATCATCCCCACCAAGGATATATTAAGAAACCCGTATCAAAAGTAGCAGCAAGGAGGCACATATGAGCAGGAATAAAAGAACATCAAAATTTATTAAACAACCAACATAAAACCATGTAAAATATTAACGAATACATATCACATACATTACATTTTTTTTTATCCTGAGGGTGTTTTCTTTTATATCAGCTGCAAATTTTGAATCCTGGGCAAATGATGTCATAGTAGTAGTTCTGGAGATATCAGGAGTGTGCGAGATCTGTGCTTCATACCTGGTCCGAATGCCCAGTGATAGTCCCAGAGGTGTTGCGCTTTTGTGGGGTTTAAGCCCTAGAAGCAGGATTTCAGGGCTTGGCTTCTGTCCATAGAACCCCTATATCCCAATGGTAGTAGTGATCGGTTCCTTAGTTTTGAATCACTGTGGACTTACAAAGAATTTTGCCACAGATGGAGACCTTATTAGACTTGGGATCATATATGTCCTCCTGTCTTAGACATCACAAATGGATAAGTGTTTGAAAAGAATTATTTTCCAACGTGTGCAATGGAATGTAATATGCTACTGTTAAAGGGTTACTCCAACCACCATGACCACTGAAGTGATTTGAAGTGGTCATGGTTGCAGGAGTCAGTATGTGCAGTGTTTCTGCTTTAAACACTGCACATACAGGAATATTGGGGGTTAGTTGAACTTCCAGCACACGTGACTTGCACAGAACTCTGTTTCTGACTTCATAATGTCAATTCTGTGCATAAATTATGTCTGATGTCAGCACGCACTGTATGCTGACAACAGACATAATTATGTTCTTAGCTAATTCTCCCCTCCCACATTGTGTTCTTTCTTTTTAGTTTGATAGAGTAGGACCTGCCAAAGATGGGGTACATTAACATTGTGGCAGGCTTGTGCAATGTATGATCATATAATGTAACTAAACACCCATTATTTAGGCCTAGATTAGGGTTTTTAAAAATACTAATAAAATCTGTAAGCTTTGATAGTGCTGTTTAGTGGATGAGTGAGAGTGCTGAATCTTGTGTATTATATATAAAGAATTGATTTTCTCACCACTCCTGGGTGGTATGTTTTTATTCCACATTCTCGGGTCCTCTACCAGAGGACTGGGAGTTTGAGGGTTCTGCGCAATATCTTAGCTGTCCCTAGAACTGCACTCTTCTGGACAGTGATTTTTAGATGTCCCACCTGGAATCTGTTGAAACCACTCCCCCAACTTGGGAGTCACAGCCCCAAGTGCTCCTATCACAACTGGGACTACTACTGCCTTCACTTTCCACATCCTTTCTAGTTCTTCTTTCAGTCCTTGGTATTTGTCCACCTTCTCATGTTCCTTCTTCCTGATGTTATAGTCACTGGGTATTGCCACATCCACCACCACGACAGTCTTCGGTTCCTTTTCTACCACCACGATGTCTGGTTGGTTGGCTAGCACTTGTTTGTATGTCTGGATCTTGAAGTCCCACAGGATCTTAGCCCTGTCATTCTCAACTACCCTTTGCAGTATCTCCCATCTGGACTTAGGCAGGTCCAATTCATATTCTGTACGGATGTTTCGGTACACAATCCCAGCAACTTGGTTGTGTCTCTCTGTGTATGCTGTTTCTGCTAATATCTTGCATCCGGTTACTAGGTGCTGGACTGTCTCAGAAGCCTCTTTGCACAGTATGCACCTTGGGTCTTGCCTGGTGTGGTAGACTCCAGCTTCTAATGATCTGGTGCTGAGTGCCTGTTCCTGTGCTGCTAGGATTAGTGCCTCAGTGCTTTCAGTCCTGCCTTTTCCAACCACTGGTAGGATTTTGTCATGTGAGCCACATCCACTATCTGCCAGTGGTACACCCCATGGAGAGGTTTGTCTTGCCAAGGAACCTCCTCTTCCTCTGCATCCTCTATCTGTTGAAGTCCCAGGCATTCCCTTATCATTTCATCTTTGGGAGTCATCTTCGTGATGTACTTGTAGATGCTCTGTGTTTCATCCTGGACTGTGGCCTTGACACTAATCAGGCCCCGACCTCCTTCCTTCCGGCAGGTGTACAGTCTCTGGGTGCCGGATTTCAGGTTATTGTGTAATAATTTGAAGTGGTAATGGTGCCTGGAGTCTGTAGGTGCAGTTTTTCACTATGCTCCACTTTTTCAAATAACAATGTTTGTTCATTGAAAAAAATAAAGCAAAAAGAACAAAAAATATGTATTTTTGACTATGTCAAAAAGGGGGGGAAATAATCGTGACTCAAGGCAACTTCCTTGGATCAACATCTCCTAAACTGAATTTAATCCTTATAGCCCTGTATGATTTTTTGACAGAAACACATTGAGCCTGTTTATGAAAGTATTGAGGGAATCTGCCAAAACAACTCCCTTTGGCAGTGAATTCCTTTGGGGTTATACATTGTATTCCATTAGTGAGTCGGAAAATGTTGCCGAAATTGCAATTCAGCTATGTACGAATGCCAATCTGGATGATCATTCTGAGATTAGCCACGGAAATGCAAATCTGATTGGAGCTATTTTGTGTAAACTAAAATACAAACAACAATGTCTGCACTCCATGCAAAGTGACTTTGGCATTTATCAATCACTGATTTATATGAGAATTGATCCAGAATTTTACCATTTGAAGACAGATTAGTTGATTTTATATCACCCTATATTTTTTTTATATACACAGCATATAACTAACCCCTCACAACATTACAATGACCCCAAAATAACACCGTAACAATATAACAACATAAATAAATAACATCATGAAACATAATAAAGTGCAAACAACTTGTCCGAATGATCCAATGTAGGGGTATGCCGAGATATCCCTACGCCCCAAAGGTTCTAAACCACAGGCCAGCTCGAAACCTACCATACCAAATTGCCGAATGAGCAAATGTAGGGGTATATCAAGAAACCCCTACACCCCCAGATTCTGAGCCACAGGACAGCATGAAAACCTACCATACCAACTTGCCCAAATGAGCAAATGTAGGGGTATACCATGATACCATTACACCCCCAGGTTCTGAGCCACAGGCCAGCTCGAAACCTACCACACCAACTTGTCCGAATGATCCAATGTAGGGGTATACCGAGATATCCCTACACCCCCAGGTTCTGAGCCACAGGCCAGCTCGAAACCTACCATACCAAATTGCCCGAATGAGCAAATGTAGGGGTATATCAAGATACCCCTACACCCACAGATTCTGAGCAACAGGCCAGCTCGAAACCTACCGTACCAACATACCCGAATGAGCAAATGTAGGGCTATACTGAGATACCCCTACACCAACAGGTTCTGAGCCACAGGCCAGCTCGAAACCTACCATACCAACTTGCCTGAATGAGCAAATGTAGTGGTATACTGAGGTACCCCTACACCCCGAGGTTCTGCACCACAGGCCAGTTGGAAACCTACCATACCAACTTTTAAACCACATACCAACATTTAAAAACACATAATTCAATCCCTGATATCAATCCATTCCACCTCCCACTTTACCTATCCAGTCCCCCGCCGCTGTGACCAGACGGAGGATAACTCCAAACCTAACACAAAATCAGGGAGGGTGGGAGGGACAACAACAAGGTCTGTGAGAAAGCATTAGAATGGAAACATTTTGGGGGGCGGGGCCCGACAGCCGAGCTAGCCAGACGCATATGCAGAGAGCTCTGACACAAACAAACCTAATATTGGCTATTATTAGCCAAAATCTCAAATATAGCAGTCTTGCTCAAAGATAACTTCTTTCTGAATCGTGTGGGGGCGAGTGGACACCTGATTTACAAACTTTTGCCGAGAAAAAGCACACTCCACAAATGCGGCCTAGCGAAGAAAGCGGCCTAGTGGTAGGGGGAGGCGGCCGATCTCCCGCCCTGGGGACCGTTATAAGCAGCAGCTCTCCTGACGTCCAGCATCCCCCCCTCTGGACCGGTGGGGGTCATCCCGGTCCCCGCTGGGGAATCTCACAAACTTACTACAAATGGCAAGCCCTGAGACCCAGACCTGGAGAGAGCACTTTGAGGCTTGATTTGATCGAGTCTGCCAGGAATTCTTTGAGTGCATGGAACATAAAATCACCCGCAATGATCTATTTGCTGTGAAGGGGAAAGAGGCTGAACCGGCACCCACACATTTGCTGTGAAGGGGAAAGAGGCTGAATCCAGCACCCACACAAAGTCACACCCCCCCTGCAGACGGGACCGCCGGCGGACCCTCCAGGCACCGAACCGCAAAGCAGCACGCCAACACCAATCACTCATCCATCCTACCATCTCGCAGCGGCTTTTCTGCACGACGCTCCAAACCACTCCGTCGCAGGGTCCACATAAGGCAGCGCAGATCAAGAGCACAGAGAAAGCCCAGAGACCAAGATCCAGCTACAGGACTAGATGGATTGTTGATTGGCGCAGAACAGGAGCACACAGGCATCTGGGACCGGAGGGGCTCTCACCTGCAGAACGATGGACTCAGGTCCCCCAAGGCTGACAGTCTGCCATCAACAGGCATTGGTTAAGCATTCACAGGCAGAGGCATCTAACCCCCTTAAAGGACCACTCTAGTGCCAGGAAAGCATACTCGTTTTCCTGGCACTAGAGTGCCCTGAGGGTGCCCCCACCCTCAGGGACCCACTCCCGCCCGGCTCTGGAAAGGGGAAAGGGGTAAAAACTTACCTTTTTCCAGCGCTGGGCGGAGAGCTCTCCTCCTCCTCTCCGCCTCCGTTCCTCCCCGTCGGCTGAATGCGCACGCGCGGCAAGAGCTGCGCGCGCATTCAGCCGGTCGCATAGGAAAGCATTCATAATGCTTTCCTATGGACGCTTGCGTGCTCTCACTGTGATTTTCACAGTGAGAATCACGCAAGCGCCTCTAGCGGCTGTCAGTGAGACAGCCACTAGAGGAAATAGGGGAAGGCTTAACTAATTGATAAACAAAGCAGTTTCTCTGAAACTGCTATGTTTATAAAACAATTAGTTAACCCTAGCTGGACCTGGCACCCAGACCACTTCATTAAGCTGAAGTGGTCTGGGTGCCTAGAGTGGTCCTTTAATGCAAAGCCTTACTACAAGGCTATGATGTTGTTGTTTTTTTTTTCCCTCAGCAGTCATACTTGTAATACAATCAGCTCAGGATATATGCCTCTGCAGTATTTCTCTAAGGCAATGCAGATGTACAACCAGTGGAAACTGTGCTTTAATTTTATTTCCTTTCCATTTTAGTTTTACGGTTTCACTGGTTTTATTACTTTGATTCAGTTTTAGTCTTCGCCAATATGTTTCTATGCCACTTAAGATAATTTAGCATGTTACCTACTGTTCATAACCAGCAAATACCATGCCTAGGAATGATTCATGTATACAAATAAGCTATTTCTACATTCTATAAACGTAACTACCCAGTGGCTACTACAGAGCTAATCATAGATAAGCACGTTATATAACTCTCCTTTCTTTGATGCAGTTAATGTCAGCCTACACTACTTTCAATCACGCTTAATAATGCCTTACCACTCTCTGACACAACCTGTATTATTAACCTGTTAGTTACATAAAAGTGTGCAGTTCTCTTATATGTCACAGTATAACGCCTTGTGAAATGTCTTTAATTGTTACCGTGGCAAAATAAGCATGTCTGTCGAATTTTTGCACAACAAAAATAACGACTAAAAAAAAAAAAAGAAAAAAGAATGGAAACATTTTAAGATGGCTGCCTAAATGTATCAGCCCCACCCATCCCAGGTAGCTAGCCAATCCAAACACACTAGCTCTGAATGCCCGCCTCCTAGCTCTGCCAAGGCCCTATTCCACTAAGCTGTGCTGCTCCATGGGCTACAAGACGGATCCACAATGCTGTCAGGCTCACTCTGTATGTGATTATTTACAATTATAATTACAAGCAGTATATAGGTGAATTGATAGTAATGTTTCTGTTTTTAATTAATTTACTTATCTGTGCTTTTTCTACGACACATTTTTATTTTATCTATGTTTCCCATCATTTAATTATTGTGTAAGATGTATTTCTCAATAAAAATGTATATTATTATTTGTGTTATTGCTGGTATTTATAAAACAACAGCATATTGTACAGCGCAGTATGGTCGGGATATAAATATATATAAAACATTGCCTCAGAACCATCAGAGCGGTGTCTATTTCATTCTTTTTTTTTTTTTAAGTAATTCAATTCCCACATTGCTATAGAGTAGATTATTGATTATCTGCCAATCACGGAGAATCCATGTCCTGTTTATAATCAGTTTCAGCAGAAAATCAATATTACGGGTGACCCTCTACGTTAGATTTATTTTCTAGTGAATTGGGTGGATCATGGTTCCATACAAAGTGAAAAGCCCCTTTAACACCTGACTGTGACTGTCACAAAACATTCACCCTCTGGACCTGAATGTTTGCCGTATAAATGGTTTGTGTATTGCCACCAGTCTAATCAGTTACCTGCTGAGAATGCTGGAATTTTGGCTGTAAATCTTCCGAAAATAGAAGACATTTTATACATTTTTTTATACATAATTACCAGTTAATCTCCTCAGTTAATGGAACCATAAGGGCTGGGGTATTTTAAAAGGAGGTTAAAGAAATATATATATATATATACCAGTGTGAAGTTCTTGAGTTTTCAGCAATTCTCTTGGATTTGCAGTTTCTGCAGTGGGCAACAGTTTGCCCCATTACCAGGGAACCAGGCCAGAGTGCTATTGGCATCATATCTACTACGGCAATCTGTACTGGTTATGATCCTTGGAGTAACCTTTTAATCTCTTTAGAATGCTTCTGATAGAATATGCTAATATGAAACAGAACCTGTTGTACAGCTCTGCTAAATTTGTTGGTGCTTTATAAATAATTCTAATAATAAACACGCTCGATTAATACTGATTTAATTTAGCATTGTGAACACTGGATGGCAGCACTAACCAGCAAGGCTCTCTCCTGTATGTATGTAAATATCAGAATAAAATACTTGTTGCAGTAAGAAAATACTTATGTGAACTCAGTTTAAAGTAACCGTTTGTGACTGGTACCCATGTTAAACAGTTGCAGTGTGTGTACATATTGTTTTATATTCTGCATACACATGGTCCTATACACATACACTGATTTCTTAATAGCCTTACATAAAAACTCAGTTTAAACTAACTTAAAGGGACACCCCAGACTCCTAAAGCACATTAGCTTGTTGAAGTGTTTTATCTGTGAAGAATGTGGCCTCGTTTTTCGTGTTGCAAAAAAGTGCAGAATTCAAAAGAAATTGACACTTTTATAAATTAACCTGGTTACACCCCAGTGGCTATCAATCAGACAACAGATTCTGTTACTTCCTGCTTTGTTTAGCTCAGTGGAGCCAAACTTAAGAGGCAGCAATTGCCCAGAGCATCTGCCTTGCAAAGACTTCTCATTGAGCTGCATTGTTAAGTCTGCAATGTGTCTGTAATGTGTCTCTTTGGACGTATTACTTCAAAATCATATTCCCCAACTATAGAGTATGTATGATGAGGTGGACTCAAGCCACCACAGGGTGAGATAAGACAGTGCTTGTGACATTAATAAAGGCATCCCCTGGACTGTAAGCAAGGAAGGGGAAGCATGACTGCTTCCCTACAGTAAGGGGTGGGATAGAGAGGGATACAATGTTGCAGAGATGGGATGGTATAAGAAGGGGTGTAAAGGGGAGGGCACTCACCATTCGCAGAAGGAAAGGCTAGGAACAAGTTTTCCCTTTATCCCTTCTGCGGTTTGCTAAAAAAATGAAAAAATAAAAAAAGGACAAGAAAAGATAAGTTAGAGTTAGTTTAGGGCCTGCTACTTGCCTCAGAGTTAGCGTCCTAAGTGTCCCTTCTTCAAGATGGCTGCAGTGTTCAAAGATGTGCTGATTGGGATGCTGCAGGCTTACCTGGCTTCCAATGGAGCGGGTTCCCTGTCGAAGGTGATGGCTGGGCTTCCCCAAGAGCTGATGGGAGTGGAGCAGCGGGCGGCAGAGAGTCCATCTCTGGCCAGCGGTAGGAGGCCGAGGTGGTTCAGGCCTCCTACTCACCTTTCCCCCTAGTCCGGTTCGACAAAGCAGCGGAGCAGAGGTCGGGATGAGCGAGAGGTAGTTGGCTCTCGGTAATGGAGTGGTGAGCAGAAGATCCTGGGCTTTCAGGAGGCGGCCGGGGGCAGCGATGTCAGCGGGGAGTTGGGTCCGAGATGGCGGATGACATAGAAGCTCAAGATGTCTGAGTGGAGCTTGGAGTCGTCAGATGTGATGCTGGGCACGTGTACGTGACCGACGCACGTTGTGGAAGCACGTTGTGGAGTGCTAAAGTCACAGGCCCGCCATCTTGGATCCAAATTGGTGATTTTTCACTATCGGAGACCCAGGAGAGCCGGGAAAGGGCTGAAGATACAGTCCGGAGGCCCTTCCAGCGCAGGAGGGGATTGGAGGCTACTGCACAGCCACAAGGAGAGGTAGCAGCATGATGGAGTCGGGGTCCGGTGCCTGTGAGGAGCCCAGCATCTAGGAGACACGGCAGCCGGCGGACCGGGTAGCTGCCAGAAGAATTGGATTCAGGATCCCAGGAGGAGTTGGAGGATCAGGACCAGATGGGAGTTCATGGCACTTGTCCTGTTGAGCGGGCTACCGTGGCAGCTCCAGTGAGTGGTGAGTTGGCCTGCGCTAGTGCTTGGGGTGGCCTAGCAGGGGGGCAGGGCGCGTTAGGGGACTCCCCTAGACCAAGATTAGGCTGCACAGGGGGAATTGCTGCGCTTGCTTAGGGCTGTAGTGGACAGGTTTCCAGGGAACGCTGCGCCTAGATCAGGGGAGATACGCACAGGGTTCTGAAGGAGGCACCGGCTGAAGAAACTCTGGATGTGAGTTGTCTCCTTTGGGTATGCATGTACCAGTGGAGATGCGTGACAAGATCCTCAAAGCTTTCGCTAGTTCCCCCTGAGAAGGATTGGGTGGATAGGCCGTGCCGTGGCAATCCACAGGACACGGATAAGAGTAAACAACTTCTGCGTACCTTTTGGAATTGGTTACAGGGGTTTGCGATTTTTGCGAGTATATTGACCCGTCGGTTTCCGGATGAGCGCTGTCGTTTTTCGGATATTTGGACCTTATTTGGGGTGCTTATAAGGTCAGAACTGGTTTCGATACGACCAGCAGTACAGACAAAAGATGGCGGCGTGTCCGGGATTGGACTTTGGCACTCAGGACAGCAGCCTATGGCTGTTTCTCCTAACTCCCCTGTCATCCCTCTTCCTTTCCAGGAGCAGCCGGAGCACTGTCCGGCTCGTCAGAAAAAAGGAGTGTGTTGGCTCTTTAATGAGAGCCTCTGCTGGTGATACTCCTCCTGCAGGTTTAAGCATGAGTGCTCGCGTTGCAGGGGGGCTCAGCCCACAAGTCAATACTTTAAGAAGGCAAAACAGACATTGCCTAAATCGGGGACCTGTGAAAACGGGTCTAAGGGAGAGTACACCAGTAAGCGTGGCAAGGATGTTGCCGTGTCTCGAGCGCTACCCTAAACGTCGCAACGCCGCGGTGTTGGGGGAAGGATTTTTAGTCAGTTTTTGGATCCCCTTTGTTTTTTCATCTGAGACACGTTTTGCTGATAATCCGCGGTTGGTTCGGGGTAAGGAGAATATGTTGAGTGACAAGTTGTCTAAGGGGACATCGCTGGGGCACATGGCTGGGCCTTTTGATTTTCGCCCCTTTCCTAACCTGCGGGTATCGCCCTTGGGGTTGGTGCCGTAAAAGGAGTCTGGTTCCTTTTATATGATTCAATACCTGTCCTACCTGGTGGGGAGTTCGGTGAATGATCACATTGACAAGGAGTACAGCAGGGTTCGGTACGCCTCTTTCGATCTGGCTTTGTCGCTGGTTAGGAGAGCGGGAGTGGGGGCACTCCTGGCAAAATCGGACATTGAATCGGCGTTTCAGTTGTTTCACCGAATGTTTTCACCTTCTGGGTTGTTACTTTCAGGGGTCGTATTTCTATGACATGTGCCTCTCCATGGGCTGCTCCATTTCGTGTTCATGTTTTGAAAAGTTTCCTTTGTTTTTGGAGTGGATAGTGGTTCAGTTTTCAGGCATTGATTCAGAAAATCATTATCTCGATGACTTTTTGTTTGAGGGTCCTCGGGAGTGTGAGGGATGTGCCCAGTTATTGTCATCATTCTGCGCAGTGGCAGCTTGGTTTGGCGTGCCGTGGCAGAGCAAAAGGCGGCAGGGCCTTCCACGAGCTTGTCTTTCCTGGGGATAGAAATTGACACATTGGACATGGTTTTTCATCTGCCAGACGTAAAGATCATAACCTTACACACTTAGAGAAATTGGCACTAAAAGAACTCCAAGATGATGAAAATATTGTGATCAAGCCTGCCGATAAGGGCGGAGGGATAGTCATTCAATCAGCACAAATGTATATACAAGAGGCATACAGACAATTAAATGATACAAATGTGTATGAAAAACTCCTATCTGACCCTATCAAACAAATTCAAAACACTTTTATTCAATTTTTAAACAATGGTGTGATTTTAGGTATTTTAAACAAACACGAATTTAATTTTTTAAATAACAAATTCCCCGTCACTCCTGTTTTATACTTTCTTTCGAAAATTCATAAGAATGAAACCTCCCCCCCAGGGAGGCCCATTGTTTCTGGCATAGGCTCTCTCTTATGTAACCTCTCACAATATATAGATATTCTGTTGCAGCCTTCAGTCCGTCTCATGAGATCCTATCTTCAAGATTCCATGGCTCTTTTAAACTTTTAAAAAATTTTACATGGAAACCTGATTTTATACTAGTGACCTGCGATGTTCAGTCACTGTACACAATCATACCTCATGATATAGGTTGTCAAGCTGTAAAGAATATATTAACGAAAGAAGGAAAAATCGCTGATAAACAAATTGAATTTATTTTAGAAGGTATTATCATTATTTTAAAAAACAATTATTTTTGGTTTTTAAATTCATTTTACCTTCAAAAAAGAGGGACCGCTATGGGGACTAGGTTTGCTCCCAGCTATGCAAATTTATTTATGGCTGATTGGGAGTCGGAAGCCATTTTTAGCAATCATGCTTGGAGAGCAAACCTAGTCTCCTTTTTTAGGTACATTGATGATCTTTTTTTTATTTGGGATGGTACTGAAGACAATCGCAATTCTTTTATTACTAATTTAAATACAAATAATAGAGGTATAATTCTGACCCACGAATACAGTAAAGATCAAATTAATTTTTTAGACCTTAATATTTTTATAAAAAATGGTAAGTTACACACAAAGACTTTTTTTAAAAAGGTCTGTGTCAATACTGCTATAGATAAAAGTAGCTGTCACTACCAACCCTGGCTAGACAGCGCCCCAAAAAGTCAAATGCTCAGACTCAGACGCAATTGTTCAGAAATAACAGATTTTAATACACAAGCAGACCTCCTAAAAGAAAAATTTGTTGAGAAAAACTATTCCGAAATAGAACTTGATAATACCATCAGGGATATCCAAAAAAAAGATAGAACTGAACTTTTAAAATATAAACCAAAAACCACAGATATGGCAATGCCTTTACCAATTATTTTTAATTTTAATAACAAAAGCAACAATGTAAAAAAGATCATAAGGAAGCATTGGCACCTGTTAAAACAAGATGAAACACTAAATAAAATTATACCTGAACGTCCAAATATTATCTTTAGGGGAGCACAACATTTTAAATCTATTTTAACCAATAATTTTACTAGAGAAACCAAAAAGGCCCCCTTTGTATCTTTCTTTACACAAACTAAAGGTTTTTGTAAGTGCAAAATGTGTATAGTATGCAGAACTACCAATCCTGACGTCCCTCATAAAGTCACCGAATTTGTATCAAATAAGACAAACAAGGTTTATAAAATAAATGATTTTATTCATTGTTCCACAAAAAAATGTTATATATCTGCTTGAATGCCCTTGTGGCCTCCAATATGTTGGAATGACCACAAGGTGCTTAAAGACACGCTTAAGTGAGCACTGCAGAAACTTTAAAAATGGATACCAGAATCATTCTGTATCCAAACACTTTATTACACATAATAAAGATCCAAAAATGCTAAAATGTATTGGAATAACAAAATGTGTTGTTCCATGGAGGGGCGGAAATATTAAGAATATTTTAGGCAGAAAAGAAATGGAGTGGGTTTATAGACTCCAAACCCTTGCCCCACTTGGTCTTAATGTTGATTTTGATCTGTTCAACTTTTTATAATATTTTTTATTTCTCTGTATATGCTTCTGCTTATTTTTATTCCATTGCCTCTTTGTATTTTATTTTTTTTACATTTTGGGGCTGCTGTTGCTTTAAGACATTGGTTTTCATGCACTGTTCTTATGTTTGCTTTTATATTGTGATACCATCATGTCTGGTCACACTGTTCAAGTGGATCAGACATGATGTGTATTTTCCTTTTACATGATTTCATTATATGCTTTCTTATCTAGCCTTTTCTGTCCGGCCGGCCGCAGTTTTGTGCGAGCCGACCGGCTGTTTATTTTCATTGCCATGATGACGGCTGTCATCAGCCGCGTCACTCCATTCATGCCCCTCCTATACCGACGGCCGCAGCTTCGTGCGAGCCGTCGCTTCTTCCCCCTCACGTCGGCCGCATATTCTATGCGTGCCGACGTGATGCAGCCCATTCCTCCCTCCTATCTGTAGTTCTGCTGAGACACCGGCGGCTGCGCAGTGCTTGCCGGCGTCTCACTACATTTCCCACAATCCCCCTGCTCTGTTTATGCCGGTCATGTGACCGAGCTTCATTATATTGTTTTTATTGCATTACCCGCTCGTTTTTTATATACATTTGTACAATCATGTTGTGAATATGCTTTTTTATGCTAACATACTGTTCTTATATAATTTTTAATATGATTTTATATTATCATATTCAATCCTTTGCTGTGATTGGTTAGCCCAATTTGTGGCGCCAATTTCAACTGTGTTTGTTATTTAAAGTTTCTATTGCCAGGTATCAGGTTCTTTCCCCATATTGATAACGCCGTATTGGCGAAACGCGTTTATGGTTATAATATTGTATTTTTAATATTAAAGTATATTTTATCACTTTTTATTGTATTTTTTATATACATTTATTACTTCCTTACCTGGCATTTTATCATCACTTCGGACTCCAAGAAATCCTAGGTGGGGATAATACCACCAGCGCTATTTTAAAGGAGCAGTGTACCTGCTCCCCCATTGTGAGTACCCATTTTATTTCTTTCATTTAACCATAGTTTTATATCCAGTGTACACTATTGGTTGTCTCTCTCTACCCGAGTGTTTGCCATACAAAGGACGAAGAAAACACACTAAAGACGGAGGACACCTACTGCATATCCCATAAGCGGGGATCCAAACCGCTGCACGCCCTCTACACCAGAGCAGGCTTTTGCACTTTCAAATGTGAGTTTGCATTCAAGAGTTTTATCCATTTTATTCCCTTTATTTTTAACAATACTACACTATCTGGCTTCCTTTATATACCCTTTGTCTCTTACATATGAGTGGATCCATAAGGAAGAACCAAACAAGGATAAATATTGCGGACTGAACATTGATGTACCAGACGACCACATCAGATCGATTTAGATAAGACTTTCTATTTTTATTTTTATATTTGGACTATCTGTTCATTATTTTATTTATTTTTTATTAGGCGCAGCTCTTATTTCTATTTGTTTTTATTGTGTTACTTTTAAGGATCCTTGAGGGATTCCCTTATAGAGTTGCTGCCTCCTGTGTTATCCAGCGCTTACTTATTTTTCTGTTTTTACTTTGTAAAGATCATTGTGCTGCTGAGGCAGGTGTAGCGGTACTTACCCTCTCCAGGGGCCGGCCGGGGTCCTCCCTTCTCGCCGCGCGCGGTCCTGCTCCTGCACGAGCCGCGCGCGGCTCAGCCAACGATGGGATCAGTCAGGCGGGCAGTGACCGCGAGAAGCGGTCACATGTCCCGCCCGACACTAAGAGCGCGCCGCGCGTCTCGGGCGCACTCTTAAAGGGACAGTGGGAGACTAAATTAGAATCAGTCTCCCATTGGCCCCTGTCAGGCCACATTCCCCATTCACTCACGTTTTGGGGGCGTGGATATGACAGGAGCCAATCAAAGTGAACCTTAGGGTTTTTATACTCACCTGTTTCCCCTTGCTCCTTGCCCTATCGTGGTTTCTGTCCAGTTCCCTTTAGTGCTTGTATCGTTCAGTTGGTTTTTTGGTGCTTGACCTTGGCTTTGTTCCTGACTCCGCTCTCTCTTTATCCTTGCTTGCTTATCCGCTGTTTTGTCCTCTGTGTACCAGTCCTCGGCTTGTTCTACGTTACGCTGTCTCTCAGTTCCCTTGACCTCGGCTTGTTCTGACTCTGTCTTTCTCTCGTCCTAGTCCGGCCATTCTAAGGTCCGGTAAGACGAACACTGTTTCTTGTCTCTTGACTGTGAACTATTCCTGCGTGTTGGGGTATATTACCGTGACAGCAGGTTGATCTGGTGAAGTTGGCGCGGAAGGTCAAGCTGCGGACGATGCAGTTCCTGGGTCATCTAGCTTTTGCTTGCAGGTTTCTGCCTATGGGTTGGGCCTTTTGTAATCGCTTGTCCTTGGCGGGAATCAGGGAAGCACACCATTTTATTTGGGTGACGGCTAAGCTGCGGGCTGACCTGCAAGTATGGAGTGCCTTCCGGTTTAAGTACAATGGGCGGTCATGCTGGTTGCGGGAAGCGGTGTCCAGTTCTGAGTTGGAACTCTTCACGGATGCATCGGGATTGGTAGTGTTTGGCGCCTTCATTCGGGGTTAGTGGTGTGCGGCAGCATGGTCTCCAGAATGGCGTGAGTTAGACATTATGCGTAACCTAACATTTTTGGAACTTTTTCCCATAGTGGTGGCTCTGGCATTAGGGGGGGAGAATCTTCGGGTTTGGGTGATAGTTTTTCACATGGACAGTATGAGTGTTGTCCATGTGATTAACCAATTGTCATCTGTGTCTCCTCCAGTTCTGGCTCTCTTGCGACATCCGGATGCTGCTAAGCTTAAGGTTTAATGTGTGGGTGTAGACGCGGCATATCCCGGAGGACTTGAAAGTAGTGGCTGACTCTCATATCGTTTTTATTGGGACCGTTTTCGGGAGTCGGCTCCAGGAGCGGAGCGAGAGGGTCTTTTCTGCCCTTCCTACTTATGGGACCTAGTTTCGAAAGGCTTGATGTCCTTGGTGTCGGACTCGTGTCTGCCCTGATGTGGAAGGCATACAGGTCGGTATGGTCAGGTTGGTTGTCTCTCGTGGTTACTAGAGCAGGGTCACTCTTGCACTGTGGCAGAAAAAGCATTGTCTGCTCTATCATTCCTGTTTCGGTTTTTGGGATGGCGAGACATTACCAAGGAGTTTTGCTTGCAGCGTGTCCTGAGCGGTTGGAGGAGTTGGAGGCATCCGGACAGACACCGGCCGATTTCTGTGGATTTGCTGTGGCGGTTAATGTCGGCGTTGCCTAGTGTTTGCGGCTCGTATAACGACAGTCTTTTATTCCAGGTGGCATTTGTTTTTTGGGTTTTTTGCAGCTTTGCGAGTGAGGGAGCTAGTAGCCCCCAATCGCCGTTCGGTTGCCCGTTGTTGTTATCGGATGTGAATTGGTCTGATAGTTTTGTGGACTTACATATTCGTAGGTCTAAGACTGATCAGTCCGGTAGAGGTCTATGGCTCTGGGTGGGTAGTACTGGGGGCGTGCGTTGCCCTTAGCAGGTTCGTGTCAGGGGGGTAATGATCTAGGTAGGGTTAGGACCGTGGATTTAGTGCACTCTGTAAAGCATGACTTGGCACGGTGTTGGCGTTGTTTTCTGAGTGCTCTTTGATATGGCCCGAGATTGTTCCCCGTCCATGTTGGCAAGCCTTGCCGCATGCCAAGTGTTTGGAACGGAGCAGACGCAAATTCAATGTCACCATTTCTAGGTTTGTGCTTCGACTTTGTGGTGTGTTGGTCTGACAAGTGGAGCTGGAGGGGGACAATCGTAGCTTAATAAGGGCGGATGGGGTGCACCTTAATCAGATTGGCTTGGATATTTTTATATATTTGGGTCTGCAAGCAGGAATAGAACAGGCGCTGTCTGCAGGGGGCTAAGAGGCCGGCAGAGGGGAATTAGTGCTGGCATCGCGTTGGCGGAGTTCCTGTCCAGCGCAAGTAATTCAAGAAACAAGGCTTTGGGGAGTCGCAGCCTGCTCGGGCTGATGGCGGAAGGCAGGTTGTACGAACTCTGAAAGTATACGGTTTTATCTGTCTGTTGGGTAGTCACCCCAACAGCCAACAGGTGGTGTTAATGCTGGCGGTGTTTAAAGTTAAAATTAAATAAAGCTGTGGCTGTTGCCCTTATCCAATACTAAGGCGTCATGTCATTATTGGGGGGTAACAGGAATATAATTTGGTCAGTAGTTATGCACAGGTCATATTGATGGAGATTGCAGGGATGTATGATGTCATACATTGCAACTCCAGCAGCCTCCATCAGTGTAGCCCATACATCACGTGTTCCATGTGACTAGGACCACGCACACTGAAATCTACATAATGTGTTTTGTGACAAAAAAAAGCCATGGACACAGACAGAAACACATGCTTTGTTTCTTATCACAGTCCCCTCCGTTAGCTCCTCTGTAAATGACAAGGTTATAGCAGAATGGAGCATGACATCATATTCCCTCACTAAGCCAGATCAGACAATAGAGTGTTCTATGTACTCCAAACAGGTTCACAGATCAGTTTCTGGTGGACTACAAATGAGAGAGGGCTGGTACATAGATTGCGGGCAGGCCTTCATGTTTCAGGGCCTCCTGCAGCCAGTGCTGCCCAGGTGGTGCAATATGCATCAGTGAAGGCATCAAAATGACACCCTTTCCCATGGCGGCCTGGGTCCATTGGAGGCAGTAGGACTCTTGGGGGGCTGACCTTGACACAAGGATAAAGTGATACCAACACCTAGGAGTTGTTTTGGATTCTTATGAATCCATGTCTTTGGCCAGCTTTTTCTCTTTGTCCCAGTTTCCTCATTGACTCCCCCTTCTGGGCTGTAACACCTTCTCACAAAAAACAGGTTAACAAAATCAGTTTAGCCCTCGACTGCCCTGTCAGAATTAATGCAGGTGATTCTTCAAAAGAAGATAAACACCTTGTCCCTTCCTCCTGTGTGTCTACCACATTCCACTTACAAACTGACAGGGCAGGTAGGTCATAGCTTGGTGTGAATCCCAATGGAACACTTTGCTCTTTGTGATTCGGGACATCTCAACATTCTGTAGACATTCATAAACTATGCACCTTCAAGGCTTATCATTTGTTTTTGTTTTTTCTATCTACGGAACGCCGAGGTGGCATTATTTTTTCATAATAAATGGTGCATCATTATTTATACTGACTCTTTTTTTGGATATTTTAACTATCAAACAGGCTATTGATAAATAGATAACATTTTCTATTACCCAGTGAAATGGTCCAATTTATCTGCCATAGAAGGATGAACCTACTGGGTATCAAAGCTGTAACGCTGCAGTTTGAATATAAACTACAATCAGTCCATTAAAGGACCACTATAGTCACTAAACTCACCTTTCAAACCCTCACAGGGCGGGTCGGGGATACCAACCTAAATAGGTAGGGGATCACTATATGTAAATAAATCTTTGTATTATTAAAGATATAGTGTTTATCTAAGCAACTGAGTCATGTCACAGGCCAGATTAAATTCCTGTTTCCGTAAATTTCATATAATTCGGATTATTTTCAAGAGGTATTCAAAAGATCTGGCTGCGATTGAGTTGGTGACACACAGAATCTTAGCAATTGTCAATGACGCAAGGTGCTCAGTTTGAGCAAAAACACATTTATAGAAGATAATATTTGTTCATGTGTAAAAATAGGTCAACGTTGGCCTTCCTGCATTGACCGTGTCTCAATAGAGGTTTTGTATTTCTTGTTGCATAGAGCTGGGGGGTTTATATGTAACCATGCTATGCACGCCTTCTTGTTGTTTTGCTGGATCCAAACATTACAGCGAGACCTTTAAATTCTGACCGCATCCTCTGGCTGAGATTTGACGTGCTCTATAGGGTTTGGTTCGTGCTGCCGTTTAATCTCCTTCACAGCTGGATGAGAGTCCTGTAGACACGGAGTCTGCTGCAGTCTCAGCGTGTCGGCTCATCTGGATCGCAGAGCTCCAGGAAGTTATAATCACTGGTCCCATCTGTAGGGAGCTCATTACAGGAGCTCCAAGAATATTTTTACTTCTTGCAAGCCTTGGCCGCGTTTTACACCACGTTTAGCTTCTGTCCTTTCTGTTTTAGAGAAACATTCGAGTATAATTGCATTGTGGTTTTCCCTCATACAAAGTCATGCGTTGTAACTCATGAAATAATGGTCAAGCAGGGTAATGTAATTACTTTTGTCATATCTACCGTAGCAGCTCTGGGTTTTGAGGGCCGCTAAGAAAATTAATAAATACTACAGCTCCTATGTTTTATTTTTAGAGGGACACTTTTTAGCACCACAACCACCATAGCTTATTACGGTGGTTATGGCACAAGGGGGGTCTCTGTAAAGCACTTTTTAGTTTCACCAAACCATTTTGAAGTAGATGGAACTATGAAGTATCAAAACCCCACTCTTCTTCTGCCGTGATAGCAAAGATGTTTCACTGTTGGGTTAAAATATTGAAGGATTCAGCCTTACCGAAGAGCTGTTGATCGCTTCGGTCCTGCAGAATTCAGACAGACTCCCTGTGACATATGCACATTATGTATTGCACTTGCCCAACAAACGCACGGGTTAAATCATATTTGTAACTGAAAGTTTCATTTGTTTTAGAACATCTAGTGTAATGCTGCCTGGTCTTGGCATCTTAGATGCCTGTGAACTACTTTGTCTCAGTATATCTTTTGACCGGGTTGGAATTTCAGTAAAATTCCGACACAGTCACTATGAGTATATTACAAAGATATTATCTTTATGAAATACTAATTTGCAAGGGAAGGTGGGCTGGAGGTGTGACAGTGCCACTTTAAGTCTTGCAAGTGGCGAAGTGGAGCCTCCATTGATCGGATTGATATCTGGGGGATTTCGAGGCCATAGCAACACCTTGAACTCTTTGTCATGTTCCTCGAACCATTCCTGAACAATTCTTGCAGTGTGCCTGGGTGTTTTATGCTACCCGAAAGAGGCTACTGCCATCAGGGAACACCATTGCCATGAAGGGTTGCACGTGGTCTGCATCAATCTCTGGGTAGGTGGTACATGTCAAAGTAAGATCCACATGAATGCCAGGACCCAAAGTTTTCCAGCAGAACATTGCCCTGAGCATAACACTGCCTCTGATAACCTGCCTTATTCCCATAGTGCATCCTGCTGACATCTCTTCCCCAGGTAAATGACGCACAGGCCTTCCACCTGATTTAAGAGAAAACATGACTCATGAGACAAGGCAATCTTCTTCCATAGCTCCATGGTCCAGTTCCAATGCTCAGAGCCTTGAGCGCCCATGGCCGTTATGCCATACTCTATCACCAATTTTTGTAGGTGCTAACCACTACATATCGGGAATACCTCCACAAGTCTTGCCATTTTGGAGATGATGTGACCCAGTTGTCTAGCCATCACTATTTGGACCTTGACAGAGTCACTCAGATCTTTTTGCTTGTCCATTTTTCCTGCTTCCAAAACATGAAATTCAAGAACTGACTGTTCGCTCACTGCTTAATATATCCCACCCCCTTGACTGGTGCTATTGTAACAATATAATCAATGTTATTCACTTTATCTGTCAGTGGTTTAATGTTGAGGCTGATCAGTGTTTAATCCTTTATCCATATTAACCTTATATGATGCCACAGCCTGCTAACTGTTGGCAGTCAGTGAGAATGTTATACCGCCTCACTAAGTCTCAATAAAGTACCATTCTAAAGGCACAATGTCTGACATTTTCTATTTATTTACCCACTTAGCATTAATGATATCTGTTCAGTGTTCTCCAAGAAGAGGGCAGTTGAGTGCCAGGAATGTTGTGAAGGAGGAAGTACTGAACAGCGATTATCTATTAACCCCTTAAAGGGACACTATAGTCACCTGAACAACTACAGCTTAATGTATTTGTTCAAGTATGATCTATAGCTCCCTGCAGGCAATCTAATGTAAACACTGTATTTTCAGAGAAAATACAGTGTTTACATTGATTGATAGGAATACCTCCAGTGGCCGTCACTCAGACGGCCACCAGAGGGACTTTCTATCATGCAGGGCCCTAAAAAAGGCCCTGTACACGTCAGACGTACTAAAATACGTCTGACGTGTGCAGGAGAGAGAAGGCACTGTGTGCGCACCTTCTCTCTCCAGCCTGTCAGAGAGGAGAGGGGGGCGGGCAAAGACCGTGAGCTGAGCTGTCAGTCAGCTCAGCTCGCGGCCGCGCACACCGTGCGCATGCGCGGTAGTGCGCTCAAGACTTCAGAGGGCGACATGAATGCCGCCCTCTGAAGTATGTGCGCATGTGCGGCAATGACGCTTCCAAATGACGCTCCCTGCTCGCGCCTGCCCATTTTGTCATTTTGACGAAATAGGGGGCTCGGCTTCACGAGTGTAGCGGTACTTACCTTATCCGGGGGCCGGACGCGGTCCTCTCTTCAAGCCGCGCGCGGTCCTGCGGCTGCACGAGCCGCGCGCGGCTCGTCCAACTGTTCAGACAGGAAGGCGGGCAGTGACCGCGGGAAGCGGTCACGTGTCCCGCCTGCAGCTAAGAGCGCGCCGCGAATCTCGGGCGCGCTCTTAAAGAGACAGTGGGAGCCTAAATTGCAAAAAGGCTCCCATTGGCTCCTGTCATGCCAATCACCCCATACACTTACCTGTTGGGGGAGTGGAAGTGACAGGAGCCAATCACATTAGTTTGAAGGCTACTTATACTTACCCTTTTCCCTTAGTTCCTTGCCCTATCGTGGTTTCTGCTACAGTTCCCTTTAGTGCTTGTTGTGTTCAGTTGTGTTTCTCCGTATTTGACCTTGGCTTTGTATTCTGACTTCGTTTTCGCTTTATCCTATTCTGTACTGTTTGCCGGCTTGCTGATTCCTGTGTACCAGTCCCCGGCTAGTTTTCGTTTACGCTGTCTCTTTGTGCCCTTGACCTCGGATCGTTCCTGACTCTGTCTTATCCTATTACGTCGAGTCCGGCCACTCTAAGGTCCGGTAGACGTATCTCTCCTCTGTACTGTCTTCTGTTAGGCTGGATCCTGCGTGTAGGGGTATATACTCGTTACATTACGATAGGGCCATGGACCCCGCAGATTTAGCTCAACAGATGGCGACCCATGAGGCTAGATTTGTAGAGCAGGATCACCGTATGGATCAAATAGCTCAGGCTCTCCAGACGCTCTTAGCTAGAACCATTCCAGCAACCGCACCTAACCCTCCTGCACCCCTGCTTCCTGAAGTATCGACTATGCCTAACGCTACAGCACATTTAACGCCTCCTCCTAGGTATGGAGGGGATTCTAAGACATGCAGAGGGTTCATTAACCAAATAGAGTTTCATTTTGAAATGTATCCACGTTCATTTCCCACAGAGAGGTCTAAAGTTGGGTTCTTTATGCACCAACTTACCGACAAAGCACTTGAATGGGCAAACCCTATTTGGGAGGCTAATGGACCTATGGTGCATAACTTTCACAGTTTCCTAACAGCTTTTCGCAGAACTTTTGATACTATGAAAAGGTCTAAGAATGCCGCTAGAGCATTAATGAGGGTTAAACAGGGTTCTAGGTCTGTGGCTGATTACGCTATACAGTTTCGTACCCTTGCCTCACAGGTCGATTGGACCAATAATGGGTTAACTACGGCCTTCATGGAAGGTTTATCAGACTCTATATTGGATGAGGTAGCAGCTAAGGAGCTTCCTATTGCCTTAGAGGACCTTATTGACTACCTCATCGATATAGATAATAGGATTCGTGACAGGCTCTATACTAAGAACAGGAATAGACGTTTTGTTACACCTATTCAACCCAGAGTTAATATACCGGAGAGTGTTAAAGTATCTGAAGAGGAACCTATGCAATTAGGGGTTGCCAAACTCTCAGATACTGAGAAATTACATAGGAGAAGGGAGGGACTCTGCCTATATTGTGGTAAGAGAGACCATATGGTAAAGGAGTGTCCTCTGCTCCCGGAAAACTCTCGCACCTAAGACCTTATAGGGGACTGGCCTTGGGTGTGATTTCTAAGTCTCCTACATTGCCTCCTAACCGACTGCTTCTCCCTGTTTCTTTACATATGGGAGAGAGTTGTATAGTTGAAAACATAGACGCCCTGGTTGATTCTGGGGCAGCCGAGAACTTTATAGACTCTGGTTTTGTAAAGAGAAACAATATTCCCATCAGAGAGAAGGAGATACCCTTGGCCGTTGAGGCCATAGATGGTAGACCATTGATATCTCCTGTTGTTACTCACGAGACTGCACCGCTACACATGTACACAGGGGTTCTACACTATGAAACCATTCGGTTCCAGGTCATCACCTCTCCCTCTTCACAGTTGGTGTTAGGGTATCCATGGTTACGTGCCCACAATCCCATTTTTGACTGGGAGACAGGGCAGATAAAATCATGGAGTGAAGCCTGCCATGAGTCATGTACTATTGAAGTCACGCCTGTGAATTCTATTAACGTTCCTACTGTTCCTCCTTTATCTACGACAATACCCTCTCAGTATTTAACTTTAAAGACTGTCTTTGATAAAAGAGAGGCTGACAAATTACCGCCTCACAGACCCTACGATTGTGCTATTGATTTGTTGCCTGGTACTATACCTCCTAAGGGCAGGGTGTACCCCCTATCGGTTCAAGAAAACCGTGTCATGGAGGAGTACATTAAAGAGTCATTAGACAAGGGATTTATTAGAAGATCCTCCTCTCCGGCTGGAGCGGGGTTCTTCTTTGTATCAAAGAAAGAAGGTGATTTAAGACCTTGCATTGATTATAGAGGTCTTAACAAGATCACCATCAAAAATGCTTACCCTATACCTCTAATAACAGAATTGTTTGACAGGCTCAAACATGCTACGGTATTCACCAAATTAGATCTTAGAGGAGCATACAATTTGATACGTATTAAAAAGGACCACGAATGGAAGACAGCCTTTAACACTCGGTCAGGTCATTATGAGTATACCGTCATGCCATTTGGGCTTTGCAATGCCCCAGCAGTGTTCCAAGAATTTATTAATGATGTCTTAAGGGACTTTATTCACTCATTTGTTATTGTGTACTTGGATGACATTTTAATATATTCTACTGACATTCACGCTCATCACAGACATGTTACAACAGTTCTGAAGACCCTTCTTGCTAATGGTCTTTATTGCAAATTAGAAAAATGTCTATTCGACCAGTCCGAGGTCCAGTTTTTAGGGTATTTGATTTCCGCCGAGGGTTTTCGGATGGATCCCCAGAAGCTCGCTGCAGTCATAGAATGGCCTCTGCCGCAAGGTCTGAAAGCCATCCAGCGTTTTCTGGGTTTCTCTAATTATTATAGACGTTTTATCAAAGGTTTTTCGTCTATAGTAGCGCCTATTACTCGTATGACTAAAAAGGATGGCAATACACGTGTCTGGTCTACTGAGGCACTTCAGGCTTTTGACTTTCTTAAAACTACGTTCGCCTCTGCCCCTATTTTACAGCATCCTGTCCCCTCATTGCCATATATACTTGAGGTTGATGCTTCCGATATAGGGGTAGGTGCTGTCTTATCCCAAAGAGAGTCTCCTGACAAGCCATTGCATCCTTGTGGCTTCTTTTCTAAACAAATGTCCAAGGCAGAGAGGAATTATGATGTGGGTAATCGCGAACTCCTTGCTATCATTTTAGCACTCAAAGAATGGAGACATTTGCTAGAAGGAACTAAGGATCCTATTCTCATATTTACAGATCACAAGAACCTATCCTACCTTAGCGAAGCTAAAAGATTGTCTTCAAGGCAGGCTAGGTGGTCACTGTTCTTGTCTCATTTTAATTATATAATCACCTATAGGCCAGGTGACCGGAACACCAAAGCGGATGCTCTGTCCAGACAATTCGAGACTATTGACAAACAGGAGATTGATGTCACTCCTGTCATTCCCCCAGACAGGATAATAGCAACTACTATATTGTCTATTTCCTCGTCCCTCTTGCAGGCCATACAAGCGAAACAAGGCATGGCACCCAGCGAGAGGCCTAATGATAAATTGTTCGTTGACATTCCCGAGAGACGGGATATTCTGTCACTTTATCACGATACTAAGACTGCTGGACATCCTGGTATTTCCAAAACAGTGTCAGCCGTTTCTCGGTATTTCTGGTGGGATACCTTACGTAAGGATGTTACTGACTATATAAGTGCTTGTACTACTTGTGCATGTATGAAAACCTCTCGTAGAGTTCCTTGTGGGCTGTTGCATCCGTTGCCCGTTCCCGAGAGACCTTGGTCTAATCTATCAATGGATTTTATTGTTGAATTACCCCCATCGAATGGTAACACAGTCATCCTAATGATAGTAGATCGGTTTTCCAAAATGGCTCACTTTGTGTCTCTTCGCAAGTTGCCCACTTCCAAGGAATTGGCTCTTATCTTCGCTAGAGAAGTGTTTCGATTACATGGTATTCCCTTATCTATTGTATCCGATAGGGGTAGCCAATTTATTTCCAGGTTCTGGAAAGCCTTTTGTTCGGAGATGGGTATTTCCCTCTCATTTTCTTCCGCTTACCATCCCCAGTCTAATGGAGCTGCTGAACGTGCCAACCAGTCTCTTGAGCAGTACCTCCGTTGTTTTGTGTCTCACCATCAGGACAATTGGTCTGACCTGCTTCCTTGGGCTGAATTTGCTCGGAATAATGCCACTCATGATTCTTCCGGCAAAAGCCCTTTTTACGTTGTCTATGGCCAGCATCCCGTTGTTCTTCCGGCTGCATTCTCCTCTCAGGGCATGCCAGTTCTGGATGAGCATTTGGCTGGTTTGCGTAGTACTTGGGAGCAGGTTCAGCGTTCTTTGGTGGACTCTGCTGCCCGCCAGAAGGCTCAGGCTGACAAGCATCGCAGAGCGGCTCCTTCCTATGTTGTGGGGGACAGGGTTTTGCTTTCCACACGGAATATTCGCCTCTGGGTGCCTTCTATGAAATTGGCTCCCCGCTTCATTGGTCCTTATCGCATTATACATAAGGTTAATCCCGTTTCTTATGCCTTGGGTCTGCCTAAGAATCTGCGTATACCCAATGTATTTCACACCTCTTTGTTGAAGCCTTACGTACGCAACCGCTATACCCGGCATACTCCCCCTCCCCCTCCTGTCTCTGTGGAGGGTCATGAGGAGTTCGAAGTATCTGCTGTTATTGACTCTCGTTTTCTTAGGGGTCGGCTTCAGTACTTGGTACATTGGAAGGGTTATGGGCCTGAGGAGCGCAGTTGGATTTCTGCGGATGCTGTTCATGCTCCCCGCCTTGTACGTTCTTTCCATTCGCGTTTTCCTGCCAGGCCTGGTCCTGCCCGCCCGGAGGGCGTGTCCTCAGGGGGGGGTACTGTAGCGGTACTTACCTTATCCGGGGGCCGGACGCGGTCCTCTCTTCAAGCCGCGCGCGGTCCTGCGGCTGCACGAGCCGCGCGCGGCTCGTCCGACTGTTCAGACAGGAAGGCGGGCAGTGACCGCGGGAAGCGTTCACGTGTCCCGCCTGCAGCTAAGAGCGCGCCGCGAATCTCGGGCGCGCTCTTAAAGAGACAGTGGGAGCCTAAATTGCAAAAAGGCTCCCATTGGCTCCTGTCATGCCAATCACCCCATACACTTACCTGTTGGGGGAGTGGAAGTGACAGGAGCCAATCACATTAGTTTGAAGGCTACTTATACTTACCCTTTTCCCTTAGTTCCTTGCCCTATTGTGGTTTCTGCTACAGTTCCCTTTAGTGCTTGTTGTGTTCAGTTGTGTTTCTCCGTATTTGACCTTGGCTTTGTATTCTGACTTCGTTTTCGCTTTATCCTATTCTGTACTGTTTGCCGGCTTGCTGATTCCTGTGTACCAGTCCCCGGCTAGTTTTCGTTTACGCTGTCTCTTTGTGCCCTTGACCTCGGATCGTTCCTGACTCTGTCTTATCCTATTACGTCGAGTCCGGCCACTCTAAGGTCCGGTAGACGTATCTCTCCTCTGTACTGTCTTCTGTTAGGCTGGATCCTGCGTGTAGGGGTATATACTCGTTACAACGAGGCTCCCGGCGCTGGAACCAGGTGAGTAAATTCGGCTTCCTGGAGAGTCCCTTTAAGGACTTCTGGAATAAAAGGGAATCATGACATGTCACACATGTCATGTGTCCTTAAGGGGTTAATTTACATATAATATATAGTAATATTTAATTTGCTATAAAAAAGTATTTATAGAAAAGTATTTGGAATACGATTTGAGAGTTCTACAATTAAAGGAAAACCCCAAACCCATAACAACCTCATATTATTCCAGTTGTTATGAGTCTGACTTACCTTCAGAGGTAAACCTTTTTACAACGGTTTAACTGTGAGGATGGTCCTCCGCACACAACATACCTGGCACCTAGCTTCCTTCTTCTTTGTGGTCAGTGATAGACTGAGAACATCAACTGACGGTAAGAATTAAACACAACAGACAACCTTGCCAGCCACTGTAACAATAAAAAGAGCTGAAGTTGTTATTGGAGTTGGATTGTTTCTTTAAGAGCGTTCCTTGGGGCCATTATCTATCCCTCTATCTATCTATCTATCTATCTATCTATCTATCCATCCATCCATCTAGCCATCCATCGATTTATCTATCTATCTATCCCTCTATCTATCTATCTATCCCTCTATCTATCTATCTATCTAGCCATCCACCTATCTATCTATCTATCTATCTAGCCATCCATCCATCTATCTATCGATCTATCTAGCCATCCATCCATCTAGCCATCCATCCATCTAGCCATCCACCTATCTATCGATCTATCTATCTATCTATCTATCCCTCTATCTATCTATCTATCCCTCTATCTATCTATCTATCCATCCATCCATCTAGCCATCCATCTATTTATCTATCTATCTATCTATCTATCTATCTATCTATCCCTCTATCTATCTATCTATCCCTCTATCTATCTATCTATCTATCTATCTAGCCATCCACCTATCTATCTATCGATCTATCTAGCCATCCATCCATCTAGCCATCCATCCATCTAGCCATCCACCTATCTATCGATCTATCTATCTATCTATCCCTCTATCTATCTATCTATCTATCTATCTATCTATCTATCTATCTATCCATCCATCCCTCTATCTCTCTCTCTATCTATCTATCCCTCTATCTATCTATCCCTCTATCTATCTATCCCTCTATTTCTCTATCCCTCTATCTATCTATATATCTATCTATCTATCTATCTATCCCTTTATCCATCCATCCACCCATCCCTCTACCCATCCCTCTACCCATCCCTCTATCTATCTATCTATCCCTCTATCCATCTATCTATCTATCTAGCCGTCCGTCCGTCTATCCATCCATCTATCATGGTGAAATAACACATAACATGGTAATCTACATGACACCTAGACATTCTATAAAACGCCTAAAACAGCCTTCAAACCAGGCACCGGGCAAAATTTCAAGACTGGAATTCTGGCTATTTCCTGTTGAAATTGTATATATTATTTTCTTCTTTGATTCACTCCGATAAAATGAACTTGCAGTGACTAAAATAAAACTGTTAGTATTGTCAGACTGAGCAAGTCCTGTAATTTGTGGGGTGGTTTGTCTACAAGACTGTTTCGCCCTTCGGATAACAGCAAGAGTAAAACATATTTTGAACTAGGACAAAAAACAGTATAAAGAAACTGAACTGTGCAAACGATATACTGATCAAATATTAGATACAGAGGTTTATACTAAACCGTTAAAGTTATTAAACCGTTACTTGTGTAAAATCTTAATGAAAAAAAAAAACCTCTCAACATTATTTCCCCCAGTGTCATATGCTGCTCTATAGTATGTAGAATTCATATGCTCCGGGATTCCCAATGGATTTATCACCTTAATTACTATCTGCATCATTTGACGTTCACATACTACAGGACAGCACGTCCATATGTTACCCATTGATTTGTATGCAAGTTACGTGCCTGGAAAACACAGATTATATCTCTTCTCTATCCAGGAAGCTCAGTAAGCTCTTTATTAGACCAGTCATTTTATAGGACAGGCAGGGTATGATAGAAACATTTAAATACATACAGGGAATCAACACAGTAAAGGAGGAGACTCTATTTAAAAGAAGAAAAACCACCACAACAAGAGGACATTGTCTTAAATTAGAGGGGCAAAGGTTTAAAAATAATATCAGGAAGTATTACTTTACTGAGAGGGTAGTGGATGCATGGAATAGCCTTCCAGCTGAAGTGGTAGAGTTTAACACAGTGAAAAGCATGTATGGGATAAGCATAAGCAGGGCCGGCCCTCTTGATTGGCCAGAGATCGCGAGACACTGCACAGTCTGCAGCTCACACTCGGCGGAGCTGCAGACTGTGCTGGCTTTCTGCCTCTCAGGGCAGACTGGAGGGGCCTCGCACACGATGGCATACCGGGCAAGCCGCCGGGGCCCCTCCTGGTGTCGGGTCCACGGTGAGTGACCAAGGACCTGACACAGTCTGCCTGCCCTATGGCGAGTTAGGCGGCCACGAGGCCCTAGGCGGCCGCCTAACTCGCCTAACACGCCTGGAGCCGTGACTTCACCGCGGGCAATGGACGGGCAGGCACTGGGTAAAAGGCTATCCTAGATATAAGATAAGGCCAGGCACTAATGAGAGTATTTGAAAACAGGACAGACTAAATGGGCTGAATGGTTCTTATCTGCTGTCACATTCTATGTTTCTATAAGGGCATTCTAGGGGTGAGTGTAAGAAGCTTAATATTGGCTTCACCCACTCCATACATTATTCCTGGTGTGGCCATGCCAATGGAATACGGAGAAATTTTTACGTTTACATACCGCCCAACAGTTTAGTATTATTGCTGTGGAGCTCCGTTATACACTCGGACACATTACAGGGAGTATTATTGCTGTGGAGCTCCGTTATACACTCGGACACATTACTGGGAGTATTATTGCTGTGGAGCTCCGTTATACACTCGGACACATTACTGGGAGTATTATTGCTGTGGAGCTCCGTTATACACTCAGACATATCAACTATATGGCGCTCCTAGAAAAGAGGGACATTAGGATAAAATAGACTGACAGAGGGATTTGAGCCAAAAAAAAAAAGGACTGTCCCTCCTAAATAGGGACACTTGGGAGGTATGTCCTTTTTCTAACCTAGAATTAAAATCAGTCAATCCTATTGCAAAAAAAAGTTTTTTCACATGTACAAGCATGTAAATGCCTCTTAGTTACTGTGTATTTTCCAATTTACCTCACTGGGCAGGGGGTGCATTGGATATTTTTAGGCAGTTGTCTCTCATAATATTTTGGATACTAGTTGGATTTTTTTGAGGGGAGAAGATGGGGATGCCAATGGTACTGGATAATAGGTACAGGTCAATTAAAAAGAAAAAAAAAAGACTTTCCTTCCTTTCTTTATAGCAACAACGGGATTACAAACAGAGTAGATAGGGACTTAAACTTTTACTTATGTATTCAGAAGCAGTCAAGTCCCTGTTCACGCAGGTATATAGAGACACACGGGTATATAGCGTGGTATACGAGGTCTGTCCGGAAAGTATACAGCAATGTAATGTGAAAAATAGAGACATTTATTGAAGAAGATACAAGAAACATTCTACGTAGGACAATAACACCTCAGTCCCGTTCAAAGTAGGCACCTTGGGACCTCACACAGTTCTCCCAGCATCTCTACAACTGTTCAAAACTCTCTGCAAAATCCTTTGCTGGAATCGCCATCAGCTGCCTGGTCATATTTATTTAAGGTGATTTTAGCTTTGGGAAAAGCCAGAAGTCTGGACCATCTTTGAAGCTTTGTGCCACCCTCATTGCATCTTCCCTGAAAGCCTTCTTAATCATCCGAAAAAAATATTCAAGATTAACGGAAAATTGTATTCAGATTCGTTGCTCTATTCTCTCAATCATTTTGAATGTGATGCCCACACAGTACACATGCTCACTCAACAGTGTCTAGCGCTCCCACTGACTAGTACAGTGAAGTTGTCATTGTTCACGCATGCGCACTCCAGTTCCTTCTACTTGGCAGAATTACACCACCCATCGTTTTCACCCCACCTATATTATTAGGAATGCAGAACACTCCACATGGAGTAACGCTGACTACTAGTTTGTTCTATGGGCATCCTTGTTTGTGTCCACCTACTTTCCAACACAGTGGGTAGCAGGTTGTCCATGTCATTTCCATGGAGAAAATCAGTAGTCCTTAAAGTGTCTCTGTCACTTTATAATTCCCACGGCTGAGAACCAAGGTATCCATTACTCAGAACCATCCAATGCCCCCCCAACTGTTTTTGGACCTTAACGCCTTGTCTCTTTAGGTACTGCCTAAGTTTTTAAGATGGTAGCGCCCAGAAATAGTACCATCTGCCCATAGCTGAGTGTGCGTGTAAAATTAATGAGGATCGGCCACGAGGGAGGTGTGACATTTATTATTATTATTATTATTATTATTATTGCAATTTATATAGCGCCAACAGATTCCGTAGCGCTTTACAATATTATGAGAGGGGATTTAACTATAAATAGGACAATTACAAATAAACTTACAGGAACAATAGGTTGAAGAGGACCCTGCTCGATCGAGCTTACATTCTATAGGAGGTGGGGTGTAAAACACATTAGGACAGGAATTTGCAATCAAATAAGGTGGACTGCCCTTTAGGAGAGGGCAAGAGACAGGTATGTGAGGTATTGGTTAGTCTTGGAGGCCATAAGCTTTCCTAAAGAGATGGGTTTTAACCCCTTAAGGACACATGACATGTGTGACATGTCATGATTCCCTTTTATTTCAGAAGTTTGGTCCTTAAGGGGTTAAGGCACTTCTTAAAAGATGCAAGACTAGGGGAGAGTCTGATGGCAGTAGGCAGGCTATTCCATAGGAAGGGAGCCGCCCGCGAGAAGTCCTGCAAGCGCGAGTTGGCCGTACGAGTGCGGACAACGGACAGGAGGTGGTCACGGGCAGAGCGGAGAGACCGAGAAGGGACATACCTATGGATCTGTGAGGAGATATAAGAGGGGCTAGAGTTGTTCAGTGCTTTATAGGTGTGAGTTAGTACCTTGAATTGACTCCTATAGCATACAGGAAGCCAATGTAAGGACTGGCAGAGGGGTGAGGTGTGAGAGAAACGACTAGAGAGGAAAATCAGTCTAGCAGCAGCGTTCATTACGGACTGTAGGGGTGCAGTACGGCTTTTGGGAAGACCAATCAGGAGAGGGTTACAGTAATCCATGCGGGAAATTACTAGAGCATGGACAAACTCCTTGGGGTAGTATCTGGTGCTGGAAGCCCAAAATTGTGCCCAAAATTGTGTTGTCTGCTCTGGACACAGTTCCTCTTAGGAGACTTTTCCTTACTGGAACTAAATGACTGCACACCCAGTATCAGTTGTCTATTACCTCCTAGATTGTAAATTCTCGAGATGAAGATTCTATGTGCTATCTGTACAAATAGTTCTACATTTTATGTGTACTTAATTGGAAACATGTATTTTTTTTTCTTGTGTTGCCTGGCTCTGGGTGGTTTACCATTCTGTTACAAAAAACATCTAGATCTGGCAATCCATGTCTTAAGTTGTGAAACTTGAAAAGGGGCAAACAAGTGATGTCACAATTGTGGGTCATGGGATTTGGAAATCGAGTCTGGGATGTTCATGTGAAGATGATTTTTATTTAGAGATTCCTAGCATTCCCTTGTCCTTGCAAGACGAGAAGAGGGTGAGGGGGGACAGGAAATGTTCCTGATCTTATTTTTGACTTTGGGAGATGTGTAAGCCTTCTTGGAGTTTCATATGTTTGTTTGCTTTGTTACATTTTTTTTGTTGGGGGGGGGAAGAGGGGGAGTTCTTGTAAAATGTACTATTTTTAGCATTCTCTAAGTAGTACAGCATGATTAAATGGACCTGATTGAATACTAGAATTATAACCTCTTGGAGTTTTTGCATTTCAACAATGAGATTGACTTTATTTCAGATCATACTGATTTTGACGCATTGTATCTGTTCCAAAATCAGTCAAGTTTTATCCTGTCTTTTTAGAACTTTATTTTCTTCAGCTCAATGGATAGATATAATCGTTTCCTATGGACTGGACCTCAGGCTGGGGAGGGTTGCCATCAACACCAACAAGGAAGAGAATTAATAGATACCTTGTAAGAGGCTCAAGCACAGGGGGCATCATTTTACGCCCAAACCAGCCTTTCTCTTATGAGTTTTAATTAGTTGCTGTTTTCCAAATTGGAGCAAATACAATGCAGAACATAAAAAAATCTATGAAGGGACAGCGCAGTAAAATGTGTTGGATAGAGCTTTGAGAATGTGGGAGGTGCTGGCATTGGACACCAGGTATGTTACAACACCTGATGCAACAAAGTTACAATAGATCCATTTGTTTATTGGCAAATCTGCTGCCAAATCTTCACAGTCTATATCCATTGGTGCTTGACTGTGTGGCTATGCCGTGGGTGTGCCTCTATGTTGAATGGGCATATTAAGCTAAGAAGCAGGGTGCCAACCACTTGCAAATTACCAGTAAACTGATATTTCCCTTCATAACTGGCATGGTTATTCACGTGAGAATTCAAAATGACTTTTTACATTTAAAGGGACACTATAGTCACCAAGACAACTTTAGCTGAATGAAGCAGTTTTGGTGTATAGAACATGCCCCTGCAGCCTCACTGCTTAATTCTCTGCCATTTAGGAGTTAAATCACTTTGTTTATGAACCCTCGTCACACCTCCCAGCCTTCCTAAACACTTCCTGTAAAGAGTCATCTAAAGTCTATCCTTCCTTTATTGCAAGTTCTGTTTAATTTAGAGTTTCTTATCCCCTTCTATGTGAATAACTTGCTAGACCCTGCAAGAGCCCCCTGTGTGTGATTAAAGTTATATTTATAGAGACAGAGATACAATTGTTTAAGGTAAATTACATCTGATTGAAAGTGAAACCAGTTTTTTCATGCAGGCTGTGTCAATCAGATCCAGGGGAGGTGTGGCAAGGGCTGCATAATGTAGCCCATGGAGCAGCGTAGCTAAGGGGAGTGGGCCTTGACATTGCCAGGAGACAGGCCATCTAGGGGTCAGTGGTTTGGGATAGGCCTAAGGATATGGAGTGGGGTGGAGTTATAAGGGGAATATAAGTAGTGGCCATTTTAGATCTAAGGATCACTTTTAATCTAAAGTTACACTTACCTGTTGTTGTAGCAGGATTTGTGTGGCTTTGTTTCTTCTTTTGTCTCCTCTGCAGGTTGTCAGCCTGATGGAAGATTGGCTGGATCAGGAAGCTCCCAGGGTCAGAGGCCGGTTAGGAGGACGAGGCCCCCGCAGAGATTGAGCCCCAGCGCAGTTCCGGGTTCCCGGCGTCCGAGGTGCCCCTCTGGAGGTCGTCTGGGCGGCAGTGAGGCTGCTGGCGGGAATGCCGCAAGTGGAGGAGGTCGCGGGCGCCGTCGCAGTGTGGCCGCACGAACCTGCCGTCAGGCGAGGCTGGAGCTACAGGCTGCGGGTTCGGGAACCGAATCGGATACTGCCGAACGTTCGGGGAGTGAACGTGGAGGTAGGAGTATCGGTGACCAGACGGAAACTGCCGAACGTTCGGGAGATGAACGTGGAGGTAGGAGATCTGGCGAATGGGCGGAAACTGCCGAACGTTCAGGAGACGAATGTGGAGGTACTTCTACTGCAGATCGTTCGTTTCCCGGACGGGGAGGTAAAAATACTGCCGAACGTTCGGGAGTTGGACGGGGAGGTAGCTATACTGCCGGCCGTTCGGCTGCCGAACATGGAGGCAGCAAAACTGCCGAACGTTCGGTTCTTGTGTCCTCTTTTACAGGAAGGGAAGGAGAATTGGCTGCTGGTGACAGGAGTTCGAAAAAGGGGCCATTGCAAGCGCGGGCCAGTGGAAGAAGGGGGAGCGGTACGGCAGGCTTGGCAGCAGGTTCAAGGAACGCTGGAAGTGCTGTTGGTGGAACAGGAACAACGGCTGCGCATCGCCCGGGTGAGTCGCCCTCTGACGCTACTGCCCCTTCCGTTGCTAGCCCACGGGTTACCCCGGGGGTGGGTCCTGGTACTGGCATGGTTGGTGATGACAGGGTGGCAGGTGGCAGGCAGGGGACTGCTAGGGCACGGAGGGGACCGGAAGGGTTTAGCGCCAGTCAGTCAGCGGGCGGGAGCGCAGTGCTTCGCCAGGGTCTCCCATACGACTAGGCCGGGGACGACGACAGGCTGGTCAGGAAGTCGGGGACGTATCCGAAGGAAGCACCAGCGAGGGACAGTGCTGGAGGTCAGCACCCTCCAAGGGGATAGCGCGCAAGGCTATAGCGAATGGTGCGCAGGGTGCTAGGAGACACAAGTCACGGAGCAGCCACTGGAGGGGGACGGACGGAGACGACAGGGACCCCTGCGGGGTGGACCACACCCGAGGGGCGGCGTAGGGTGCCCCCTGTCAGGACTAGGGGATGGATGCAGCGGGACGATAGTTCCATGAGCGGGAGTTCCCCGGAGGGAATGTGGACTGCTGCGCAGGCTCTTGCCCCTCGAGGGCGGACGACTAGAGGGGAGTTGGGTTACAGTTCCCAGGACAAGGGGGGACAGGGCAGGGTTTCCACGGCCAGCCTACCCAGGATGTCTTCTCCTTGCAGGTCTCGCAGATGGTCACCCTCCAGGAGGGAGCGATCCCACGCAGTGAGGACATCAGGACGGTCGCCGGCAGGCGAGGTGGACCCGGTTACAAGAAAGGGGTCGTCAAGGTCGCCCGTGGATCGGGTGAGACCCAGCGCCACAGGACTACGGCCCGGAGCAGCGGAACGCAGGACATCCACAGCCGGACGGCAACCCCACGGCCTTCGGCGGCAAGGGGTTCGGAAGGTGAGGCACTGTCATTACAACAGTCGGGGGAGCTGTTAGCGGGCATTAGGCAGTTAATTGATTCCTGGGGAGGGGGTAAAAGGAAGGACGGGGACTGTAGCCAGGTTTGGGCTCCGCAAGGGGAGGTCTCCGGGTCTAGTCCAGTGGTGGTTTCCGGGGCCGGGGGCGGCGTAGTTGGGGACGGGGGCGCGACTCCCGCAGTGGAGACTCCCGGATTGGCGAGCGAGAGGGAGAATTTGCTTGGGGGGTCCCGGAGGCTGCGCGACAGAACGTGCATGTTTCGTTCGCAGGCCCTTTGGGCTGTCACCTCAAGCCTGAGGTGAAGCAGAGGATCTGGAAAGGGGAGTTCGTGGAGCTCTTTTCGCTTCTCCCCCTTGAGGAATACATTGACCTCAAGGAGGAGGATAAAAAAGACGCGAAAAAGGAGGAGGAGGAAAAGAAACGGCGGTACAGGAAGATCCCCAAAACGTTTGGGAACTGGCTAAGGTCGTTCTGCATCTTGGCCAGTGTGATGGGCGAGAAGGCGGCAGAGCGCTGTTCACAGCTCTTCTGTTACCTGGACGGGGTTTGGGAAGCATATCGGACGTATGGGGGTCTAGCGTGGTGGCGGTACGACAAACAATTTCATCAGCGACTGGCCGCTAATCCGGGGATGCGGTGGGACCAGATGGACCTACCACTCTGGATAAAACTAATGATGGCGCAGAAAGTGTCTCCCTTTCAGTTGGGGGCTGGCACGGGCGCTTCTACCGCCGTGTCGGCCAACCAAAAACGGGGCTACTGTTGGCTATACAATGAGGGGCAGTGCATGTGGGGGGCCACCTGTTGCTTCAAGCATGAGTGCTCAGGGTGTGGAGGCACTCACGGTCTCCACAGGTGCTTTAAGAAGGGGGAAGCGGGGGGGGCCCGGAGGTTCGGCCACGTCCCCTGCCACTGGGAGCAACGCCAGTGAAGGTCGGCGCGATGCTGCCTTGGCTAAACAAATACGCTAACAGGGAAGATGCTGGGTTGCTTAAAGAGGGGTTTTCGAAAGGGTTTATGATACCGTTTCGGGACCAGGATGTGGCTCATCGGCTTCGCAACCTGAAGTCGGACGGGAAATTTCCAGGGGTGGTCAGGGAGAAGTTGCTTAAGGAGGTGCAGTTGGGCAGGGTGGCGGGCCGTTCAGCGAGCCCCCCTTACCTAACTTGAGGGTATCACCGTTGGGGGTGGTACCTAAGAAGGAGCCCGGCAAGTACCGCCTTATACATCACCTGTCCTACCCCAAGGGGTCGTCTGTTAATGATGACATCGACAAGGCCCTTTGTTCGGAATTGTACACTTCGTTCAACCAGGCGGTGAGTCTGGTGCAGCGAGCGGGATGGGGGGCGTTATTGGCTAAGGCGAACGTTGAGGCGGCTTTTCGCCTTTTACCAATCCACCCGAAGTGCCATCACCTACTGGGTTGTCACTTTGAGGGGGAATACTACGTGGATTTATGTTTGCCCATGGGGTGCTCGATATCGTGCGCAAACTTCGAGAAGTTTAGCACATTTCTGGAATGGGTGGTGAAGCTGGAAGCGGGCACTAGGATGGTAGTCCATAACCTGGATGACTTCCTATGTGTCGGGCCTCCCGGATCGGAGGAATGCCGGAGGGGATTAAGGACTTTGGAATGGGTGGCGCACGGTATCGGAGTCCCCCTGGCGGGTGACAAAACGGTGGGACCTATGACGTGCTTGAGTTTCTTGGGCTTGGAGATCGACTTGATCAAAGGGGAGTGTAGGCTGCCGCAGGATAAGTTGGTGGCTCTGCTGCAGGCAGTGGCAGAGGTACGAGGAGCTAAGAAGGTCACGCTCTGGGCGCTTTAGTCACTACTAGGCCAGCTAAACTTCGCCTGTCGGGTGATCCCAGTCGGCAGGGTCTTTAACAGGTGGCGGGCCGTTCAGCGAGCCAGGGTGTTCCCGCACCACCTTATTCGGGTCTCGGCGGCTATGAAGGCCGATCTGGACGTCTGGGGGGAATTCTTACGGGATTTTAACGGGAAGGTGTTCTTTCGGGAGCCGGTAGCTTAGTCACAGGAGCTGGAGCTATTCACGGACGCTTTGGGCAGCGTTGGTTTCGGTGCTTACTTCACCGGGCAATGGTGTGCGGGGACCTGGCCAGAGGAGTGGAGGGTCAGCCCGCTGATCCGCAACTTGGCGCTCCTGGAGTTGTTCCCATTAGTCGTAGCGCTGTCACTATGGGGTCCGCAGTTGAGGGATAAGAAGGACGTATTCTTTTCGGACAATATGGCAGTAGTTGACGCAGTGAATGGGCTGTCAGCGTCCTCTATCCCGGTGGTGCGGCTTCTTCGCCGTTTTGTATTGTTCTGTATGCGTTTTAATGTTGTTTTTCGGGCCCGACACGTGCCTGGACTGTTGAATGTTATTGCCGATGCGTTATCTCGTTCACAGTGGGAGAGGTTTCGGCAAGCGGCACCTGGTGCGCGGGAGGAAGGGATGTCTTGCCTGGACGAGATGTGGTGGCTCGGGACATCATACTTGGCCGACTAATCAGGGACTCCCTGGCGCCCGCTACATGGACAGCTTACAGTAAGGTGTGGGGGGAATGGGACGAGCTAGTGCAACAGTCAGGGGGTCAGCTCTCACGGGAGGCCTGGTTGGACACGCTGTTGTGGCTCGTGTACAGGTCGGTTACCACAGGGGCTTCGGTCGCGGTGATAGGACGGAAGCTGGCACCGCTAGCTTTCTTGTTCAAATTTAATGGATGGGAGGATGCCACAAAACATTTTCTGGTGAGGCAGGCGCTGAAAGGTCTAAGGAGGGGAAAAGTAACAGTGGATTCCAGGAGGCCGGTGTCGTTCGAGTTGCTACAGCAGGTAGTCGGGGTCCTGCCCGGGGTGTGTTTTTCAGGATACGAAGTTAAGTTGTTCTCTGTGGTTTTTAGTTTTGCTTTTTCGGGGCATTTCGGGTCAGCGAGCTGGTCAGCAGCAACCGCCAAGGGGCTTCAGGCAGTGGATGTGGAGGTGTGGAGTGACAAGGTAGTGATCAACCTGAGGCGGTCCAAAACGGACACAATGGGGAAGGGGACCTTGGTTACGTTGAGGGAGCTCCTAGGCGGGGGCACGTGCCCTGCTAAGTGCGCCACGGCCTTCCAGGTCGTCCGGGCGACGGCCGGGGGTTCATATTTTCAGCACGAGGACGGCTCTTCACTATCGATGTTCCAGTTCCTCAGGGTTCTGCGGAAGGCATTGGAAAAGCTGGGAGTGGACCCAAGACAATTTGGGACTCATTCCTTTCGGATTGGCGCGGCTACGGAAGCAAGACTGGGTTTGGGTGATGATCGGGTAAAAAAGATCGGCAGGTGGGAATCCCTGAGGTTCAGGTCTTACGTTAGGCCAGACAAGTTGGTGTGAGGCCTATGGGTGGTTCAAGGGGGATTGTTACTTTAATGTTGTGTCGTGGTTGGAATTGTACGTTATGTTTTGCAGGTTGGACGGCATGGGTGGTCAGCCACTCATATATATACTGGGCACATCGGAGAGCTGCAGTTCGACATCGGGGTCTACAGCTGGGCTTTCCGAGTTCCATGGTGCAGCTCCGGTGGTTTGGATACCGGGGTTGGGGTTGGAATGCTATCTGTGCGGAAATGTTTTGTAAAATTCTGTTGGGTCAGGTTCCGGACATGGTGTTGCTTCATGCAGGAGGCATTTGCCCATAACAGTTGCCTCAGAAGGTAATGATCGAGAGTAGGAAGAGGGATGTGGTCAAGTTAATGGAGTTACTGCCAGGGGTTATGGTAGTGTGGTCGGAAATGGTTCCGAGGTTTTATTGGCGGCACACGCGGAACCCCTCCGCGGTGGCGAAAATTAAGGGCAAGCTTAACAAAGTCATGGCTGCATATGTGAAGTGTTTGGGGGGGGGGTTGTAATTAGGCACAGGGAGTTGGAAGACATGCTTCCAGGCTATTATAGGCGAGACGGGGTCCACCTCTCTGAAGTGGGCTTAGATTTTCTGTTGCTAGGTTTCCAGGAGGGCCTCCAGAGGGCAATCTTTTCCCTGGAGGAGTCAAGCTCTGAGCTGTGGCGGGGGATGGAGAGTAAAGTTGGGGGGAGAAAAGAGTGAGATGGGGGAAAAGTTTGGAGTTCAGGGCTAATAGGTAGGCCTTTGGACTGGTTTGGTAGGTTCGAGCTCGTAGGTAGATCCGAACCAGGGTGTGTAGGGGTGTCTTGGTATGCCCCTACACTGGTGGTGCCCTTTGGTGGCAATGGATGGTGCCCTTCGGTGGCAATGGTCATGTTTCAATGTTAAGTTAATATGTTACAATGTTTTGGTATTATGTTACGTGGGGGTGGGTCATTGTCAAGGGGTTAAATTGTAAACTACTGTGGTAATTGTGCAGGCCAACGTGGGCCTGATGTTGACAATGACCTTTATAATTTATGTTAATAATAAATAAAAGCTGTGATATACTTTTGCCAAAACCCTGGTGTCAGTGTCTTTTATTGTAATGGGTATTGGTGGGGGGTTTTGTGCATATGCCGACAAGGCGACTGTGCACATGTCATATAGCCCATGGAGCAGCGTAGCTAAGGGGAGTGGGCCTTGACATTGCCAAGAGGCAGGCCATCTAGGGGTCAGTGGTTTGGGATGGGCCTAAGGATTTGGAGTGGGGTGGAGTTATAAGGGGAGTATAAGTAGTGGCCATTTTAGATCTAAGGATCACTTTTAATCTAAAGTTACACTTACCTGTTGTTGTCCCACCCACCCTCCCTTTGGTTCCAGGTGTTTCCCGTTTGTTCACGGCAGCAGGGGATGGAGAGTAAAGTTGGGGGGAGAAAAGAGTGAGATGGGAGAAAAGTTTGGAGTTCAGGGCTAATAGGTAGGCCTTTGGACTGGTTTGGTAGGTTCGAGCTCGTAGGTAGCTCCGAACCAGGGTGTGTAGGGGTGTCTCGGTATGCCCCTACACTGGTGGTGCCCTTTGGTGGCAATGGTCATGTTTCAATGTTAAGTTAATATGTTACAATGTTTGGGTATTATGTTACGTGGGGGTGGGTCATTGTCAAGGGGTTAAATTGTAAACTACTGTGGTAATTGTGCAGGCCAACGTGGGCCTGATGTTGACAATGACCTTTATAATTTATGTTAATAATAAATAAAAGCTGTGATATACTTTTGCCAAAACCCTGGTGTCAGTGTCTTTTATTGTAATGGGTATTGGTGGGGGGTTTTGTGCATATGCCGACAAGGCGACTGTGCACATGTCATATAGCCCATGGAGCAGCGTAGCTAAGGGGAGTGGGCCTTGACATTGCCAAGAGGCAGGCCATCTAGGGGTCAGTGGTTTGGGATGGGCCTAAGGATTTGGAGTGGGGTGGAGTTATAAGGGGAGTATAAGTAGTGGCCATTTTAGATCTAAGGATCATTTTTAATCTAAAGTTACACTTACCTGTTGTTGTCCCACCCACCCTCCCTTTGGTTTCAGGTGTTTCCCGTTTGGTCACGGCAGCAGGGGATGGAGAGTAAAGTTGGGGGGAGAAAAGAGTGAGATGGGAGAAAAGTTTGGAGTTCAGGGCTAATAGGTAGGCCTTTGGACTGGTTTGGTAGGTTCGAGCTCGTAGGTAGCTCCGAAACAGGGTGTGTAGGGGTGTCTCGGTATGCCCCTACACTGGTGGTGCCCTTTGGTGGCAATGGTCATGTTTCAATGTTAAGTTAATATGTTACAATGTTTGGGTATTATGTTACGTGGGGGTGGGTCATTGTCAAGGGGTTAAATTGTAAACTACTGGGGGGCGGGGCCTGACTGTCATGGAGGGAAGACGTGCCTGACTGAAGCTCTCTACAAATTTCTAAGAAAACAATGCTAAAGGCACCCTCAAACTACAATAAACGACAGAAAATGACCCCACACGACTTACTGGCAATCAGCCCCCACGGTAAACCGGTAATGCGGACCGTGGGTGGACGACAGACGGCAGGCAGAACCTGCGAGGGCATGAGGCCTGGGGCGCACTGGATGGGAGCGGCGGCCGAGCTCCCAGCCTGGAGCAGCCCAGAGACTGACTGCTGCAAGTGGGTTCCCCGCAACCCCCCCTTCGGGACCTGTGAGGGAGATCACGGTCCACCCATGGGAGTCCTCCCATATAGGGCAGCAGGGAAAGGGAAATCGGGCGGAGAGCCAAGAGACCCGCCAAAGATGGCAGAGACCAGGCGGCCTGACGGCTGCCACGCAATATGGCAGGGCTCCTTGATCAGCCTGGAGCAAATCCTCACAGACCTCTGGTGCAAAATGGAGCTCACACTTCGGCAGATGACACCGAGGAGGCCTGCCTCAAGCTGCATACCCTGCCGCCCACCGCCTGACCCACAGCAAAGCCCAACAGCCCTGCAACAACCCAGAAAGGCGGGAAGGCGACGGAGAACCAAACCGCCATCTTACCGGCACAGAACAACAAACCTGAAAACGCCGCCGAAACCAAGCGCAACCTTCACCTTGCGAGCAGCCATACTCCGGCCCAAAGACCCACCTCGACAACTCCAATCACGTCCAGAGACCCGTCGCACTGAGTCATCACTGCATGGGAACACATGGTGGGCCGCTGCACTGCCCCAACGAGGCGTCGGATGATCTGAAGAGACGCACCGCACCCCTGGCACTCTGATCCGGAGACCTGACACGGCACACCGCAACCGGATACCGCGAAACACGTCCCTCCAACATGCCCAGAGACGGACTTCGTCCTAGGGGACCTCAGGGGATAATACAGTGCTGTAATGGCCTACTATATGGTATAATACTGGCAGTGGTAGAAATCAGATGCCTTATCAGTAAAAAATTCTAGATGTTGTGGTATGAATGCATAGACTATAACAGATCTTGTAAGAATAACCCCAGCTTCTGGAGCTTGAATGCACTTATCACTGCTAGGCTGTTTTATAATATGGTAGATATTGTCTTATACCAGCCTGTAACCTAACTGACAGACCTACCTTATTTTAACAGGTATACTAAATATAGCTTAACTGTACTAAATGCAAGAATGTCTTAGGATCACTAACATATACATTTATATTACTTTGATTAGGTTTGTTGCCTCTGCTGGTAGCTATGACTTGCTGTATTAATACTCAGTGTCAGGTCTATAGAAAAGCCCTAGTAACTCTTGGATACCTCCTTACTATGACAATGCTAGCCTTAACTTGTTACAACTTTCAAGCTATTTACTTCACTGCGATTTAAACATGTCCGTAAATATAAAAAATAGTGCATTGTACCACCATACCCTAATGCTTTCCTTGTTACACACTCTTTGTCATTGAAATAAGCATGCGGATTGCCTTTGGGGTACCACGTGCCTGTATGTTACCATCATATGCATTGCAAAAATAAAGAATTAAAAAAAAAAAAAAAAAATTGTAAACTACTGTGGTAATTGTGCAGGCCAAAGTGGGCCTGATGTTGACAATGACCTTTATAATTTATGTTAATAATAAATAAAAGCTGTGATACACTTTTGCCAAAACCCTGGTGTCAGTGTCTTTTATTGTAATGGGTATTGGTGGGGGTTTTTGTGCATATTCCGACAAGGCGACTGTGCACATGTCAAGAGAAACAAAGTGATTTAACTCCTAAATGGCAGTGATTTGAGCAGTAAAACCTGAGAGGCATGATCTATACTCTAAAACTGCTTCATTAAGCTAAAGTTGTTTAGGTGACTATAGTGTTAATTTAAGGCCAAAGTAGACGAACTGTAAGCATAGATGCAGAGCGTGGAGACGCTGAGCGTCAGTGCAGACCCAGGAAGCTCCGCTAGTGGCCGTCTGAGTGACTGCCACTGGAGGTGTCCCAAAGCAGCAATGTAAACACTACGTTTTCTCGGGAAAAGCGGTAGTTTTTTTCTGGTGACTATCATGCCCCTTTAAAGAATGTTTCCAATTTGGCTATTTGCAGGCCCGGACTGGCCATCGGGCACACTGGGCAAATGCCCGGTGGGCCGCGGTGGCCGTGGGCCGAGGCCGGCAGGGGAAGGTCCCAGGATATCCCCTGCCGGTCTTTGCAGGGCCGGCACTATCCTAGCGCCGGCCCCGCTGTATTCCATGGAGGGCCGGTGGGGAGATCAAAGATCTCCCTCACCGGCCCACATAGTGTCCAATGCGGCCGCCGGCGGGGAGAGAGAGGGAGGGAGCCAGCCTGCCTGTAGAGAGGACCCGGCGGAGCTCTATCTTGCAGCTCCGCCGGGTTCCTCTCGCGAGATCCGGCGCGTTGCCATGGCAATGACCGGATCTCGCGAGAGTGAACTCTAGCCCGTAGGCTAGAGTTCACTCACCGCTGGACCACCAGGGAAGCGGCACCATGCCGGTCCCCCCTCCCAGATACCACAATGCCGGTTCCCCCCACCAGCGTGCCGGTCCCCCCCTCCCAGGCTAAAAGGTAAGAAGGGAGGGGGGGACATAATGCTTACTTATTTATTTTTATTTACCCCCCCACACACACAATCCCTATTCTAACATGTATACAGAGCACTCTCACACCCATCACACTCAGCACTCACACACATCATCCACAGCACTCTCACACTCAGCACTCACACACACATCACACTCAGCACTCACACACACATCACACTCAGCACTCACACACACATCACACTCAGCACTCACACATCTGCACTCTCACACACATCACACTCAGCACTCACACACATCATCCACAGCACTCTCACACTCAGCACTCTCACACACAGCACTCTCACACACATCATCCACAGCACTCTCACATCTGCACTCTCACACACATTGCACTCAGCACTCTCACACACATTACACTCAGCACTCACACACATTACACTCAGCACTCACACACATCACACTCAGCACATCACCCTCAGCACTCACACATCACTCTCTCACACATCATCCACAGCACCCACACACACAGCACCCACACACACATCACACAGCACCCTCACACAAATCAATCACACACAGCACCCTCACACACATCACACTGCACCCCTCACATACACACAGAACCCCCCCCCCCCGACACACTGCACCACACACATACACAATACTTCCAAACATATTTATATATGTATATATATACACACACACACACACACACTAGATTCCTTGTAAGCAAACACATACTACACTCCTAACACACACTCTCTACAAACACTACATCACCTATACACACACACACACTATAGCCTGCATGCACACTCTTGCTACATCCCCTATACACATTCTCTACAGCCCCTAGCCACATATGCATCACATTACACCACAAACACAACATGCCTAAAACCGACCTTATAACACAATACCACACCACAATCAGCTCACTCTACACACACGCAATACCACAAGCAGGCTCCAAACACATGCACAATACTCTTTCCTGGCATTTTTGTCTCCTGGTATCCATTTATAGAGACACCAGAGACAAGTTGCAAGGAAACACAGTGCAAGCATGTTATTAAATTTGCTTGCAATGTGCAGAACAAATACAGGGCTTTTTTCTCATGCTAGAGCTCTTCAGCAGAGCTCTGCGTATGGTCTGCCCTGGAAGAGCATTGAACCAACATGCTCACTTTGAGAGGGGGCGTGCTTGTCTTAGTGGGCCGCTGTGGTAAAAAAATGCCCGGGCCGAATTTTTTTCCCAGTCCGGCCCTGGCTATTTGTACATTCAATTTTTACATTGAATTTGAAATTAACTAGCGTGAATAGCCCTGTAACTCTTGGAAGCTTGCTTGGCAAACCCATGTGCTACAAGAAATAACAGGGTAAACATATACAAATTTTTAAAAGCCTGTTGCTGTTTTGTTTTTACCATTGGTGTACTGTCTATTTGGGGTAATCAGTAAAAGTGGAAAATAAGTCCAAACCTGGTACAAGTGGTAGGTATGATAAAACCCCCCCACAAATAACTAGAATCCCCAACCACGTCTCCTGGGAATCTTCTCCACTGACATCACATTACATGGGTTCTGCTTACATGTATACACATTGTGTATGTGGAATATACTGCGTGCTGACGATTTTAATGAAATGACAAGCAACAATTGTAGTATCAATTGGCTTGACTGATGATGACCTAGTTTGTACAGGACAGATTGTGTAATAAGTCCACTTATTGAGAACATTGAATTCTCTCCTTTAAGTCAAACCGTGTACAAAATTATTGTGCAACAAAAACATCCTTGTTTAGTGATTTGCTAAATCCAGGAAACACCATTAATTCCTTATTCATCTGTTTTGAAATGATTATAGCCAAGGAGAGAACGCGTCTGTTGAAGTATGAAGTGGCCAGACTTAAACTTTGCTAAAAGTAGATTTTCTAAGCCTTCTTTAATATTATTTCTAGAAGAAACATGGACATTGCTTGTAGACGGTTAAAGCAATATAAAATACTATTACATTTTGTTTATATAACACATTACTGTGCTCACTTACCCTTTAAGAAACGCCAAAGTCAGCCCCACTTGGTTAGTTTTGCCTCTGTATTAAAGGAATACTCCAAGCACAATAACCAAGGCAGCTGTCGTAGTGGTTGTTGTGAAAGGAGTGCCCTGGCATTCCCCTACTGTAAGAAGTGTTTCAGAGAGATTTGACTTGTAACCTGGGATGTGCCGGGTGCTGCTCTCTGCCTCCACTGCTAACGACAGAGATCCGGGATCACCCTGTCTGAGCTAAGCCCTGCAGTGCAGAACTTAGCTCATTGGCTGAGAGCCATCAGCTGGGATCGCTATATTCACTCCAAGGGAACCTGAACACAGAGATCTGTGCATGGCCCCGCTCCCTCAGACTAAACAAAGTGATCTGTGCATGGCCCCGCCCCCTCAGAATTAACAGTGATCTGTGCATGGCCCTGCCCACTCAGAATTACCAGTGATCTGCGCATGACCCCGTCCACTCAGAATTAACACAGTGATCTGTGCATGGCCCCGTCCCCTCAGACTGAACACCGAGATATGTGCTTATCCCCGCCGCCTCAGACTGAACAAAGTGATCTGTGCATGGCCCCGCCCACTCAGAATTAACACAGTGATCTGTGCATGGCCCCGCCCACTTAGAATAAGCACAGTGATCTGTGCATGGCCATAGGCGTGCGCAGCCTATTGCATAAGGGTGTGCACCCTAAAGCACAAACACACATGCCACGTGTATATATATATATATATATATATATATACACACACACACACACACACACACTGCTTGTGTGGGCGATGTGTGTGTGAGGGTGCTGTGTGTGTGTGAGGGTGCTGTTAGTGTGTGTGTGTGTGTGTGTGTTTGTGAGGCTGGTGCTGTGTGTGTGTGTGTGAGGGTGCTGTTAGTGTGTGAGGGTGCTGTGTGTGTGTGTGTGGGTGCTGTGTGTGTGAGGGAGCTGCTTGTGTGAGGGAGTTGTGTGTGAGGGTGCTGTGTATCTGTGTGAGGATGCTGTTAGTGTGTGTGTGTGCGTTGTGTGTATGTATGTGTAAGGGTGCTGTGTGTAAGAGTGCTGTTTGTGTGTGTGTGTGAGGGTGCTGTTAGTGTGTGTGTGCTGTGTGTGTAAGGGTGCTGTGTGTGTGTGAGAGTGCTGTTAGTGTGTGTGTATGTGTAAGGGTGCTGTTTGTGAGGATGCTGTGTGTGAGGGTGCTGTGTGTGTAAGGGTGCTGTATGTGTGTGGGTGCTGTTAGTGTGAGGGTGCTGTTAGTGTGTGTGTGTTATGTGTGTATGTCTAAGGGTGCTGTGTGTGTGTGGGTGCTGTTTGTGTGTATTTGTTTGGAGGGACTGTGGGGTTGGGGGGGACCGTTTAGGAAATAACCCCCCTCTCTTCTTACCTTTTGCCTGGGAGGGGGGCCGTGCTGCTGCCATCCCTGGTGGTCCAGTGGTGAGTGAACTCTAGCCTGCTGCTGGCTAGAGCTCCCTGGGTCCTCTCCTGCCTCCCTCCCTGTCTGTGGGCTGGTGAGGGAGATCTTTGATCTCCCCACCGGCCCATGGAGGCATATAGCGCGGGCCGCAGGTATTAGGGTGTGCCCAGGACACCCCGTGCGCACGCTGATGTGCATTGACCCCGCCCACTCAGACTGTGAAAACAAAGTGTCTGTCAGTGAGTGTGTCTGTCATTGTAAGTGTGTTTGTATGTCTGTGAGTGAGTGTCTGTCAGAGTGTGTCAAATCAGTGAGGATGGGTATGTCTGTGAGTTTGTGTCACTGTGTGTCTATCATTTTATGTGTATCTGAGAGTGTGTGCATGTCAGTGAGTGGCTATTTCAGTGTGTGTCTGTCAGTGAAAGTGTGTGTTGGTTAAACATTGTGTGTGCCAATGACTGTATGTGTGTGCCAATGACTGTGTATCTGTCAGTGAGTGTATGTCAGTGCATGTATCAATGAGGGCCTGTGTCTGTCAGTCAAAAAAGTGGCCTTAACACAAATTGGGGAGGCAAATTTAGATTTGGGGGGTGTCCGGATTTAGTCGTGCCCAGGGCAGCAAAAATCCAAAATACACCACTGCCCACTGTGTTACACAAACAGTGGCATACTGCTACCCACACTGTACACACAAACAATGCACATGATGCTACCCACACTATTACAAGCACACACTGCTACACGCACACTCTACACAAACACACACTGACACACACATACATACTGTCATAAAAATGCACTCAGACACATACACACTGCTCCACAGGCGCGCACACTATACACACATTCACATGCATTCACACTAGCGATCACTCTATGTGACTGTATAAATAACTGTTTTCATTATATTTAAAAGATCAAGCATGTTTCATATTAGTTTGAAAGGGGGGATTGGGCCGCCAGTCTTCAACCTGCCTCTCACTGAAGAGAGGGATACAGGCAATGTACACAGTGAGAGGCAGGTTGAAGACAAGCGGAGGTGGATACAGGTTATCAGAAGTAATAACACCTTGGAGGTAGAACACCATCTTAGAGTGGCTCTGTCATCGTCTGAGGTCTTTGCATATTTAACCCCTTAAGGACACATGACATGTGTGACATGTCATGATTCCCTTTTATTCCAGAAGTTTGGTCCTTAAGGGGTTAAAAGACCTCCAATGGTGACATTGTCTCTGGGGTTCCAGTGGTCATTGGGGGCAAGGGAAGGTAGGTTATAATCACCTGAACCTGTCCCTCACGGGCACCGCCATCCTCCCGTTTCCTTTAGTTCCTGTAGCTTCAGTATCTGGGTTGTCTCCTCTCTTCATCCCTGCTATCTCTCTCCACCTCTCTCCACTTGTGCTTCTTATTCTAACACAAGAGGCACGTTACAATGTATACAATAATAATGATGTATTATAGTTTGTCTTATTATTTGACAATCATAATGATTAGGGTCTAATAGTGAACACATTATTCTTTAGATAATTATCACTTTGTTTTTTGGAGGGTTATGACACAGGCTGCCAGTTAGCCTAAAGCCAACTCAAATTAACAAGATGATTAAGTGGTCCCTTAGGCCCCAATCAAGATAATGAAATACCAGGGGGTCATATAAATACACCATTGTCAGTTCGCCAGTTTACCACTGCCACATCCCTCACGGTTACTCCTGTAAAATTGTGATTGCTCTCCTGGTTGTCCATGGGAACTGCATTGCTCCCTGGTCTCCTTGGCAATTTATGCGTTAACATCAATAATAATGCAGGGATCTTAGCTGATACCTGAAGGAGCAAGGACAGTATTTAGAAAGATTATGAAAGGGGGGAGGGGGGGGTTGAAGGACGGTAAGCCATGTGTTAAGAGGGGTGGGGAAAATACACAGCAGATTTTTTTATTTTTTTTTAAATACATCTGACGTGAAAAACCAACTGCAGAAAAAAAAGAGAGAGAGAGTCAAATTTCACATACACGGTGAAAAAAAAAATCAGGAGAAGAAAAAAAAAAACACACACACACTGAAAATCCAGAAAGCTTGTGCGTGTTTGAAAGCCAAAATAATCTTCACCAGCAGAATGAGAACAAAGAGGACTGAGTCTGTGTGAGGTGTACCGTGCTTGTCTCTGCGCTGAACACTACGCATGACTGCACACCCAAGGGTGCCATTTGGATCGCAACACGCGGGTACACCTTCCACGTAATGCCCCATCCTTGGCATCCAATACTGCAAGACGCCTGAGGGTTTTAAATGAGGACAGGCTCTGCCACGGTGGATTGTGGGTGATACCTCCACGCTGCAATAAAAAGGACTCTCTGTTCACAGAAGCTGACCTTCTTCAGGTCAAAAGATACAGTCAATGTAAGGAGAGGGGAGTGATGGATTAGCAATCAGTGCCTCATCAGTGCTCCTGAAAGAAAAGGGAGATGGTTCGGGAGGATGGTCAGAAATTGGGCATTCGTGCCCCAGGGTGGGCTGTGATCTGTCTGAATGCTTAGACCTGTTACACATGCTCCTATGGATTTACCAGATGCTCTGATTACAGAAGCAGTAGGCTGTGTGCATTATATGCTGCAGCAGAGGCGGCCGGTGTATTGCATGCCTGTTTCGTCGTCTGTGTGGTTGTTCGTGCTACCTTCTCGTCACTAATGATGACCTGGAATAAAAGAACCCTTGAAGACATCTCTAAATAATCACAAGAAAAAAATCGCAGCATTAACAATCTAACATTCAGAAGTGTGATTTACAGCTTAAACTAAATGAGAACAAAATAAAGAACAAACTAACGATATTGTCTTGTTCCATCAGCAACAGTGTCGGTAGGGTTTACCAATGCCTGGACCCTCTTTATATCTCTGCAGCCAGACCCCTCTCCTGGCTTGTCTTATGATCAGAGGGCAGAAGTTGCAGTGTGAATTAAAGGGGCACAAGCCTACCTCCTCCACCGTACAAACATGCAGGTAAACAGGCCCCGGAGTACGGCATTTACATACCCACCATCTAATCCTCAGGAGCAGTCTGCATCATATGCAAAGCAGTTCCAGAACAGGCGATTTTCTTATCATATCACAGGAATTACACCTGTCCTGGGCCCCCAACACCTGCACAATGAAGGTGAGTCGATATGATTTCCTGCTGATCACTGCTGCACGCATGCAGTCCTGCTTAGTATTGGCAATATGTTTTCTTTTTTTTCTGAAATATATATATATATTTATATATTATCTATTACCCCATTCAAGATCACATTGTTTTCTTTTCAGATTGAGAAATTTGAACACAGGGAATAGACCGTTAAGCTGCAGTCTGTGTGTGTGCGCTGTTAAAATAAATCCATTCTAACACAAATGGCCAACAAATCCATTTATTATAAGATATTAAGTAATGCACTCGGGCATTTGACACCCATTGTTATTGCACTGCTTTTCCACTAGAGGTGTATGTCTTACTCTAATAAATATTTGTTTCTAATTTAGCATCTACCTGTCCCATATATATGTATGTATCTGTCTATCTATCTATCTATCTATCTATCTATGTTATCTTCTAACCAGGGCACCAAGAGCCCCAATATATTATTCCAGTGGGCAGTGCTAGCCTGTTGTGTGTACAAAATATTATGTGTATATGGACATTGTATATAGTTTATTGATACCAGTAGCTGAAAAACTGTTTTTGTTTACTGCAACTCCCATGACAATCAGCCAGCTTATTGGATACTAGCCCACTGCCCAACAGTAGCCTCGTTACCGCACAATCCAGCTCATAGGTGGTTTATTATATAGAAGTAGGTCAGCACGAAGCAACAGCTATTGCATTAACACATTGTTTTCCAAAACACGTATTGCATACATAATGTATTCCAATTCAACCATACTGAATGTAATATTTTCCCGAACACTGTAAGTATTAGACTTGAATGAGCGAAAATTATGTCTGTACATCTTGTTTGGAAGTCTGGGTGACACGTCTTTACAATGTTTTAGGCACCTGATCGTTATGTTTATTTTTCAATAATGTACGTGATAGGCTAGCTTGCAATGCAGGTTAGAACACTGAAATTTCTAAAACCTATAGGTGAATTTTATATAATAACACATCATTAGATTAAAAGGGACACACTAGAGTGGACGTGATCACCATTTCTAATGCATCATGCAGACAATAAATAGTTAAATCTAAAGTCATAGCTAAAACAATCCTTTTGAAGTTAACACATCTGCTGCAAATTCATAGGCTTTGCAGCTTCTACAGTAAATTTTGCACAGACAAAGAAACGTCTCAGCCAATAAGGATTCTCTTACTATTTTTTCAAACGAAACTGAACATATTTTCTAAATCCCTGCCCAGCAAAGGTATATGGGACATGTAGTTTAGCACTTGGCAGAAATTATATTCATCTGATAAGGTGAATGGAACTGCTGTCTAAGCTTCTATCAGCGGCACTGCAGCTTCTATCAGCATGCAAATAGTTCCTTTAACCCCTTAAGGACACACGACATGTGTGACATGTCATGATTCCCTTTTATTCCAGAAATGTGGTCCTTAAGGGGTTAAATAGTTTTGAAAGGAGATCTCAGATGCAGTTGTGTGTTGGTATTACTGTGCATGCACACAACAGTGGATTTGCGGCGGTTGGGTCTTCCTGTTGCGATGTTTGCCATTGATTGGGCAGGCTTGTAGCTATTCTGATTTTTGCTGGGAAGTGGGATTTGTTATGGTGCATGGAGTGTCCCTTTAATGTGTGCTGCTTCTTCTATTCATCAACTTCAAATTATGGACCTCAATCAGTTGGACATTAAATTTATGGGGTCTGCAACCCCATTACAGCCAAAGGGTGAAGGGTTAAAACCATTTGTGGAGACAATCCAAAACCTGCAATTCTGATCATTTAACCCCTTAAGGACACATGACATGTGTGACATGTCATGATTCCCTTTTATTCCAGAAGTTTGGTCCTTAAGGGGTTAAGGAACACAAGGCCGAGGGTTGAGATTGTTTTAAAGTATGAGAGCTATTGGTTCCAGAACCAAAATACGGAAATCGGGCAATCCAGCTGCTGTTTAACACCGTTTCCATGATGCACAACTAAGACTTGGGTTTTAAGTCTAACGTAGCGTACATAACAGATGTTCCGTATGTGTTTTCAATACCAGATGCTTAGGATTTCAAGAGTCAACGAGCATTTGTATTATACGGTGATGCAACGTCGTAGCTGTCTTAATTAATAACTGACATTTTTAAATGTAAGTTGCTAATTAAAATACAGCTAATTGAATTTTTTTTCAGTTATGTATTTTCCATTGCCTCGTGTGGCACTCGTGGAAACCTGGTTTTGCCTTTCGGACTTTGCCACATATATTATGGCAGCTGACTCTCGGAGGAAGGATTTAGGCATTTGACTTTTCCCACATTAGTTAAGATTTCTCTATATTCCCAATGGAAATGTTTTCCCCGCATTTCCTTTCTTACAGCATTCCTTTTGTTGTCCTTAGTGATTTCATTAATGTTTATGGTTCCCATCCCGTTACTGATGAGTCCAAACATCTCTTATGCTTCCCTTTGGCTTTACACAATGCATGAAACTCTTGACACAAAGCTGGTACCGACATCTCATATTTTTTCTTCTCCAAATTACCTTTCAAAGCCTATCTTGTCCTAGCAGAAAGCTATACTTTCTTAAGCTCAAGTCTTCCTTTGATGTCCTTGATATAGGTTGGGATCCAACATTCACAAGGGCTTGATCCACCTGAGAGAACTGTTCGGCGAATGGATAATTCTAAAATATTGTCAGATTAAATGGCCACCACAATCCTCTGACCTATCTCAAGAAGTACATGGTGGCCAAACCGCGCACACTTTAGCAGCTCAAGGAGAATATCCGTGCAGAAAATCGAGTGCTAGAGCCTCAAACATCAACTAATGTTATGAACAATGCAACATTGCGAGACGCCCAACATTGCGAGACGGCAAATGGAGCACATTTAAAAGATGTCTTCTTTCGTACCTAGTCAGACAAATCTCCATACGTTAAGCATTCATTGTATGTAATATAATTGAAACTGGTTCATTAATAAAAAAGTTATTGACTACTCAAACCCTATTCTGAATTTTGACCCACCACATATAAAAAGCTAAGGACTATAGATACCTAATAAGTTTCTTGCGCACAATATTCTTTACCTCTGCAGAAATTGCCAACTTCTTCTCTTGTCCATCTCTTTACAACTCAACCCACATTATTAGCAACTTTCAAAATACATCATGCCCAGTACTTTATTTCTTCTTCCATCCTACGTTTATTTTCTTTACTGAGTTACTGAGAAGGAGGATTTGCACCTAAGGTCCTTCTGTCCACCATCTCTTCTCTAAATCATCTCCTTTCACAGTTACATAGTTACATAGTTAGATAGCTGAAAAGAGACTTGCGTCCATCAAGTTCAGCCTTCCTCACACCTGTTTTTTGCTGTTGATCCAAAAGAGAAAAAAAAAAAAAACCCAGTTTGAAGCACAATTTTGCAACAAGCTAGGACAAAAAATTCCTTATTGACCCCAGAATGGCAGTCAGATTTATCCTTGAATCAAGCAGTTATTACCCTACATTGAAAGATTATATCCTTGAATATTCTGTCTTTGCAAGTATGCATCTAGTAGCTGTTTGAACATCTGTATGGACTCTGATAAAACCACTTCTTCAGGCAGAGAATTCCACATCCTGATTGTTCTTACAGTAAAAAAACCTTTCCTTTGCCTTAGACGAAATCTTCTTTCTTCCAGTCTAAACGCATGGCCTCGTGTCCTATGTAAAGTCCGGTTTGTGAATAGATTTCCACACAATGGTTTGTATTGGCCCCGAATATATTTGTATAATGTTATCATATCCCCTCTCAGGCGACGTTTTTCTAAACTAAATAGGTTTAAATTTGTTAACCTGTTGACTTGATATCTCTTCCCCACACTTCTTCCATTCCTAATAAAAATGTTATATTTATCTCCTTGTTTTCCCCCCCACTGCCTTCAGACATTGAACCATTACTCCCACATAAATAAAAAAAAATATAAAAAATCTCTTTCTAGACCAAACATCCTATCGCCCTTCTCCACTTTACCCACAGGCTTTTGGAACAGCTTGTATAAATCTAGCTACATTCTTTGTCTCATCCTTTGTGAGTTTGGTTTCCAAGATTCTGCTTCTATTTTGACCTCTCCTTCTGTTAGTCCTTTACTGTCTCATTTTGTGGCCTCTTTCTCCCGGCTATCTTTTTCATTTTTGTTACCTAAATGTCCTTTTCCGAAGAACCTTTTGTTTTTATTATACAGTGGCCTGGATTACAATATAATAATGTCCTTTAGATTCCAATACTAGGTATAAGGTATATGCAGATGACTCTGATCTCCCTCTCGTCTCCCGATGTCTAGATCATTCCAACATCATAATCTCTTACTGGGTAAATGCTCAATTCCAAAATGCTGTTTCTCCAAAACAGAAGTTCTTCTTTCATCTCCATCAAGCACAAATTGTCCTTTGTCAGAGTCCCCTCAGATCAGTAGAGCGAACCCACACCCAGCTCTCTAAACCTATCACTGCCACCCAGGTTGGGTGAAATTGATATTGATGGTGTGGAAGTGTAAGCTACCAAATACCATTGCATCTATGGAGGAGGTAGTCTTTAGGTGACAGGGAGAGTGTCGATTTGTATCAAACCACTGCAAAACAGTTTAGACAATAAACTGAAAGACTCCTTCCAGAGACTCATGGCACCATTACTACTGCACTGAGCTGGAGTGGTCATGTTGTCCCACAAATCCCAGTTTAACGAATAACCCCCCTATTAATCAATGTACTCATCAGGGATGCAGATGTCAGCATCTATTAAAGGGATATTACAAGTACCATAACCACTACAACATGCTGTAGTGGTCAGTTATAGTGTCGGGAGTGTTCTGGCGCCCCAACTCCAATTCCAAGTAGTTAAGCTACTTGGCTTCTTTGTTGGGGTCCACCATGGACAGGACCTCTCCCTACCTCCCTGCAGGTGGAAGTGAGAGCAGGAAGCTTAATTAAAGAGGAAGTATAATAGCGCTATACTCCACACTATGGAAATTTGTAGTGCTTAGTGCTTAATTTGTTGTTGGTTTCCATTTCATTAACTGTAATATACAATGATCTTGTGTGTGTTGTACTGTAGTATGTATTACCATGTGCCTGTTAGATTACTAGAATTTACATCGCCTCGGTGTGTCTCCATTCTAGTCAGCCTATATCGTGCTGAGAGGTAGAGTACACAGCTCGGTAGTGAGAAGCAGACATGCTGCTCCTAATTTAGGAGTGCATTGTTCAGGCCTGGCTGTGTTTATACAGCGTGGGATGGAAACATCTGGACATGGAGTCAGCAAACCCACTTGATTAAGGAATCCTGGTCTCTTGTGGTCGGAGCTGAACCCAGACACTGCAAAAAGTGACGAGGTGGTGACTCTGCGAGGCGCTGACTAGCAGGCAAATTCGCCTTTCATTGCCATTCGTCAGAAACATTTGGGGGATATTTCTGAATGACTTCTGTAATGTGATTCAACAAGGGAATTCTATTTAGAATGAACGTGCAGAGAGATGTGAGCTGGGAAACCAGAATCAGAGTACAATAGCTTTATTGTAAGGGGGATTAATATTTAAATTATAACAATTTATTTAGATAAATACAGAATTAAGCCAAGCATGGCATGCCCCTGGATTGGAATTTAAGTGATGTGTTACATACTGAATAAGGTCAGAACTTGAATAATAAATAACCATATGTTGGCACTGGCAGACATCATACCTATACTAAGAGCCATTTTGCCATGCTGATACAGTTATGAGGCCCTGTGCCTCTTTACTGCGACTGAAAGCATATTCCATACCTCTCAAGTGTCCCTATTTATTAGGGACAGTCCTTATTTTGGTCCCTCAAATTCCTCTGTTCACCTTTTCTATCCTAATGTCCCTCTTTTCTTGGAGCTCCATATTGTTGGTGTGTCTGAGTGTATAATAGAGCTCCACAGCAATAATACTCCCAGTAACAGAGCTCCACAGCAATAATACTCCCAGTAACAGAGCTCCACAGCAATAATACTCCGAGTAATGTGTCTGAGTGTATAATAGAGCTCCACAGCAATAATACTCCCAGTAACAGAGCTCCACAGCAATAATACTATGCAGTACTGTAAGATACATTGCTTTTGTTGTAAATTACATTTGAGTTGCATAAATTGTTATTAGTAAGTCACTTAAAATTTCTCCGAACAGCCCCGCCTCAGGCCAAACCCTTACTCACATTCCCTAGAAGTGTCTCTCTCCATCCATATGAAATGTTGCGAGGTATGACATTCTATTACAAAGTCTTTATATTTTGATTTTGCAAAAGCTGCCATAAAGCAAAGCTGTTAAAGGGACAGTTAAGACACCATAACAACTTTAAATAAATTAAGTTGTTATGGTTCCAGGTCTCCGGGGAGCACTCTTACCTTAAGGGGTTAAACCATTCTCAAACGATATAACCCCAAAGTGAGCCTCCAGTGCCTATTCTCAGGTTCCCAGGCGTCATCTGGCTTCTGAAATCGGAAGCGCGGAGTGCCGTCAAGCAGGGGTGTTGCTGATTGGCTCAGAGCGATCAGCTGACACTCTCAGCCACTCAGTGACTCCCCATTCATAAAACTTTCTTGAAAAAAAGGTATGTGGTTAAAAAGGTAAGAGTGCACCTTGTGGCCTCCTGGCACCATTGCAAGTTAATTTAGATGAAGTTGTTATGGTGCCCAGAATGCCCCTTTTAGAAAGTACAAATAAAGAGGAGGGATATATGGGTATTTGACGTGTCAAATTAGGACAATGTATCCATCAGGTCTACTAAAATAAATATTAAAAACTACAATAAAAAAGGTACTCACCTTGGAAATTCTTGCATTTGTTGCATTTTTCCAGGCTTTACAGCATCTGCAGTGAGCTGATTCCAGACCAGGAAGTGGTCTGACAGGAGTCTGAGACAGTCAGCAGGCAACAGCATTTTTAATGGTGCTGGACACATCCCATAAATGTGAGAGTTTATAGTATTTGTAGTTAAGTAATTTTACTATCAGCCCTATTCACAGTTTTGTGATACGTTCGGCCTTTGCTGTGAAGATTAGATGAGGTAAGGGCTGTGACTACTCCGCAGCACCCTCTGTTGGTCGAACAGAAATGTGTTGATTTACATAGTTCCATTATGCAAATGAGTGTAATTACTAATGCTGCCAAATAAGCACTTACTTTTTCCACGTTAGAACGTTGTATTTGTATTCCATATTTGCCGTCCTTTTTATGGTTGCCTGTTCTTTAATGCTGTGCTTTTTTGTTTTTTGATTTATATATATAAATGTTTCTCCAAACATGTTAAGGATAAGTTGCTAAAGGCTAATCCTTGTTAAAAATAAAGTATTTTGTTGTTTTTTTTCACTTCATGGAGTCCACTCCGCTAGTGGGGACCTCTGTCAAGACTTGGAACTTAACAGAACGCTATAGGATCAGGAATATAAACAATAAAAACATGTATTCCTGACACTATAGCCCAAATGTGCTGAAAAAGTGTTTTTTACTCACCCTTTTTCTCATGCAGCGCAGGTCAAACGTGATGATCTTGGCCAATCTAACGCTTTCCCGCAAGCACGTCAAAACACAGCCCATTGCGCGAATCAGCATCTCCTCGTGGCGATGCATTGAATCAATGCATCTCTACGGGGAACGTTCAGTGCCCCCATGCTGAGCATGGAGACGCTGAACACAAGTGCTGCACAGTGTGCAGCACTGACACAGGAAGCACCTCTAGCGGTCGTCTGAGTGAATTTTACTACAGGTGTTACTAGGCAGCAATGTAAACACCTTCCAATCGTTTACATTGAAAGGTCCGCAGGGACATGGAATAGACAACAGAACCACTACATTAAGCTGTTGTGAATCTGGTGACTATAGTGTCACTTTAATCAGTTGGTCTGGGAGCTGCAACTTGCAAGTGTCCTCATAAACTTGTCTGGGGCATCTTGGATGGAGTTATAGACAGAGGGGTTGCCTGGTAGGAGTTATAGATGGGGGGAGAGTTTGGGATCTGCAGCTGCCTGGAATGAGGTATAGGCAGAAGGGGTGGCATCTGACTAGTCCAGCTCAGCAACAATCCATCTCTCCAGCAGGGTGTTCCTGGGTAATGGGTGATCCTGTGCCCGACATCACAGGGGCTTGTTAGGGGTGTGCACACTGTACATGCATATGGACAGACAGACAGACAGGGAATTATAGCTTATTCCTGTGATGTCTTTTACTGAGGAGGTGGATAGCAGCAGCAAGTTTTGCAAATCTCTGCACTTATAAGTAAATATCAGCAGAGACAAAGCGACAGTGGCCCTATTTTTGCACCATTAACTGTAAGTTATGTAAGTTGTTATGGTACGTAGAGTATAACTTTAAAGGACCACTATAGGCACCCAGACCACTTCAGCTCAATTAAGTGGTCTGGGTGCCAGGTCCAGCTAGGATTAACCCTGCCTGCTGTAAACATAGCAGTTTCAGAGAAACTGCTATGTTTACATATGGGTTAATCCAGCCTCTAGTGGCTGTCTCATTGACAGCCGCTAGAGGTGCTTCCGCGCTTCTCACTGTGATTTTCACAGTGAGAAGATGCCAGCGTCCATAGAAAAGCATTGAGAATGCTTTCCTATGGACTGGCTGAATGCGCGCTCTGCTCTTGCCGCGCATGCGCATTCAGCCGATGACGGCGAAAGGAGGAGGAGAGTCCCCAGCGCCAAGGGAGCCCGGCGGAGGAGAAAGGTGAGTGTTTAACCCCTTCCTCTCCATTCTGCGTGACGGGAGGGGGACCCTCGGGGCACTATAGTGCCAGGAAAACGAGTTTGTTTTCCTGGCACTATAGTGGTCCTTTAAGGAGCAGAGCATGATCCCTGTCTGTCACTATGTCTCATTGGCCCCAAGGACTCAAACCAACGTGAATCTGCAAAAATCTTCTGTACACAATCACTACCAGCTGCATCAATGTAGCTAAAGAATGATCTATTAGTTAATTTTACGTCATAGTTTTATTTTGCTAATTTGTCTTTAGCATACAATGGATTTTATGATTGGAATAGGAAATAGATCTTGGACATGCCTAATACAAAATGAAAAGGGATTACAGTAAAGGAAACTGAGCAAAGTGGTGTTCAGGAAGTGGTAAGTGGGGATTTTTCTCTGAAATGCCTTCATCACGGACACACACAACTTCAGAGTGATAATACGGACCCCACTAGGCATCCTGATTTACATATGAAAAGATTGTTGTTCTGTTCGCGACTCGTAATGCCGCCTTGTTACAAAATGTACGGTTATAATTTGCATTTGTTTATAAAGTGACGGCGAGTTGTAAAGGACTCTGCAGCTGGTGGGTAACGAACACACGCATTAATGATATTCAAGAGAAAAAATTTAAAGGATTGATGAAATAATTAAGGAGGAAAAAAAAAAAACACACAAAAATGAACTCACGGGCTCCAATAGCAGTGTGGTAGCTATAAATCACATACTGCCTATGCACAATGTGAGTGGTAAATCAGTAGAAATAATATGAGAGTAAATCTCATTATACAGCGCCGCAGAATATGTTGGTGCTATGCAAATTATAATATGCACAATAGACTGTTGTATGATGAACACACACATTAGATATATTTCATAAAGGTAAACGACTGGTGAAATATTCAGTTCAAGCACCATAACCACTACAGTGCAAATGTAGAAGTGCCCTGGCCCTGTTTCTCAGTAATAAGGGAGGCGTTTTGCAATAGTTTGCCCTCTTATCTGGGTCCCTCCAGCTCTAGGGATGTGCAGCTGTAGAAGCTGTATAATAAAATCAAAGCTAAATTGGTGAGAGCACACTAACAAAACATGCATATTACCATCCATGTACATAAATTAGTCCCGTAGATAAAACAAAACAGAAAGACCAACATAGGGTAATAACGTTTAAAATGAGTAAAACCAGTATTAATATTAGTCTCACTCACATGGTCATGAGCCACTTATATAAGCTGGCTCAGACTAAGGGTGTTGAAATCAGTATAGGTGGTCTCAAGGTGCCAGACTGCCTCATCCGTGTTGTTTTTATGGTATTTTACCAGCAATTCCAGGATGCAGGAAATCAGCAAAAAAAAATATTTATTGAGCAAACTAATTACGAGACAGCTTTAAAACTAAATTAAAAGAGTCCACTATACATAGAGGTAGGTATTTGACACGTTTCGGCATTAGTCTATTTCGAAAGTCCATACCATATGCGTTTGGACTTTCGAAAAAGGCTAATGCCGAAACGCTAATGCTGCAGGTTGGTTCGTTTATAAAAAGTTTCCAATTAAATACCTTCCATGATTAATGACTAAATCCTACATGGCAGTGGTGGCTTAACTACTTTTCCCAAGATGCCTTGCTAACCTGCACACATGCCAATCCTTAATAAAAAAAACAAAACTTAATCAAGGAAAGTGATGGTTGGTGTTCCCAGTTAATGACTTGCAGTGTGTCTATTCCAGTGATGGTATTAGGGGACACATACATTAAAGGGTTAGAATCCAGAGCAAAGTTCCATAGAACATCCATATCGTATATCCACCTCAACATATTGCCTAATCTTCCTGATTTGAGACTTGAGTCTTGTCATGCTGGGCCATACCATTGCCTCCAATATGTCTAAATCGTGTTCTGGTCTTTGGATAACGTGCATTTAGTTTGTTTATCCGCACGTTCCCTCTTCCATCACTCTGGTACATTCTTCTTATCTTATCTTAAAATATATATATATATATATACTCTGTTTATACTAGAACTTTATTGTTATAAATCCTGTCCTTTGCACCTGGCAGTCAGCGTAGAGAGAGCATTCAGAGAAGAGGAGACATGAAACAATGCCCATGCATCACTGGGCTAGGTTCAGAAGTTTAGGAGTTTCTGTCCCTCCGTTGGGAGTAGTGGAGGCAGGGAGTAGGCCACAGCCACAAAACCGCTGCAGTGGTCTCTGTGTTTGGAATGCTTTTTTTCATGTGTGTAGGTAGCGGTTACGTGTGGTGCGACACAATACATCACCCCCATTCAAACCCTTAACCCAATCAAAACCAGGAAACATATATGTGTGGTATAAAAAGGCCACAGCTTTTATTTATATTTCGTTTATAATTTATCAAACATATTTATAAAACCAACCATAAATAAAACAAGGTATAAACATTATTTAACTTGAACTAGTCCTTGCCAACCGTACCACCAACCCTCTAGGGTACACGCCCTACCGAGGCATCAGCCCTCCCCCCTCGTCCATGATACCTGGCCTTCACCTTGGCCTTCCAATACCACATGCCAACCCCTGGCCACCATTCCTGGCACAGAGGGCACGCGCAAATACCCAAACCTTTCCCGAGGTTAGGGGAGGGGACCCGACCCAGCATCCTTCTTTTTCTTGTACTCCTCTTCCCAATTGGTTCGGCAAGGACCATACCCGCCAGCTGTGACAAGATATTGAACACCTACAGAGGAAGGAAACAAAAACAGCAAAAAGGGGAGGGAGGGAGGGAGATTGTCACCTTGCCGTTATTTTAAGATGGCTGAGGTGAAGGGGACAAAATGTCCGTTATTTATACAACCCCACCCAAACCCTTAACCTAAATGCCACACCCATTTTACAGCCACACCCACCACACCCACACATGCCTCCTATCCGGCTAGCTTTCAGCCCGCCTCCTCTGGGCCTTGTGTGTAGGTAGCGGTTACGTGTGGTGCGACACAATACATCACCCCCATTCAAACCCTTAACCCAATCAAAACCAGGAAACATATATGTGTGGTATAAAAAGGCCACAGCTTTTATTTATATTTCGTTTATAATTTATCAAACATATTTATAAAACCAACCATAAATAAAACAAGGTATAAACATTATTTAACTTGAACTAGTCCTTGCCAACCGTACCACCAACCCTCTAGGGTACACGCCCTACCGAGGCATCAGCCCTCCCCCCTCGTCCATGATACCTGGCCTTCACCTTGGCCTTCCAATACCACATGCCAACCCCTGGCCACCATTCCTGGCACAGAGGGCACGCGCAAATACCCAAACCTTTCCCGAGGTTAGGGGAGGGGACCCGACCCAGCATCCTTCTTTTTCTTGTACTCCTCTTCCCAATTGGTTCGGCAAGGACCATACCCGCCACTAGCCCCGCTGCATTTACGCCTAAATCAGCGGGCGCGACCCCCAAGCAACGCCATGGCCTGTTCCAACGCATCCTGCAGCTCTAGGTTAAACAAGTCCAAACCGACATCAGTGAGATGGACCCCATCCGGGCGGAAAAAGATAGCCGCCTCCCGCTCAAAAGTACGGTGTCGAACTGCCAAGCCCCCGATACCTAGCACAAACTTGGAAACCCGCTTATTAATCTTTATGCGACAGCGCTCCATAGCACCCTGATCGCGTGCGCACTTCCAATAGTTCCTGGAAACTATTCCTGACCATATTAAGCAAATTTTTGGAAAAAGTACTCGCAAGCGCGCCAAGTCTCGCCTGATCAGCTCCCCTAAGCCCCACGCGGGCAGCGAACCTAAATCGTTCCCTCCCAGATGCACCACCAAGATATCCGGGATTCCTAATAACGTGGATAACTGCACGACCTCAGGCAACAGCTGACCCCATTTCATGCCCCGGAACCCGAACCACCGGACCTCCGCCAGCTCCCGAGGTATTCCAAGCCTTGTCCCACCCGGGCGAACCCCAGCCCGCAGGTGGGCCCAGTAGATGTAGGAATGACCGATTATCCAGATCCGTCGGCCGGGCCCTGTGGAGAAAACACAAGGGGAATACCGATCAGCCGAGTGGGCCGAACATAGGACCGAAACCTCCCCGATTCCCATCTACCAATCCTTTGAATGGCCTGGTCCGAGAGACCTAAACGAGAGGCTTCCGTAGCGGCCCCAATCCGAAAAGAGTGACCCCCAAAGTCTGTGCTCGAAATACCCAGATGTTCGAGTGCCAGACGGAAAACCCGGAGAAATTGGAAGCGGGAAAGAAAAGACCCATCCCCATGGATTAACAATGGGCCTACAACATCCGGGCGACACAGAAGGTAAGATTGAAAAGCTGCGACGGGACAGACAGCCGAGCCGGGAATGGCGCGAAGGGACACCCATGCCCCCCTACCAAAAATGTCAGTTTTCGACTTTCGCACCAGAAAACGCACCGTATCATCCACGACCGACACATCATGGAACAACAAGCCGCCTGGAATCCGCTTGCTAGGGCTCACAAGTTCCCCAATCCGCAGAGCACCAAAGAAGGCGAAAGAGAAAGCCACCCGAAACAAACGCGCTTCGAAATCGGACAAACAGACCCTGGATAAGACCGACGCAATACCAAGTAGCAGTGCGCCAGAAACCGGTCTCCTGGAATCCCGAGGCTGCGGACCTCTACGCCAGCCACGCATAGCAAGCCGGACCATGAAATCTTTGGTCACATCCGGCACGCGAGTCAGGTTGAACCAGAAGCTCAGACCTGATAGCTTCCCTGATACCGTGGCTGGGGAACAACCACTAGCCTCCCAAAACCAGAGCAACCGTAAAACCCCCTGAACCCTCTCCGCAGATGAAGAAAACCCACCTTGGTCCTGCTCTAGAGCGACCCAGTCACCCCATGCCTTACCGTACCGGGCCCAAGTAGCATCCGACACTGAAGACCGAATCCATTCCCTTATTCGCTCAGGCCAAGGGACCATAGCTCCCTGGGACAGGGAAGGCCCATCGTATCTGCTTCGGGCGCGATCTGACGAAACACCTGCCATTGGAAACGAGAAAGGGCGTCAGCCGTGGTATTCTCTACACCGGGAATATGCACAGCGCGACATGTAACGTTCAAAGACAGGCAACGCAGTACCAAGCTCCGCAGGAGCCTGACCACCGGAGGAGAGGAGGCTGTCAACCGATTAATGGCCTGGACAACGCCCAAATTGTCACAGTGGAACACGACACGCCTGTTCTTGATCTCCGGTCCCCAAAGATGGAGAGCCACCACAATGGGAAAAAGCTCCAAGAACGCCATGTTCTTGGTCAGGCCCGAGTCGAACCACGATCTTGGCCAAGGTTCTGCGCACCATTGTTTTCCCATGATAGCCCCAAAACCCGACGAACCCGCGGCATCCGTAAACAGGTGCAGCACTGAGTTTGCTACCTCGGGCTGCTGCCAGTAAGACCTACCATTGTACTCTTCCAGAAAAACCGCCCAAACCGCTAAATCCTCCCTGAGCGGTTTGGTCAGGCGGACGAAGTGGAACGGCTTCAGTATCCCTGACGTGGCAGCCGCCAGGCGTCGGTTAAATACTCTACCCATGGGCATAATCCGGCAGGCAAAGTTTAATTTGCCCAACAAGGACTGAAGTCGTTGCAGCGTGATCTTCCGCAAGGAGCTCGCCTCCTGGACCACCCCACGTAGATCAGCCAACTTGTCCAACGGAAGCCGACATTCCCCGATGACCGAATCAATCTCGATCCCGAGGAAGCTCAAGCACGTGGAAGGGCCAATTGTCTTGTCAGGTGCCAGCGGCACGCCGAACATACAGGCCACATCCGACACTGCTTGTAAGATCTGGGAGCATATCGGGGAATGCGCGGGGCCCACACACAGAAAGTCATCTAAGTAGTGAAGCAGGGAATCGTAACCGGACTCCATTCTCACTACCCATTCTAGAAAAGAGCTGAAGCATTCAAAATAAAAACAGGATATAGCACAACCCATGGGGAGACACATATCCACGTAATAATGACCTTCAAATGCACATCCCAAGAGATGATGACACTCCGGGTGAACTGGTAGCAGGCGAAAGGCAGACTCGATATCAGTTTTTGCCATAAGTGCCCCGGGGCCAGCGGCCCTGACTATGCCCACAGCAGCATCAAAGGACGCATAGGAAACGCGGCATAATTCAGCTGCAATGTCATCGTTTACCGAGCACCCATGAGGGTGCGACAGGTGATGAATCAGCCGGAACTTTCCCGGTTCCCGTTTGGGCACCACGCCCAACGGTGACACCCTTAGATCGGGGAGTGGCGAATCCCGAAATGGGCCCGCCATTCGGCCCAGCGCCACTTCCTTCGCCAGTTTTTCCCTGACCACCCCTGGATATTCAGAAACAGATCTCAGGTTTCTGCAAAAACCGGAGACCTGCCGAGGCCGGTGAGGGATCCAAAACCCCTGCCCAAATCCCTCTAGCAATAAGGCAGCCGCCTTCTTATTCCTATAACGATTTAGCCATGGGCGCATCGCGTCGACGTCCACCGGCGTCCTCGCTCTTAGCGCCCACGGAGTCCCCTTTGTCGCCAGTTTTGGCTCGTTTGAAGCATTTTGAAGCGGGGTGAGACCCACCGCACCCCGAACACTCATGCTTGAAGCGGCAACTAGACCCGAATTTGCATTGGCCATCGTTATATTGCCAACAGCAGCCTGTTTTTCGTTGCCCGGCCGACGCTGCGGTTGAAGAACCCGCGCCGGCCCCCCCAAGAAAGGACGACAGGCCCCCTTGATGTGAGGCTGGGCGGGTCATGATAGCTAACCACAAGCCAATGTCCATTTGATCCCAGCCCATGGAAGGCCGAACCGCTAAACGTTGGCGGAACTGCTCATCATACCGCCACCAACCTAAACCGCCGTACACCCGACAAGCGGTCCATATGACGTCCTGGTAGCAGAATAGGGAAGAACATTTGGCGGGAGTCTTCTCACCTATCACGCTGGCTAAGATCGAAAAGGCTCGGATCCAGTTTCCGAAAGTTTTCGGAATCTTCCGGTACCGAAACTTTTCTTTGTCCTTTTCGGACTCTTTAGCGTCAGCGTCAACCCGGGGAAGATCTTCCATAGGGAGGAGAGAAAAAATTTCAACAAATTCCCCCTTGTCTATTTTGGCGCGCAATTCCGGCGTGAGATGGAGGCCCAGAGGGCCTGACCAGCACATGTACGCCGCACCGTGCGCAGCCGGAGCAACCCCCAAACCCGAGAGAGCAGCGGCGTCCCCGGCCGTGCCCAGTGCAGATTCCGGCGTCACCGGCAGTAACGCCGAGGTTGAGGGGATGGGGGCCTGTGTTATATTAGCGGGCATTGGCGCCGCGACTGCAGAAGGATCAGACCCTGCGGAACCTGCCCAACCCGCCCGAAGTTGGTTATCTAACGACACCGGGGGGGAAGCCCCGGGGCGATAACCCCGCTCAAGGGTTAGCAAAACCTGCTTCATAGCCTGGAGTACAGAACCCAATTCTTGCACCTCCCCTGCGCCAGCGCCCCCCAAACCCGACCCCGTTATACCAGAGTACTCACCTGCAGGAGCTGAATTGGCAGGTAGTAGCGGGACTTCAACATGCCCACCAGGCTGCAACGGCCCCAAGGGAACTGCGACCGCAGGAAGCACTGCACCAGTCACAGCATCGGGGGACCGACTTGTCAGCCGACCAGGGGTGACCTGTGAAGACAGGACAGGTGAAAAAGAACCCTGCCCACCCAACCCAGGTAACTGGGGACCCGCAGAAGTGGTAAAGACTGTGTGTAAAACTGGCATGGCAGAAGGAGCCCCAGAGGGGGCAGCATGGGCCATGGGTAATGGCGGGGCAGATGCAGAGGGCATCAGACCCATAGGGAGGGGGCCAAGGGGGGTAGGATGGGCAGGAGATAGTGTTGGAAGAGCTTGATGGGCGGCTGAGGATGATGAGAATGCAAGATGAACGGATGAGGTTGATGGGAGTGCATGCTGTCCGGCTGAGGATGATGGGAGTGCATGCTGGCCGGATGAGGATGATGGGAGTGCATGCTGGCCGGATGAAGATGATGGAAGTGCCTGTTGAACGGATGAGGCTGATGGGAGTGTGGTAGTGGCCGGGCCAGGGGAGACAGAGCGGGGAGGATGATAAGGGGGGGGGCTGTGCCCACGAGTAGCCGGACCTGGCTCCATACCCCGACCCCCCGAACCCCCCAACCCCCTACTGGTTGCCCTGCCGCCTCGCGGCCTACTCACCACTCCTGAAGAAGAGCCGGCCGCCGACCTCACTTGCTCGCGCTCCGCCTGGGATCCACCATGAGCCGAGCGCCTGTCAGGTGCTCGGGTTGTCGCCATCGTTGAGCTGGAGAGTGATCTCGCGGACGACCTCCTGGAGGCCCGCGAGATCACAGGAGCAGGAACCGGCGCGGGATGGCCATCACCTCCCCGAGAAGCGGCAGCCGCACGGGTAGCTCTAGACCGCCTCGGGGAGGAGGCGACAGGCTGCACTGACACGTTGCCGCCCGCGGCCGCGGGGGACCTGGCGCGCGGGCCGGCAACGGGGCTCCTGCTCCTACCCCTCACCCGACCCTCCCGCGAGGGGCTATAACGGGTAGGAGGACGCGCCCGGCGGCGCGGAGTACCCTGGCTGCCGACAGAGGGAGCAGCTACCAGGGAGGCACCCTGCAGCCTTACCAGCTGGGCCTGCAGGTGCCGGCCACCGTCCTGGAGGGCCTCAGCCCGAAGAGCAGCAAGGATTCCGTCAATATCCATGCTTCTGGCCGTGGGGTAAGCAAAGCAACACAATGATAGGAAAGAGATTGTCACCTTGCCGTTATTTTAAGATGGCTGAGGTGAAGGGGACAAAATGTCCGTTATTTATACAACCCCACCCAAACCCTTAACCTAAATGCCACACCCATTTTACAGCCACACCCACCACACCCACACATGCCTCCTATCCGGCTAGCTTTCAGCCCGCCTCCTCTGGGCCTAAGCTAAAGGTCTGAGATAGTTTAATAAGAAGGCTTAGCACATCAGATTGCCATATTTGCTTCAGCTACCATCATAAAAATATATAGAAAAAAATAGGAAAAAATAAAAAGGATGTGCAATAAGCACATAATTTCCCTGCAGTTGGCTTTGTACTGTATTCCTAACCTGTTTCACCTGTGGTGTTGAAGATCCCCTTCCATCTATCCTAAGAATGTGTTAATCTTCCCAGTGAATGGGCTGCGGATGAGGGCTGTGTACGCAGCATTGGGCAGGCAGCCTCTCTCTAAGCTGGCTCTAATAGATCCCTTGGAGATGCCATATAATTTTCGCCTTCTATTTTGGGATTGCGTGCTAGTATTTTCTCCTGCTTCCCCCACCACCCAGGGAGAATGCTTGGCTTTCATTTATTCTGTGTGATTTTAAAGGTGTCATCATTTTTTCATAGTGCCAGCAGTCAGGATTGCAAGATGAAAGAGACGCGAGAAGCAAAAAAGATAACAAAAAGAATTCTATGCACATCGATAGCAGTCTACATAAACACGGAACCATCTCATTGACACTCAAAGCACACGTACATTCATCACACACACATACACACGCATCTCACACACAGCACACACCCACATCCAAATTACACACACACACACACAAATATATGTATATACACTTATATCTTACATGATCCATCCTTTCCATGGGCAGACGGTATGGTATGTGACATCACACTGAATAAAAACTGTATCTCGCTCTCTCTCTGCATCAAAGAACAAAAATTCATATATTCGCATTGTTTAGGTTTTTTTCTCTGAAATGTTTATAGTTGGAAATACATGAAGTCTTGACAATTGTGTTTGGATATAATACCTAGAGTTGTTTTTGTGTATTTGATATATATATTATATATTCATATCTAAACAGAGATAATATTTGACACATGAAATGTGTGACGCAGAGATACACAACAGACAAAAAAACAAAACAAGTGGCAGTAATTGCAGATCAGACACCCAGACATCGAGTTTTTGCAAAGCATGATTTAAAAATAAATCTTCATTGTTCATGAGATAGCGTTGGCGGTTTGTCTTATCTCCACGTTTAAGTGAATGTGACAGTTGTAACCTACAAACCCATTGCTTTGCAATGCTCAGCTCGTCTCTGGCACATAAAGGATTATATTAAAACAGAACCTTAACCCTTTTCGGTACTGGTATTGTTATTTGTACATATTTACCAGAGGCATCTTATCGAGGGTGTAAACCTTTTTTACTTATGCTATAGTTCCCCGTCTCTAGGTGTATTAATGTCCACCTCTAGCGCCGATGCTCCCTCAGCTTGCTCACATCTCCACCTCCTGCGATGTCTTCGCGCAGGCATGGCATCCTCCACGATGGTCCAATCCAATGCTTCTTATAGAGGAGCATTGAGGATTTCATGTGCATGCGTGGTGAGCGCCACACACTCATTCAAGCTTACATATGAGCTTGTGCAACATGTGACTGATATTTACTCGGTCAGGGAAGTGGAACCACCTCTAGTGGCTGTCAGTATAACAGCCACTAGAGGTGGATTTAACCCTGCATTGTAAACAAAAGTAAGCTTACCTTTTTTTTTATCAGCTCTAAGGCCAATTTTCCTCAGCCCTATCTTTCTCTGCTGACATCATTCTCCTGGAGGGGGTAAGTGGGCAGACAAAAAGAAGGACCGGGTGGCACGGAGGGGGGCTGCACCACAGTTGGTTGCTTGGCCAGGCTGGAACCTTGTGGTCATGGTGCTTGGAGTAATGCTTTAATGGGCTGTGTGTCAGATAAAGGATAGATAGGCAGTCGCAACTTAAATTCCTATAAAGGAAAAATGTGGGCCACTGCAGTTTTTAAAGTGCTGCTCCACATATGGACTAGTCAATACAATACAGTTTATTCACTAACCAGTGAGTGTTGGTGAGTTTGTAACATTATTCAGACTGAAATGGAAAATCTGTGACTATAGCCAAGTTGTAGAATTGGTCCAACTCGGCTATTTCGGCCTAAATTATGCGAATTATTCTTCATTTCACTACAGTTTGCTGTGTGTTCATCAGCAACCACTGAACTGATTTGAGGTGGTCAGGTGGTGCTGTGAAATGATGCACATAGTGAGTTTAACACCTTGGCTGCCAAAGGTGTAACTCCACATCCAGTAGAGTCATGTGGTGTCCTCACTCCAAGCTGACTAATATCAGCTCTTTGCTCTCAGCCAATGAAATGCGACTGCATTGCTTCCAGCTTCTGCTGCTCTGCAAAAGCATGAAGTCCACCACCAAGGAAAAAAGGACCCTCAAAGCCTGGCGGGGACCCAGGAAATAGGGGAAACCATTTCAATAACCTGGGAACTGGGTCCATGGTCTCTTGGCATGATAACCTCTAGAGTTATGTTGCTTGGAGTAAATCTTTAATGAATAAATCTTTAAAATGTATTTCACACCTTCTGGCTCTTTTGTTTTGTTGCTTGAATTATGTTGGCCTGCAGTAACATAGTCGCACTGATATCTTCAGGTCTAGTTCATTTATGGTCGGTAGCCTGAAGGTTTACTCCATTATCTACTGTCGTGATGTCTGGTATTTTAAATACGCAGAGGAGTTGAAGTATTTTGTTGCTTACAGGGAAACTGACAAATGTTGCCAACGTTATCGTGTTTCTAACTTTACCTTTACTGCTGTCCCTCACCCACTTGCTTCTCCAAAGCCGTATCCGAGGTGGACTAACAGTACATCTCTGTCCATGTTGACAAACAGTTGACCCTCTAAATATTAATATGTAGATAATATGACAGAAACTCAATTTGACCCGTTATCTAATGGACCAACCAACCATTACGTTCAGATCTACATTTTGCTAGACCACCCATGGCTTGTGGTTGACACTTGGAGACTAAAAACATCTTGTGAGTCTTGACAGAGTTCATATAGACCTGTGAGAACCGTAGTTTGGGTACAATATACCTACCTATTCACCCCGGAGCCCGAACGTCATCCAATGTATCAAGTGGTTCATGGATTGCAGGATAAAACTTACCAGGAAAGGTTAAAGGATCTTAAAGGATCACTATAGGGTCAGGAACACAAACATGTATTCCTGAACCTATAGTGAAACCCCACCATTTAGGTGGCTTCCCCCTAACCCCCTCCCCTTTGGTCCCCTCAGAATGAGTTAAAACTCACCTTATTTCCAGCTCTCCACAGGTCTGCTGGCACTGGCCCCGCCCCCTTGGTGACATCATCAAAATTTAATTGTTTTGGCCAATCAGGACCTCCTTATAGAGATGCATTGAATAAATGCATCTCTATGAGTAAAATTCTGCGTCTCCATGCAGAGCGTGGGAACGCTGAACGGCAGGGCTGCTTACTGTGCAGCACTGAGCCAGGAAGCCCCTACAGTGGCCATCTGAGGAGTGGCCACTTGGAGGTGTCCCTAGGGGCAATGTAAATTGCATGAATATGCCGGAAGGGAGCTATTATACTCACCAGAACAGCTACATTAAGCTGTAGTTGTTCTGGTGACTATAGTGTCCCTTTAACATGTATAGCTTGGAGGAAAGATGAGACAGGGGGGGATATGATAGAAACATTTAAATACATAAAGGGAATCAACACAGTAAAGGAGGAGACTATATTTAAAAGAAGAATATAGAGGACATAGTCTCAAATTAGAGGGACAAAGGTTTAAAAATAATATTCGGAAGTATTACTTTACTGAGAGGGTAGTGGATGCATGGGATAGCCTTCCAGCTGAAGTGGTAGAGGTTAACACAGTAAAGGAGTTTAAGCATGCGTGGGATAGGCATAAGGCTATCCTAACTATAAGATAAGGCCAGGGACTAATGAAAGTATTTAGAAAACTGGGCAGACTAGATGGGCCGAATGGTTCTTATCTGCCGTCACATTCTATGTTTCTAAGTTCTTGTGTTCTACTTGAAAGCAATAAGCCACGGTCTAAAGTTTGTATTGTTCAATCTGTCAAACTGCCGTTTTGTCAAACAACATCCAGCTTGCTACTGCTTCCAACAAAATATTATGATATTACTTAAAGATCTTATTTGGCAACGATAAGATGCTCTTAAAGGATACATTTGTCTTTTACGTGTTGTGTTTGACAATGTTAACAAAAGACATTGCATGACATTGTCTTGTGTTTTATTTAAAAGTAAAAACACTATTTTATGAAATAAATCTTACTTTCATTATATCTTAGTACTGAATACAGTTGATGATCTATTTGTTCTGATGGTTTTGATGTTTACAGTCTATTTAAGGACAGCTGCTCCAATGTCAAACCATTCCTTTTTTTTTTGTATGTTTATGGAGCTCCACGGAGGTTATCTGTTAAATCTAGTGACCTTGTAGTTGTCAATGGGGTCAAAGTGGCTTTTTTTGTTCCATAAGGAATTAATTTATGGGGATCACGCAGTGCATTCCACGCTGTTCAAATGCCCTCTACCCAAAACATATAGCGAAATCAAATAAATAATCTTAATTGTAACAATTTTAAAGTATAATTGCTTAATGGGATTAAGCTGGAGCAGCTTGCAATGATATTTTGAAACACATGGAGCGAGAGAATGATTGTACACGGAATACATTTTCTTAACTTTCTTCCAATGAGTAGAAATACCTAAATAATACAATATTTGAGAGCTATAAATGTAAGGCAAACATGCATCACGTCTTGGTCCGTACGTTATTTTGCTATCAATTCTGATACAAGAAAAAGCCGTCCCGCATCCCTTTATCCTATTATTATTTTAATTATTGTTATTTATATAGTGCCGACATATTCTGCATTGCTTTACAATATTATAAAGGGGACAATTTAACAATACAAAATGTTACAGGAACATTTGCTCAAAAGAGCTAACAATCCAGAAGAACGCAAACCTACAGTGAGAAGGCATGGAAACAGTGCCAGGGATTTACTGAAATATATAAAAACATCCCTCCTGCAGAAAATCCTAAAACTGCAGCAATCTCCAGGGGCAGAGCTTTGCAAGTGGAGCAATTACCGTGGTGGAAACCAAGATAATGTTCCTGCTGTTTGTACACTTTGAGAGCTATGCTCCAGAATAGCCCAATAAGCATGAATTCTATGAATTCCTCTTTCTGCTTTAAATGTAATTGGAAGCAAGAGACACCAGTTTTATTTATTTTAACTGTTCACAAAAATAATATGCACCTTACCACACGTCCTCAATTCACTTAAAACACTACGGTAGAATGCTCACCTTGCTGGTAAAGTTTCCCTGAACCAAGCCCTAACCGAACATCTCAGACTTGAACTGTTGAACAAAGGACAGTAACTTATCCAAACTCTGTTTCTGGAGCAAGGCCTGGTATTTTTTCATCATGGACCATCGGTGGTGCTCAAGGATCAGGTTCCGAATGTCTGTTCCCAATTTTTGTGGAAAACACACTGATGCTTCCAACCCAACGTCATTTTTGCATGCATGAATGACGCAAATCAATCCTCAGGCAGTTACAGCTATATATATCCATCATACGATCATACACATTGCTCTCTTGTGATTCCAACAGTGTTCTTTATATGTATATAGTGTTCTGGAATTTCACTTGGGTTGTTCTTGACCTTTCTCCGCTTTGGTAACCCTGATTGGCCTTACCTATTAACTCTGTGTATCTCTACAACTCCTTGTGTGATCAAAGTGATTTAACTCCTAAATGACCTAGAATTGAGCAGTGAGACTGTAGGGGCACAATCTATACACCAATACTCTATAACCAATAGTGTAAGTCGAATTTTAGTGATAGTCGACCGAAGTGGAATCAGTGGAAATTCTCACCAGTCATGTCCTATATTTGTACAAATTAATAAAATGTCATATCAGTTCTGGTAATTAATTTTCAGGTACATATCTCCATAAATTTAATTATTATTTTCTCCAGAAGGAAACCAATTATAATTCTCAATGGTGCCAGGCAAATAGGAAATTAATCAAAATTAATAGTGAATTTAACTAGCCTGTCTTTGGTCATTCTGATCATGATGGGAGAATGGAGAATATTCCCGAGACTGCCTGCTTGGAATTCACAGCAGGTTTCCACATCACTGACTCCATAACCCATGGTGTTGCCGGGCTGAAATTCACTAACCAAATGCATGTTAAGGTGAAATGACCCCCGTGACAATATGTAGACTGAGAGTAAAAGATAAGGAGAGAAACCTTTTCTGGTATATAAGACTGCCATAAAATGAGAGAGACCTCCATATAATGAGTGAGCCCAGTCTATGATTACTAAATCAGTCTGTCATTCACTTGACTGGCTTAGTGAATGACTGACTAAATGAGTCTTCCATAAAATGAGTGAGACTGCTATACCATGAATGAGTCTGCCATAAAATGAGTGAGACTGCTATATCATGAATGAGCCTGTCATACAATGAGTGAGACTGCTATACAATGAATACGCCTGTCATACAATGAGTGAGACTGCTATACGATGAATGAGTCTGCCATACAATGAGTGAGACTGCTATACGATGAATAAGTCTGCCATACAATGAGTGAGACTGCTATACAATGAGTCTGCCATACAATGAATGAGACTGCTATACAGTGAGTGAGATTGCTATACGATGAATGAGTCTGCCATACAATGAGTGAGACTGCTATACCATGAATGAGCCTGTCATACAATGAGTGAGACTGCTTTACGATGAATGAGTCTGCCATACAATGAGTGAGACTGTTATACGATGAATGAGCCTGTCATACAATGAGTGAGAATGCTATACCATGTATGAGCCTGTCATACAATGAGTGAGACTGCTATACCATGTATGAGCCTGTCATACAATGAGTGAGACTGCTATACCATGAATGAGCCTGTCATACAATGAGTGAGACTGCTATACCATGAATGAGTCTGCCATACAATGAGTGAGACTGCTATACCATGAATGAGCCTGTCATTCAATGAGTGAGACTGCTATACCATGTATGAGCCTGTCATACAATGAGTGAGACTGTTATACGATGAATGAGCCTGTCATACAATGAGTGAGAATGCTATACCATGTATGAGCCTGTCATACAATGAGTGAGACTGCTATACCATGTATGAGCCTGTCATACAATGAGTGAGACTGCTATACCATGTATGAGCCTGTCATACAATGAGTGAGACTGCTATACCATGAATGAGCCTGTCATACAATGAGTGAGACTGCTATACCATGAATGAGTCTGCCATACAATGAGTGAGACTGCTATACCATGAATGAGCCTGTCATTCAATGAGTGAGACTGCTATACCATGTATGAGCCTGTCATACAATGAGTGAGACTGCTATACCATGAATGAGCCTTCCATACAATGAGTGAGACTGCTATACCATGAATGAGCCTGTCATACAATGAGTGAGACTGCTATGCCATGTATGAGCCTGTCATACAATGAGTGAGACTGCTATACCATGAATGCGCCTGTCATACAATGAGTGAGACTGCTATACCATGTATCAGCCTGTCATACAATGAGTGAGACTGCTATACAATGAGTCTGCCATACAATGAGTGAGACTGCTATACAATGAGTCTGCCAAACAATGAATGAGTCTGCTATACAATGAGTGAGATTGCTATACGATGAATGAGTCTGCCATACAATGAGTGAGACTGCTATACCATGAATGAGTCTGCCATAAAATGAGTGAGACTGCTATATCATGAATGAGCCTGTCATACAATGAGTGAGACTGCTATACAATGAATACGCCTGTCATACAATGAGTGAGACTGCTATACGATGAATGAGTCTGCCATACAATGAGTGAGACTGCTATACGATGAATAAGTCTGCCATACAATGAGTGAGACTGCTATACAATGAGTCTGCCATACAATGAATGAGACTGCTATACAGTGAGTGAGATTGCTATACGATGAATGAGTCTGCCATACAATGAGTGAGACTGCTATACCATGAATGAGCCTGTCATACAATGAGTGAGACTGCTACACGATGAATGAGTCTGCCATACAATGAGTGAGACTGTTATACGATGAATGAGGCTGTCATACAATGAGTGAGAATGCTATACCATGTATGAGCCTGTCATACAATGAGTGAGACTGCTATACCATGTATGAGCCTATCATACAATGAGTGAGACTGCTATACGGTGAATGAGTCAGCCATACAATGAGTGAGACTGCTATACAATGAGTCTGACATACAATGAGTGAGACTGCTATACAATGAGTCTGCCATACACTGAGTGAGACTGCTTTACAATGAGTGATATTGCTATACGATGAATGAGTCTGCCATCCAATGAGTGAGACTGCTATACCATGAATGAGTCTGCCATACAATGAGTGAGACTGCTATACCATGAATGAGTCTGCCATACAATGAGTGAGACTGCTATACCATGAATGTGCCTGTCATACAATGAGTGAGACTGCTATACCATGAATGTGCCTGTCATACAATGAGTGAGACTGCTATACCATGAATGCACCGGCCATACAATGAGTGAGACTGCTATACCATGTATGAGCCTGTCATACAATGAGTGAGACTGCTATACAATGAGTGAGATTGCTATACAATGAATGAGTCTGCCATACAATGAGTGAGACTGCTATACCATGAATGAGCCTGTGAGACTGTGTCACGGTTGCCGGCCCGCCGCGTGGCAGGGCTGTGCCCGACCGGCACAGCCTCCCCGACAGCACAAGCTTACCTGATCGCCGGCAAACCGACAACCGCTTCCCTGCATCCTCCGGCCGTCGCGCCCGGATCCAAAATGGCGCTGACCGCGTTGTCGCGCCTAGACGTAGCTCCGCCTCCGAAGTCCATACTGACGTGCGCGTGACGTCACGACGTCAACGCGCACGCACGTTTTGGGGTCAGAGGTCGCCCTCTGACCAATCAGACCTTAGAGAGGGATATTTAAATACCTAGCTCACCTCAGTACCTTGCCCTGTCGTGGTTTCTTGTTCCTGGTTTCCTGAGAATGCTTTATCTTTGTGAATCTGATTTCCTGGTATCCTGATCTTGGCTTTTCCCTGGTTATTCTGAATTCTGGTTTCCCTGACTTGGCTTGTGTAAACGGTATTGTGTATTTTCTGGCTTCCTTGACCTCAGCTTTCCCTTTGACCATTCTCTGTCCCTAGCGTATTAGTCCGGCCATTCTAAGGTCCAGTTTACGCTCTGTCCTTTTATTTTCCTTTTCTTGTCTATGTATATGTTTACATAGTTTCTGCGTGCTGGACCACACTAGTAGTCGTGACATTACGACAGGGCCATGAATCCTGCAGAACTATGCAAACATATGATTGCCTGTGAGAATAGGGTGGAGGATATGGATCACAGGTTAGATCAATTTGCTCAGGCATTTCAGACCTTGCTCCAGAGAACTGCCTATTTAGAGGCACCTCCTGTACCACCTGTGGTTCCGCCACCTGTAGTGGCTCCCATGCCACATAAACCACCGTTCATAACCCTTTTACCTCCCCCTCGTTATGGAGGTGATTCTAAAGAATTTAGAGTTTTTTTAAACCAAATTGAGTACCACTTCGAAGCTTCCCCCGGTTCATTCCCTACAGATAGATCGAAAATTGGCTATTTGATGAACCAATTAACAGGAAAGGCTTTAACTTGGGCTAACCCCTTATGGGAGAGTGGCTGTAGCCCGTGATTACAGTGTCTTCCTAACAGCATTTAAGGCTACTTTTGAACCCAAAGGCAGAGAAAAGAACGCTGCCAAAGCCCTAATGAGGATAAAACAAGGCAGTCGCTCTGTAGCCGATTACGCCATAGAGTTCAGAACATTGGCGTCCGAGGTTGACTGGACCAATAGTGGTTTGGTGGCTGCTTTCTCAAAAGGTTTAGCTGAGAGTATACAGGACGAGACCGCAGCTTCCGTTTAACCTCAAAGACTTTATTACGTACATGATAGATATCGATAACAGGCTCAGAGAAAGAGAGAAAAACAAACAACGTAATAGACATCCTAACTTGTCCATAGCCCCTTGTTTCTTTAACCCAGTGGTGATTAGCCAAGCTCCACCTCCAGAACCTGAACCCATGCTATTGGGTATTGCTAAACTTACTGAGGCAGAGAGACAACACAGACGTAATGAAGGGTAAAGTATGTATTGTGGCAAGAAGGGACATCAAAGATTTTCATGTCCAGTTCGGCCGGAAAACTTGGGGGGACCGACTTTAGGTGTGATGTATATGTCCCCTAAATTGACTAAGAACCGTTTCCTTGTCAGAGTTACCTCTGAAAACCGCTGTACAGTGTGAGGCTATGATTGACTCTGGGGCAGCGGAGAATTTCCTAGACAAAGAATTCTCTGCAAAGTTTCTCCTGCTCTTAAGACAGAAAGAGAGACCCATAGTAGTAGAGGCTATTGATGGAAGGCCTCTTACCCAGCCCCTCATCACACACGAAACTCTGCCAATCACTGTCTCAGTGGGTATTCTTCACTCTTCAAATCATATCTTCACCTACATGTCTGATAATACTCGGTTTCCCTTGGCTCCAGAAACACAATCCACGTTTAGATTGGGTTGAAGGAGAGATTGTGAGTTGGGGTGAGAGATGCAGAGGTGTTTGCTTAAAGCAGATACCACAACCAATTGGTACCATCAATGTTCCCATTGCACCTCCCCTGACCACACAGATACCACCACAGTATTTGGACTTAAAGGAGGTGTTCAACAAGGCCCAGTCGGAGGGGTTTCCACCACATAGACCCTATGACTGTGCCATAAATGTATTACCAGGTACTATGCCTCCAAAGGGAGGAGTGTGTGCTCTATCCCCCCAAGAAAACCTTTGTTTAGAGGAGTATATAAAGGATGCTCTCAGAAAGGGTCATACCCGTAGGTCCTCCTCACCCGCCGGGGCTGGGTTCTTCTTTGTCTCTAAAAAAGGAGACCTACGCCCCTGTATAGACTATAGGGGTTTAAATAGGATTATGATAAAAAACGCCTATCCTATTCCCCTTATATCAGAGTTATTCGACAGGTTGAAAGGAGCTCGAGTCTTCACTAAGCTCGATCTCAGAAGTGCGTACAACCTATTCAGGATTAAGGAAGGTCACGAGTGGATGACCGCATTTAATACTAGAATGGGACATTACGAATACCTGGTTATGCCGTTTGGATTATGCTACGCTCCAGCGGTATTCCAGTATTTTATCAACGATGTCCTAAGAGAGTACCTCCACATGTTTGTTTTAGTGTACCTAGACGACATTCTCATCTATTCCCCAGACCTAGAGACACATCACGAACATGTAAGAATAGTACTCAAAACCCTGTTAAAGAACAGTCTCTACTGTAAGCTGGAGAAATGCCAGTTTGACCAAACGGAGATACAATTTCTTGGATATGTTATATCTCCGTCCGGTTTCCAGATGGATCCCCACAAGCTGGAGGCAGTCTTACAGTGGCCGTTGCCCAAGGGCCTTAAAGCTACACAACGCTTTATAGGTTTTGCGAATTACTACCGCAAATTTATTAAAGGGTTTTCTTCTGTAGTTTCTCCTATAACCAACCTAACCAAAAAATTAGCAAATTGCAAATCATGGCCCAAAGAAGCAAGAGAGGCATTTGAACAGTTAAAATCTTTATTTTCTTCAGCACCTGTCCTGACCCATCCTGATCCAACCAAGCCATTTATTTTAGAAGTGGATGCGTCAGAAACAGGAGTTAAAGCCATTCTGTCTCAGAGAAAGTCCTGATGCGCCTTTACATCCCTGTGGATTTTTCTCTCGCAAACTCACACCTGCAGAGAAGAACTATGACATAGGGAATAGGGAACTTTTGGCCATTGTACTTGCCCTTAAGGAATGGAGGCATCTCTTGGAAGGTTCCAAAGAGCCACTTTTGATCTTTACCGATCATAAGAATTTGGCTTATATTGGGGACGCTAAGAGATTGTCCTCTCGTCAGGCTAGATGATCATTGTTCCTCTCCCGATTCAACTTTGTAATTACTTATAGGCCTGGGACCAAGAACACAAAGGCAGATGCACTTTCTAGACAGTTTGAGACAGATGAAGTTCCTGAACAGGAGGTATTTCCTAACATATCTCCAGAATGCCTCATTGCCACCACAGTTTCCGAAGTGTCTTCTCCACTCTTCTGTGCCATACTAGCAGATCAAACTCAGGCACCCGTGGGAAAACCTCCGGATAAACTGTATGTGTCACCTCCCTTAAGAAAAAAGGTACTTGATTTATTCCATGATAATCTCACAGCAGGTCATCCTGGAGTCCATAAAACCCTCTCTGCTATCTCTAGGAGGTTTTGGTGGTCTACTCTTAGGAACGATATCAAAGATTATGTGGGGGCATGTCAAATATGTGCCGTTTCTAAAGTTCCTCCTAGATCACCTCCTGGACTGTTACAACCACTGCCCATACCTAATGCTCCATGGAACCATTTAGCCATGGATTTTATTGTGGATCTACCCAGGGATGTATTTACCACAAGGCAAACAAGGCATTCGCCTAGGGCGGCACTTTCAGGGGGGGCGGCAAAAAATGCCACCCCAAGCTCCCAGGCAAATGCCTTGTTTGTCCTGTGTACTGGGGGGCTCAAGTGCTGGCTGCCACCTTAGGGCTCCCCCCCAGGTGTTAAAGTAATAATTTTCTATCCGGGCAATGGGGGAGATATGTCCTTTTAAGATTAAAAAAATATGAACAATTGGTGAGTGTATGAGAAAATGTCTGTGTGTGTGTGTGTGTGTCTGGCAGTGAGTATGTTTGGGACTGTCAGTGAGTGTGTGTTTGTGTCTGTCATTCTGAGCGTGTGTGTCTGTCAGTCAAAAAAAAGGCCTTGACACAAGTTGGTGGGGCAAATTTAGATAAGGGGTGTAGAATTTAGTCGTGCCTAGGGCAGCACAAATCCAGAATACACCACTGGATCTACCCAGTTCAAACGGGTTTAATACAATCCTTATGGTCATCGATAGATTCTCAAAGATGGCACATTTTATTCCTCTTAAAAAATTACCGTCTGCTCAAGATCTCGTTCAGATATTCTTGAGAGAGATCTTTCGGTTGCACGGAGTGCCCAAAAACATAGTGTCTGACAGAGGCACCCAATTTATTTCTAGGTTTTGGCGTTCCTTTTGTAAACAATTGGGTATCGAACTCTCCTTTTCGTCAGCATATCATCCTCAAACAAATGGAGCAGCAGAAAGGGGCAATCAATCTTTAGAATCCTATTTACGTTGTTTTATCAATGCCAATCAGTCTAACTGGTATGAGCTCTTACCCATGGCTGAGTTCGCCAGGAACAACGCGACTCATGAATCTTCTAATCATAGTCCATTTTTTGTAAATCAGGGTTATCACCCCACAGTTTTCCCTTCGGAATTCTCAGACACGGACATTCCTGCTTTAAACACCCGTTTAGAATCTATTCATGATACTTGGGATTCCGTTCATTCAGCTCTGCAAAAGGCTTCGATACGTGCGAAAGTCCAAGCCGACAAGAAACGGGGTGCCAATCCTGTCTATCATCTGGCTGACAAGGTGTGGTTATCCACACGCCATATCAAACTTAAGGTTCCTTCCATGAAATTTGCCCCTCGGTACTTTTCGAGTCATCCGACGTACCAATCCAGTGACCTATTCCTTATCACTTCCTGCCCATATGAGGATTGCCAATTAGTTTCATGTATCTTTACTCAAGCCTCTTACTTGCAATCGATACACTAGAATGTCCACTCCTCCTCCGCCCTTGGTAGTAGGTGACCAGGAGGAGTACGAAGTTCGTTCTATAATGGACTCCAAAATATCCAGAGGTATCTTGTCCTATCTTTTTGATTGGAAGGGGTATGGCCCTGAGGAACGTTGTTGGGTTCATGCGCCCCGTCTTGTCCGGTGGTTTCACAACCGCTTTCCCCTCAAGCCGGGTCCTTCCCGCCCGGTGGGCGGTCTTCGAGTGGGGGGTACTGTCATGGTTGCCGGCCCACTGCGTGGCAGGGCTGTGCCCGACCGGCACAGCCTCGCCGACAGTATGAGCTTACCTGCTCGCCGGCAAACTGACAACCGCTTCCCTGCATCCTCCGGCTGTTGCTCCCGGATCCAAAATGGCGCTGACCTAGACGTAGCTCCGCCTCCGAAGTCCATACTGACGTCACTAGGTTAACGCGCACGCACGTTTTGGGGTCAGAGGTCGCCCTCTGACCAATCAGACCTTAGAGAGGGATATTTAAATCCCTAGCTCACCTCAGTACCTTGCCCTGTCGTGGTTTCCTGTTCCTGGTTTCCTGAGAGTGCTTTATCTTTGTGAATCTGATTTCCTGGTATCCTGATCTTGGCTTTTCCCTGGTTATTCTGCATTCTGGTTTCCCTGACTTGGCTTGTGTAAACGGTATTGTGTATTTTCTGGCTTCCTTGACCTCGGTTTACCCTTTGACCATTCTCTGTCCCTAGCGTATTAGTCCGTCCATTCTAAGGTCCAGTTTACACTCTGTCCTTTTATTTTCCTTTTCTTGTCTATGTATATGTTTACATAGTTTCTGCATGCTGGACCACACTAGTAGTCGTGACAGACTGCTATACCATGAATGCGCCTGTCATACAATGAGTCAGACTGCTATACAATAAACTGCTATACAATGAGTGAGATTGCTATACAATGAATGAGTCTGCCATACAATGAGTGAGACTGCTATACCATGAATTAATCTGTCATACAATGAGTGAGATTGCTATACGATGAGTGAGCCTGTCATACAATGAGTGAGACTGCTATACAATGAATAAGTCTGCCATACAATGAGTGAGACTGCTATACAATGAATGAGTCTGCCATACAATGAGTGAGACTGCTATACAATAAACTGCTATACAATGAGTGAGATTGCTATACAATGAATGAGTCTGCCATACAATGAGTGAGACTGCTATACCATGAATTAATCTGTCATACAATGAGTGAGATTGCTATACGATGAGTGAGTCTGCCATACAATTAGTGAGACTGCTATACTATGAATGTTCCTGTCATATGAGTGAAACGGCTATACAATGAATGAGCCTGCCATGCAATGAGTGAGACTGCTACACAATGAATGAGTCTGCCATACACTGAGTGAGACTGCAATTCGATGAATGATTCTGCCAAACAATGAGTGAGACTGCAATTCAATGAACGAGTCTGCCAAACAATGAGTGAGACTGCAATTCAATGAACGAGTCTGCCAAACAATGAGTGAGACTGCAATTCAATTAATGAGTCTGCCAAACAATGAGTGAGACTGCAATTCAATAAATAAATCTGCCATGCAATGAGTGAGAGTGCAATACGATAAAAAGTCTGCCATACAATGAATGAGTCTGCCATACAGTGAGTGAGACTGCTATACAAGGAATGAGTCTGCCATACAAGTGCCATACAATGTGCCATGAGTGAGACTGCTATGCGACGAATAAGTCGTGCCATACGATGAATGAGTGTGCCAAACAATGAGTGAGACTGCAATTCAATGAACGAGTCTGCCAAACAATGAGTGAGACTGCAATTCAATGGATAAGTCTGCCATACAATGAATGAGACTGCAATTCAATTAATGAGCCTGCCAAACAATGAGTGAGACTGCAATTCAATAAATAAATCTGCCATGCAATGAGTGAGACTGCAATACGATAAAAAGTCTGCCATACAATGAATGAGTCTGCCATACAGTGAGTGAGACTGCTATACAAGGAATGAGTCTGCCATACAAGTGCCATACAATGTGCCATGAGTGAGACTGCTATGCGACAAATAAGTCGTGCCATACGATGAATGAGTGTGCCATACCATGAACGAGTGTGCCATACCATGAACGAGTGTGCCATACCATGAACGAGTGTGCCATACGATGAACGAGTGTGCCATACAATGAACGAGTGTGCCACACAGTGAGTGAGTCTTTTTGTTACTAATTGAGTCTGCCATCCCGAGTGATAGTGATGTTGCAGCAGACTGAGTAAAATACAAAAAGACACATCTGAGTGTGATTTCCTCACAAAGAGCGTGAATTACACAGAGCTTAGACATCTCACACCGATAACACAGAGACCCCCACACACCATACCAGGAAACCCTATTTTAGAGCATTCTAAGCAACCAGATGTTCTGTCTGAGAGGGGGGAGGGATGTATATAACATTGGGTCCCTGAACAAAAAGAACACTCGTTTTGCCGATATACAATATGGAAATTCCATGGGGGACAAGCAGCTGCTTGTAATTTCATATATTGTGCCTGTGAAAGACTAGCGTGACTGCACCTCCCTCCCTCGCACAGGTGGGTACCAGGCCCAGGAAACAGCAGGAATCAATGGCCAGGGACAGCGAGGAGAATTCTGTCCAACTGGGCCCATGATAAGTGAACCTGTCATCTAGTTTGTGAGGGTTAAGCAAGGAGCTAGCTATTCGCTTAATGGTCATACAGACCTGTGTCACACAGGGTTATTCAGTAAAGTCAGAATTGCCAGGAATTTTAACATTTAAGGCCAAAATAACCTAAATGGAAAAATTCTCTGTCTGCTATGCCTCCTGTTTGACTACTTTGGCCTTAAATTTGAAATGAACCATAACAGTAAATAACAAGTTGGGCTTGTGACAGACATTGTGCCAGAACCATAATAACATAAAGAGATTTGCTTAACCCCTTGTGATGAAGGCCTAAAGTGGGCGAAACGTTGATCGTCAGTAAAGACCACTTTATGATGTGATTCACCGAATAAAACCACGACAAACAGACATGTGAATTCTACTAATATGTTCTGATATACATCGAAAATACAGAGATTTCTTATATATCAACAAATGACAGGCTGCACGTATTGTTTTTTTCCAAGTTGTAAATGACATCAAGAGCACAGTTATGAGAGATGGGGGGCTTCTTCTTATATTGCATCTGTAGTGGGGGAATATTGGCTTTAGTAGGATTATTGTGTCCATGGAAGGGTTAGCGATTGTAGTGGAGTGATAGGTGTTACAGTGGGGGGATAGGGGCTAATATTGGGAGTATGGGGGTAATAGTGGGTAGATAGTGTCTATAGTGGGAGGATAGGGGCTGTAGTTGGGTATAAAACATTTTTGTTTAACCCTTTAAATCTAAAGTTTATACCCCCATCCCTGAGGCTTACCTTGGGTCAGGTGTAGGGGGAGGAATCCTGATTTCACGTGGTCCGGTGGGTGTAGGCAACTTCTTCAGGCTGGCGCCGGGGAACGTATCAGAGCATTGCTATGGTAACCCACACACTTCTTTCGCTACGCTAACACATACTGCATCCACTATAGAAACACAAACACACTGCATCCAATATACAAACACACACACACTTCATTAATCACAATAACGCACACTGCACCCACTACAGAAACACACACACATTGCATCCATTATACAAACACACACTTCATCCACTACACTAACACACCACACACTGCATCCACTACAGAAACACACACACTTCATTAATTACACTAACGCACACTGCATCCACTATAGAAAAACACACACATTGCATCCATTATGCAAACACACACTGCATCCACTATACAAACACACACGTTGCATCCACTATACAAACAAACGCTGCATCCACTATACACACACGGTGGTGAAATGGGTGGGCAGACTCAAACTGTGTAAGGGCCCCCAAAATTCTGATGGCAGCCCTAACTGACAAATACCTACTCACATTTTGAAACCACGAAGCAACGGAGGGAGGAGTGGGCCTTGACAGAGCCAGGAGTAGGCAGGTGAATTTTAGGTCAAGGGGGTTGTCTTAGGGTAATGCAAGGGGAGGGGGATAGAAGGGAAGCAAAATAGCGGCCATTTTGGGTTATGGCCATTTTAACTTGAGCCCTACTTACCTGTAAATTGTCCCTCCCACCCACCCTATGAGTACGAGGTAGTTCCCGTTTGGTCACAGCGGCGGGAAAAGGTCTTGGTTAAACAGGAAGTTTGGTGGGTTAGGAAATTGGTAGGCCAAGGTCTAGGCTGGAGTAGGCCGGAGTTAAAGTGTGGAGGTAGATTCTAGCCCATCGGTGGCTACGAACCAAGGGGTGTAGGGGTGTCTGGGTACACCCCTGCAGTTAAACAAATGGAGGTGGGGCCTCTTGGTAGGCCGTGAGTTATATGTGATGTATTATTGGTTATGTTAATGTTTGTTCTTTGGTAGGGTCATTGTCGGGGGTATGGTACAGGAAGGAATGGAACGAAAGGAGTACTGTTGACAATGACCCTAAATTGTTAATTTATATATTTATGCTAATTAATAAAGCTGTGGACTTTATACTCCAACAGAACTTATGGGTGTCTGAGTGTTATTAAAAATAATGGTTGGCACATGCCGAATAATGACTGTGCAATAATGTCAAGGCAATGCAGCTTCTGCAGTGACACTGTTGCTGTGATGTCTGAATCAATTCAATGCTCTCTTCCCTCTGTATATCAAGCAGATTTAACAAGAGGTAGCCTGGCAAACATTTTAGTAATTTGAAAGCCGGCGTTTGGGGACAGATTGGAAGTGACCCCCTAATTAGCTCCTGCTGCCAATCAGATATTATTTCTCCTGGCTTCTTGGGAAGTTTATTTGCCCCATGCTTCTCAACACGTCCACAGTCCCAAGAAACTGTTCTCGGGCAACACAGCGCCAGCATATCATAGACGTACGAGTGCTGTCCAGAGGGCACTAGGACCATGCAGGAAACACTTCGGTAGCACTCTCTGCGTTATCCTCTATGAGGGCATCTGTTCGGGCGGCTCATATGACCTTAAGGGGGTGGACCAGCCTACTTTCTAGCTGGGCCTATCAATTTAGGGGCATCACCAGTGGCACAATTTGCACCCATCCCGATTCTAGCAGGGGCAATGTTAAGAGGTATGTTGCCCTGATGCTCCTCCTGGATCTGCCACTGAATTTACTTGAAATTTCCAATAATTCACACAACAGTGAATAAACCTTTTATGCTAAGTTTGATGACGACTCTAAAAAGAGCTTGCAAAAGCCTATGCCAGTTGTATGAAGCCTATGCCAGTCTTACCCTTCCAACCCTGTCCAGACTTTCTGTGGCTGTCCAATCACAGACTTCCCAAAGAAACTCAATGAGAAATCTTTGCAAGGCAGGTGCTCTGGGCAATTGCTGCCTCTTGAGTTAAGCTCCACTGAGCTAACCAAACCAGGAAGTAACAGGATCGGTTGTCTGATTGACAGCCAGGAAGGTTAACATGGTTAATTTATAAAAGTGTCAATTTCTACTGAAATCATTACTTTCTGTGAAATTATAAAAAGAGAGGGCGCACTCTTCACAAATAAAGCACTTCAGCAAGAAAGTGTCCCTTTGAGAATACACAAGACACTCATATGGTATACACAGTTTTTGAAAAATCAGAAAGTGGAAACGTTGTCATTTCAGTAAGACCAGTTTAGATTTTAGTGATGTCATTCAGGACGTGCCTGAAAATGAGCAACATCTGTTTGATAGTCCTGAAAAAGGAAAACACTTTCTAATGAAATTTAAAAAAAAACTTGTATTTGTATTTGAAAGTGTATTTGAAAGGCGCGTGCGTCCACTCGTACAAACACATACAGGCACAGCTTCCTCTAGCCTTTGCTTCCTCCAACCAGCAGGGAATATATGTGGTTACAGGAGAATGTTTTATTAGAGTCAAAACCTCTGCACCAGGAAATTCCATGTACATTGTAAAATAAAACCGATGGACGTAGGGCCATGAAGCCAATTTATTCTCCTTAGCACAACGTTTGTAAAGGCTTGCCAAAGTACCAGAGACATTACCAACAGTGAGCCCCCTAAAAGTGAGGCCCATTGGAAGGGTTGCTATCCAACATCTAATTTACAAATGGTCAGTGAAATAAAAAAAAAAAACATATTTTATTGACTAAATTCTCTGTGGAGAATTGACAAAAAGATTACAAATTTCAGGCTGAAAAACCTAACTGAAAATTGATTGACGAAGAATTTCACCACAATTCCCGATTTAGTGAATAAATACTTAAAATGGCTTCTTAAGACCAAACATTTGGATGGTAATGTCTGCTTCAGTTAAAGGAACAACTCTCAGCCTTTGAAACCGTCAACTGTACAAAGTTGTTATGGTGGCAATAGTGCCTGTAAGGCCTTCTTACATTCAAGTTACTCTCGTAAGCTTGTTCGAACAAATGGGGGGAAAAAAATAAACAAAAAAGCCTTCTTCACCTCTTCTCCTTTCTATAAATATATAGTGTCACATACAGATACATTTTTTCCCCATTGAGGCTAGCGCAATATATGAAAAAAATAAAATGTAAAAAATAATTAAAATGTGTCGGCATTTAAAATCTGTCGCGGCCAAATAGAAATGCTTTATTCCTGGTGATTCCGGTGAAATTGAGAATGTGCCGATAAAATGCAGTAGGGTAAAACAACCCTTGATAAAAGCAGAGAAATCTATTGTGTGTATTGCTGACTAGTTGTAGTACAAATCGAAATAAAGAGTAATAAAGATCTTAAGAGAAGAACATACTCATAATAGAATGCAGGGCTCCACTCTAGATGGACAATACAACTTCAATGTCCCATTCCTGCCTTATAATTATGATTGCAGTTGAAAATGTAAAGGCAAAGTGATACCAAAATGGCAGTCTATGATGTCATGTGCTGCCACTATTAAAGTGACGCAGTTTGCCCAAAAATCACCCCCCCCCCCATACTATTACATATCCTGTTGCCTTACCTCACCTGGTATTGGCCATTTGATTGGTCCGTCACTGGTACAGCTCCTATGTTTGGCCCGCTCTGTCTGTGCTCTTGTACCTCCCTATGGGATTTTCACCTGGAGGTTGTATTATTACTGGGAGAGCCCCAGTTATTACAGATATGTATATAATTTACTCTAGCGGATGCTGTCTGCTACTATTATTGGCCTATTTTCTATACTATATTACTGGGGGTGAACCCCCCCTCCATAATATTATTACTTATCCTGGTACCTTACCTTGCCTGGTATTGGCTATTTGATCTGACTGGCACTGTCACAGCTCATATGATTGGCCTGCTTTGTCCGTACCACTGCACCTCCCTCCTGGATATTCTCCTGGAGGTCTTATTATTACTGGGTAAGCCCCAGTTATTACAGATATGTATATAATTTACTCTAGCGGATGCTGTCTTCTACTATACTGGCCTATTTTCTATACTATATTACTGGGGGTGAGCCCTCCATCATATTATTACATATCCTGGTACCTTACCTGGCCTGATATTGGCTATTTGATCTGGCTGTCACTGTTACTGCTCTATGATTGTCTTGCCTTGTCTGTGCCACTGTACCTCCCTACTGGATATACTCTTGGAGGTTTTATTATTACTGGGTGAGCCCCAGTTATTAAGGATATATATATATATATATTATCTTATAATCTGCATGGCATTAAGCAGACTATCGCACAAGGCTTTATTTACGCCCTCAGGCATTTTCTCCTTTCAGAGGAATCAGAAGATACTAATGCCTCCAAAATACAGACTAACACAATCCCACAAGCACTACTGGACAGGGGAAGACCCATTGCTCCATGTCGGACTGTGCATAAAACGCACCAAGCGCGAGAAAAGACCGGAGTCTCTGCTCAGCCCTACGATTACTACCCAGTATCAATTTGGTATAAATGGCAGGAGGCACGCTCAACTTCTGAGAATGAGGATAGCTGGCAAGGTTCAGAGGTGGAGAACTCTCCCTTTGTACATGAATCATTCACGAAAGCTTCCCTTGATTTATCTCCCGCGCAACCCCCTATTTCAGACATCATGACCTACACATACTTCGCATGATTGGGACCTGGACCTTGCAAGGTTATTGATCGCAGCCTGAGACTGACTCAAACCAAGATTTTCGACGTTCTCGAAACCCTGGCGAAGTTCCCGCTCCTAGCGGATGAAGCCCTTACGCAAAGCTGTCCTCTGGAACCGTCGGCTGAGCTTTTCCTTTTGATAGACCTTTTAGACAATGCTAAGGTATTAATGTGCACTGAATGAGGTTGGGTGGTGTTCCTTCGTATAGATGCCAAGATTTCAGACCTTGAGTTAAGATCTGGGCCCCTTGGCCTGGGACCTATGCTTTGGAGAAACATTAATAAAGGATTCACGAACACATGGACATATACATCACACTCAATAGAGCCCACTCTTCAGCGTGACAAGCGTTTCATCAAGGCTGAACAACAGCGGGGTCATTCCTCCAGCCACTTTGGCCTATTCCATTCCATCACTATAGAGACAACATTCCCACCGAACCCGGTCTTGTCGGCGGACCACCAGGCACTTGTAGATGCCAAACTCCAAACCCTGGTCGACTAAAGAGCGTGTCAGCTTCCCATCTGACACCAAGTGTTTCTACAACTCCAGCCTCCTTATGTGTAGTCAGGTGAGTTTACACACTGTATTTAACCTCCGGAATCTGTCGTTTTCTGTTTTAGGTATCAATGTTTGCTGTGTTTCCTGAGGAATGGCCGGTCCGGCCAGGTCAACCTATCTACCATCCAATCTAGGTTCGAGCTCTTGGTGTTTCAACAAACTACTAAGACCAGTGATGGCTTATCTTCATTTACAAAGGTTTCCATGACCTCATATAGCCGGACTCCTTATTACTCTCCCGCCAGGATGCCTCTGGACTGATCTCAACCTTACTTTACGATCCCCTTGTTCGTAAACCTGGTCTTTGCAGTCTTCCAAGGAAAGTCGACCGGCACCCTGTCCCGCGTGGTGAAGTTCCTGGGTTCAAGATAGATGCACCCTTAGGAGTGCTTTGTCTGCCACAGTCACTAAATATTCCACAATTTGAATGGAAAGCCGGAGAATTCTATGGCGCGACCAGATTCCCCTCCGCACCTATTCTCAGATGATACTACACACCTCGGAGGTCAAAGGGGAACAGGGACACTTTATTCGTTTCAGCCCCAGACTTGGGTGTGGTTCAGACACAAGTCTTAAGATTTGGGGGCTGTTTGCATGAGCACACCGCTTTATGGCCCTTGGACACTCGGAAGCCGGCTTCCATATCTATGATCTAAAACTGATCGCAGGTTATATTTCGCAATCTCAAATCTCAACAATAATTTATCAGACTGTTGCATCTTCCTGAGAATGGACACCATATTGGCATTGCATTACATAGACCGTCTTGGTGGATCCCGGTCACATGTTACCAGGTACAGTGGATCATACGGCGGATTGATTTTTCCCGGAATTGGAGGAACATCACCAACTGCCGGCTCCGTTGATCAAATTTCTGTCGCATTTCACTGTTGAAGGATCCATTTGGGACTAATCTATTTGCCTCCCGGAATTATTACCAACGGAACAATCATTGTTTGCTTTGTTGACTGAGCGTTAAAATGGCAAATATGATGCCTCCTGTCATGTTATAAAATTGTAGATTATGCTAGCTTTAGTGTACCTATAATCTTAATTTAACAACAAATGAGACAAACTAAAAAAAAAAAAAATCACAGTGTAACGAAACCGCTTGCACCCCAACTGGGTACCTTCCGTTGATGGATGCTCCTAGTGCTTCCCGAGGACTCCAAGCACTCCGCCAGACACCATAACTACTGTAGACTCCCACGAACCGCCGCAGCTTGGTTGGGGTCTCGCTGTCTCCACCCACTCTGGACCCAAGACCAGGGTCCAGCTTCTAGTAGGTCAACCTCTCCGAATTCCAGAGAGCAGGAACAGGAACAAGTTCTTGACAGAGCTTAGTGATTATACCCTGGGGAGTATAGTGATTATAGCAATCCCCAGAGTGTATTTCTCCAATCCCCTAAACATGAGTCGAAACTTCATGAAGGTACAAATCACTGCAGTAAACTCAATTATCTCCAGGTACAGAAAATATCTACATTTTACACTAACAGCAAAAATACGTAAAAGTACATAAAAATACATAATTCTTATTATGTTACACAGAACCCCCACATTTAACCTATCCCCAGATAGCTCGGATCTGAGTGCCCAATATAGGTGAACAGCGCTAAGATCCTACGAACAAAGTAAATCTGCCATGGGGTTAAAGTTTTGGGGAAGCCTCTTTTGACCGACCGCACGCAGGATTTCCTGCCAAAAACAGTTTAACAGAGTTTGACTGTGCGGCCGGTCTATTTCCAATGTTAAAGTCAGTTCACATAGAAAAAATGACTAAGTCCCATTCAAATGCACGAACGGACCCCGTTCGTGCAAATAGCACAGTGTAACATGGCGTTCGAATTGTCGAACGCACTTCGACTTTAGCCGAAGTGTCGAAGTGGAGGAGGAGGTCAGGGTCAGCGGTGTTCGTGCAAATGTGTAGCCGATTTTAGTTCCATGGATTCAGGGGCGCACACCACTGACCGCGTTCGACTAAATTAAAATGGCCACCGCCACGTGTTCGTTTGTCGAATGGCGGCCACTTCGACTACTTTGGCTGCATCCGAAGTGCCATATAAAATGTACCAATCCTTCCCTACAGTTCTTAAAGGGCCAGAAGTAGTGAAATAAAATCCGATATAGCTAATTAATGTTTTTAAAGGGCAAAATCTCCCCGGGGCCATAGTCATGAGGAAGGAGGCTGGCTAGGGAATTCGGGGCTCCTCCAACAGCCAGGGGCAAAGGGCAGCTTGTCACCTAAAACTCCAGTGACAAAAGGCATTTCGTCACACACAGGAACAATAGGTTGATAAAACCCTTAAGTCTCTGCCGCACTTTTCTTTGAAGACCGTCTTTCTTCATTTCCAAGTAAATCATGTAAAAAGATTTAATTATCCATTTCATGGATGCTGCTAAATCTTTCATCCCACACCACCGGTGGGATGTTAACCAACCTATCATCTCTGAATGGATCTCCAAAGTTGAGGTATAAGGGCAATAGACGATCTTCTAATCTTTATTAATTGTATCTCGGCATGTAGTCCTACACTCAAACCTAATGCTATTAGCTAATTAAAATTGTCACCGCGACCATGCCTGATTGTCTTGTGTGTTCCAGACTGGGACATACCTCCTTGAGCGAAGCCCATCAGATTATTCGCCAGCATGTGTTTTCTAATCGTACTGTCTTCTATGTTTTGCTAATTATACAGACTGCCAAACATGCTTTCATATTGCTTTTTGAAAAGCTTGATTACCAGTGATGTTATTGCTTATAATTAACATAGTCCCTTTTCCTTTATTTTACTGCCGTTCTACCGTCATTCTCTCTTTCGCTTGAACCATTTAAAGAGACATTATAGTCACCAGAAAAACTACAGCTTATTGAATTTGTTCTGGTGAGTAGAATCCTTCCCTTCAGGCTTTTTGCTGTAAACACTGTCTTTTCAGAGAAAATGCAGTGTTCACATTACAGCCTAGTGATAACTTCACTGGCCACTCAGATGGCTGCTAGAGGTGCTCCCTGGGGCAGTCCTGTCTAGTGTGCATCACAACATTCAGTGTCTCCACCCTATGCATGCAGACACTGAACTTTCCTCATAGAGATGCATTGATTCACTGTATTTCTATGAGGAGATGCTGATTGGCCAGGGCTGTGTTTGGATTGCGCTGACTCTGCCCCTAATCTGCCTCCTTGACAGTCTCAGCCAATCCAATGCTTTCCTATGGGAAAGCATTGGGATTGGCTCAGATCACCACTTCTGATGATGTCAGCCAAGCAGGTAGATCAGGGGCAGAATCAGCCGCAGCAAACTGGAATAAAGGTAAGATTTTACTATATTTAGGGGAACAGAGTGGCAAGATAGTTGAGTGGCGTAAAAAAGGAAGCATCACCAACCCAATGGTTCATCATGGCAGGGATTGCGGGCAACTTTCTTCTTGCATTTAATCTCAAAAGTTAAAAAAAAAAAAAAAAAAAAAAGGCTCACTCAATTGGACCTAATGTGCTTCTGTTTTTTTGTTACAACTAACATCGCTATGTCTGCATTCCTCCCTACGCATTGAGTTAATCTTGTACATTGTACATTGCGTAGATTTACAGCGGCTTGGATGCTGTACAAACAAACTTGATCTCCACTTGAATATATTCTGGAGATCAGGGGGTGTATTCCTCCTTGTAACCCCAGACCTCTGGAAGAATTGCTGACCTCGTATTCTTAGCACAAAAAAAACTGAATACGCTCACAAGTAGCCTTTTCTTTCGTCTTGCATATAGCCGCGGTGGCTGTGCTTCTAATTCTTTCCATATGTCAAATCGGGAAAATAAAATGCAAAAAATAGAAGACTTTGGTTAGAGCATTGCAGAGTTGGCAGTTAATGCTTAGATATTTGTACTATTACAGGGGGATCGTAGAACCATATATGAGAATAATGGAATTTACAGATGTGTAAAAACCATGGTTAATATACATTTATCTGTTTAGGAGAACCAGTTAAAAGCCAGTTTGACTATCCTTCTCCTTTGAGATTTATAAGCATTTGTCTTGAATGTGACATGTTAATATACAATTATGGGTAAAGCTAGGACAGACTAATGTTCCAGGCTTGCTGTGACGCTAGTTATGATGTCATCTCATCAACCAATGTCTGTCTATCAAAGTTTGCTGTTGAATGCAGAGAACAGCTGTCCAGTATTTGGTGTAGACCAGACGCAGGCACAAGGCCATATATCATGAAATGGGCGAGGAGAGACAGCAGGTTTACAGTACAATGTAATGTAGGCAGTAAGAGGATATGGGTCTAAATGTATCATATCATAGAAGGGTTAGATTATGGATAATCGCTGAATTCTTACTGATACAACTATGTATAGTTGAAAGGTGAAGGTCACAAGGTCAATTTATAACCAAAAAGCAAAATCTAACCCAAATTTGCAGAGTTGAAACCAAAATAAATAAAAAGACAAAAACAACTGGATTAATTATCAACCAGTGTTTTTCTCTAAATTTTAAAGTTAGCAGGGTTATACACTAAAGTGTGAATGACCCCGATATAGTCAGCTCCATGCCCCCACCAGTGGGCATCAGATGTGGACTACTTTATCGATTCATGGGGAGGACCTAACTTGCCACCCTGGCCCCCACGTTATTATATGTAATAAAGGGGGGTGACCTATTGTCTCCTACCCTGGCCACCACCCATGGGCAATGGGTTGGGGCCTTCATATTTATAATAAAGGGGGCGCCTATTGTCCCTTCCTTGGCCCTCACCCATTAGCAACAGGTAGGGGCCCGAATATTCATAATTGAGAAGAGGTACGTATTGTCCTACCCTCTTCCTCTACCCATGTGCGAGTTATTATAAAATAGGGGGGTGGACGTGCCGTTGTCCACCCTGCAATTAATTGTATGCTACCCCCTGGATGGCTGGGGTCCCCCAATTCCCTAGCCACCCCCTTAAAGAAATGTCCCTACCTGACCCGTTTACCCTAATAATATTGGGGAGGGGGCCAAAAAATTTAAAACCTGTTAAAATAAAAATTATACTAACTATCTAAAGTCTTCTTTCTTCTAATTCTTCTGTTCTCCAGACCCCCAAAAAAGGCAAAAATAAATAGCCACAATCACCAACGCCTGAAAAGAAGTGAGACTTGGCTGTCAGAGAGATCTGATTGGCTTACTAGTCTGCCAATTAGCGTGCCCTTGGTCATTTTCGAAAGCATGGAGAATTTTCCCACGCTTTCCAAGAACTGTCATAATATGGGAAAGCCTATATATAGTGGCATCGGATATTATGGATCTTTGTTTGGCTTTAGTGTTAGCATACAGCCAGTAACATTAACAAGACTTAGTGCACAATGAGTAACATAGTGATAGCTGTAAGGGTTAGTTTACAAGGAGTAACATAGTGATAGCTGTAAGGGTTAGTGTACATGGAGTAACATAGTAATAGCTGTATGGGTTAGTGTACAAGGAGTAACATAGTGATAGCTGTAAGGATTAGTGTACACGGAGGAATTAGTGCACAACGAGTAACATAGTGATAGCTGTAAAGGTTAGTGTACAAGGAGTAACATAGTTATAGCTGTAAGGGCTAATGTACAAGGAGTAACATAGTGATAGCTGTAAGGGTTAGTGTACATGGAGTAACATAGTTATAGCTGCCTGTAAGGGTTAGTGTACAAGAAGTAACATAGTGATAGCTGTAAGGGTTAGTGTACACGGAGTAACATAGTGATAGCTGTAAGGGTTAGTGTACACGGAGTAACATAGTGATAGCTGTAAGGGTTAGTGTACACGGAGTAACATAGTGATAGCTGTAAGGGTTAGTGTACACGGAGTAACATAGTGATAGCTGTAAGGGTTAGTTTACAAGGAGTAACATAGTGATAGCTGTAAGGGTTAGTGTACACGGAGTAACATAGTTATAGCTGTAAGGGTTAGTTTACATGGAGTAACATAGTGATAGCTGTAAGGGTTAGTGTACACGGAGTAACATAGTGATAGCTGTAAGGGTTAGTGTACACGGAGTAACATAGTGATAGCTGTAAGGGTTAGTGTACAAGGAGTAACATAGTGATAGCTGTAAGGGTTAGTGTACACGGAGTAACATCGTGATAGCTGTAAGGGTTAGTGTACACGGAGTAACATAGTGATAGCTGTAAGGGTTAGTGTACACGGAGTAACATAGTGATAGCTGTAAGGGTTAGTGTACACGGAGTAACATAGTGATAGCTGTAAGGGTTAGTGTACACGGAGTAACATAGTGATAGCTGTAAGGATTAGTATACACGGAGTAACATAGTGATAGCTGTAAGGGTTAGTGTACAAGGAGTAACATCGTGATAGCTGTAAGGGTTAGTGTACACGGAGTAACATAGTGATAGCTGTAAGGGTTAGTGTACAAGGAGTAACATAGTGGTAGCTGTAAGGGTTAGTGTACACGGAGTAACATCGTGATAGCTGTAAGGGTTAGTGTACACGGAGTAACATAGTGATAGCTGTAAGGGTTAGTGTACATGGAGTAACATAGTGATAGCTGTAAGGGTTAGTGTACACGGAGTAACATAGTGATGGCTGTAAGGGTTAGTGTACAAGGAGTAACATAGTGATAGCTGTAAGGGTTAGTGTACACGGAGTAACATAGTGATAGCTGTAAGGGTTAGTGTACAAGGAGTAACATAGTGATAGCTGTAAGGGTTAGTGTACAAGGAGTAACATAGTGATATCTGTAAGGGTTAGTGTACAAGGAGTAACATAGTGATAGCTGTAAGGGTTAGTGTACACGGAGTAACATCGTGATAGCTGTAAGGGTTAGTGTACATGGAGTAACATAGTGATAGCTGTAAGGGTTAGTGTACACGGAGTAACATCGTGATAGCTGTAAGGGTTAGTATACAAGGAGTAACATAGTGATAGCTGTAAGGGTTAGTGTACATGGAGTAACATAGTGATAGCTGTAAGGGTTAGTATACAAGGAGTAACATAGTGATAGCTGTAAGGGTTAGTGTACAAGGAGTAACATAGTGATAGCTGTAAGGGTTAGTGTACAAGGAGTAACATAGTGATAGCTGTAAGGGTTAGTGTACATGGAGTAACATAGTGATAGCTGTAAGGGTTAGTGTACAAGGAGTAACATAGTGATAGCTGTAAGGGCTAATGTACAAGGAGTAACATAGTTATAGCTGTAAGGGTTAGTGTACAAGGAGTAACATAGTGATAGCTGTAAGGGCTAATGTACAAGGAGTAACATAGTGATAGCTGTAAGGGTTAGTGTACATGGAGTAACATAGTGATAGCTGTAAGGGTTAGTGTACATGGAGTAACATAGTTATAGCTGTAAGGGTTAGTGTACAAGGAGTAACATAGTGATAGCTGTAAGGGTTAGTGTACAAGGAGTAACATCGTGATAGCTGTAAGGGTTAGTGTACATGGAGTAACATAGTGATAGCTGTAAGGGTTAGTGTACACGGAGTAACATAGTGATTGCTGTAAGGGTTAGTGTACATGGAGTAACATAGTGATAGCTGTAAGGGTTAGTGTACACGGAGTAACATAGTGATAGCTGTAAGGGTTAGTGTACAAGGAGTAACATAGTTATAGCTGTAAGGGTTAGTGTACATGGAGTAACATAGTGATAGCTGTAAGGGTTAGTGTACAAGGAGTAACATAGTGATAGCTGTAAGGGTTAGTGTACACGGAGTAACATAGTGATAGCTGTAAGGGTTAGTGTACACGGAGTAACATAGTGATAGCTGTAAGGGTTAGTGTACACGGAGTAACATAGTGATAGCTGTAAGGGTTAGTGTACACGGAGTAACATAGTGATAGCTGTAAGGGTTAGTGTACAAGGAGTAACATAGTGATAGCTGTAAGGGTTAGTGTACATGGAGTATTGCTGTAAGGGTTAGTGTACACAGAGTAACATAGTGATAGCTGTAAGGGTTAGTGTACACGGAGTAACATAGTGATAGCTGTAAGGGTTAGTGTACAAGGAGTAACATAGTGATAGCTGTAAGGGTTAGTGTACACGGAGTAACATAGTGATAGCTGTAAGGGTTAGTGTACAAGGAGTAACATAGTGATAGCTGTAAGGGTTAGTGTACAAGGAGTAACATAGTTATAGCTGTAAGGGTTAGTGTACACGGAGTAACATCGTGATAGCTGTAAGGGTTAGTGTACACGGAGTAACATAGTGATAGCTGTAAGGGTTAGTGTACACGGAGTAACATAGTGATAGCTGTAAGGGTTAGTGTACACGGAGCAACATAGTGATAGCTGTAAGGGTTAGTGTACAAGGAGTAACATAGTGATAGCTGTAAGGGTTAGTGTACACGGAGTAACATAGTGATAGCTGTAAGGGTTAGTGTACAAGGAGTAACATAGTGATAGCTGTAAGGGTTAGTGTACAAGGAGTAACATAGTGATAGCTGTAAGGGTTAGTGTACACGGAGTAACATAGTGATAGCTGTAAGGGTTAGTGTACACGGAGTAACATAGTGATAGCTGTAAGGGTTAGTGTACAAGGAGTAACATAGTGATAGCTGTAAGGGTTAGTGTACAAGGAGTAACATAGTGATAGCTGTAAGGGTTAGTGTACAAGGAGTAACATAGTGATAGCTGTAAGGGTTAGTGTACAAGGAGTAACATAGTGATAGCTGTAAGGGTTAGTGTACACGGAGTAACATCGTGATAGCTGTAAGGGTTAGTGTACACGGAGTAACATAGTGATAGCTGTAAGGGTTAGTGTACACGGAGTAACATAGTGATAGCTGTAAGGGTTAGTGTACAAGGAGTAACATAGTGATAGCTGTAAGGGTTAGTGTACAAGGAGTAACATAGTGATAGCTGTAAGGGTTAGTGTACACGGAGTAACATAGTGATAGCTGTAAGGGTTAGTGTACAAGGAGTAACATAGTTATAGCTGTAAGGGTTAGTGTACATGGAGTAACATAGTGATAGCTGTAAGGGTTAGTGTACAAGGAGTAACATAGTGATAGCTGTAAGGGTTAGTGTACACGGAGTAACATAGTGATAGCTGTAAGGGTTAGTGTACACGGAGTAACATAGTGATAGCTGTAAGGGTTAGTGTACACGGAGTAACATAGTGATAGCTGTAAGGGTTAGTGTACACGGAGTAACATAGTGATAGCTGTAAGGGTTAGTGTACAAGGAGTAACATAGTGATAGCTGTAAGGGTTAGTGTACATGGAGTATTGCTGTAAGGGTTAGTGTACACAGAGTAACATAGTGATAGCTGTAAGGGTTAGTGTACACGGAGTAACATAGTGATAGCTGTAAGGGTTAGTGTACAAGGAGTAACATAGTGATAGCTGTAAGGGTTAGTGTACACGGAGTAACATAGTGATAGCTGTAAGGGTTAGTGTACAAGGAGTAACATAGTGATAGCTGTAAGGGTTAGTGTACAAGGAGTAACATAGTTATAGCTGTAAGGGTTAGTGTACACGGAGTAACATCGTGATAGCTGTAAGGGTTAGTGTACACGGAGTAACATAGTGATAGCTGTAAGGGTTAGTGTACACGGAGTAACATAGTGATAGCTGTAAGGGTTAGTGTACACGGAGCAACATAGTGATAGCTGTAAGGGTTAGTGTACAAGGAGTAACATAGTGATAGCTGTAAGGGTTAGTGTACACGGAGTAACATAGTGATAGCTGTAAGGGTTAGTGTACAAGGAGTAACATAGTGATAGCTGTAAGGGTTAGTGTACAAGGAGTAACATAGTGATAGCTGTAAGGGTTAGTGTACACGGAGTAACATAGTGATAGCTGTAAGGGTTAGTGTACACGGAGTAACATAGTGATAGCTGTAAGGGTTAGTGTACAAGGAGTAACATAGTGATAGCTGTAAGGGTTAGTGTACAAGGAGTAACATAGTGATAGCTGTAAGGGTTAGTGTACAAGGAGTAACATAGTGATAGCTGTAAGGGTTAGTGTACAAGGAGTAACATAGTGATAGCTGTAAGGGTTAGTGTACACGGAGTAACATCGTGATAGCTGTAAGGGTTAGTGTACACGGAGTAACATAGTGATAGCTGTAAGGGTTAGTGTACACGGAGTAACATAGTGATAGCTGTAAGGGTTAGTGTACAAGGAGTAACATAGTGATAGCTGTAAGGGTTAGTGTACAAGGAGTAACATAGTGATAGCTGTAAGGGTTAGTGTACACGGAGTAACATAGTGATAGCTGTAAGGGTTAGTGTACAAGGAGTAACATAGTGATAGCTGTAAGGGTTAGTGTACACGGAGTAACATAGTGATAGCTGTAAGGGTTAGTGTACAAGGAGTAACATAGTGATAGCTGTAAGGGTTAGTGTACATGGAGTATTGCTGTAAGGGTTAGTGTACACGGAGTAACATAGTGATAGCTGTAAGGGTTAGTGTACAAGGAGTAACATAGTGATAGCTGTAAGGGTTAGTGTACAAGGAGTAACATAGTGATAGCTGTAAGGGTTAGTGTACACGGAGTAACATTGTGATAGCTGTAAAGGTTAGTGTACACGGAGTAACATAGTGATAGCTGTACGGGTTAGTGTACACGGAGTAACATAGTGATAGCTGTAAGGGTTAGTGTACACGGAGTAACATTGTGATAGCTGTAAGGGTTAGTGTACACGGAGTAACATAGTGATAGCTGTAAGGGTTAGTGTACAAGGAGTAACATAGTGATAGCTGTAAGGGTTAGTGTACACGGAGTAACATAGTTATAGCTGTAAGGGTTAGTGTACACGGAGTAACATTGTGATAGCTGTAAGGGTTAGTGTACACGGAGTAACATAGTGATATATGTAATGTACGGGTTAGTGTACAAAGTAAAGCACAGTAACATCTCGAAGGATCATGGTAAGAGGTTGTTACATAGTGACAGCTCTAATATTTATTTTTAAAACGTGTAACTAGGAAGCACACATTGACATTCCTCTTGGTGATAGGTATGTCCTGGGACGCTCAAACAATATAATCGTGTAGCCAGGTTACATAAAGGTTACACATATACCATAAACAAAGCATCAAACTTTATGATCATTACAGGTTGTTACAGCCTTGATTGGAGATAGACTGCTGCTCTCAATAATCGCAGGCCTACACATTTGCTGAATATATATTTCAATTCACAGGTTTATCTATATTATAAAGCGGTGTGATTTACTTTCTTGATTTAAAGGGTGATTGCAGGTGATTCCAAGTGCTGGAAATTTACCTTATTTAACCCCTTAAGGACACATGACATGTGTGACATGTCATAATTCCCTTTTATTCCAGAAGTTTGGTCCTTAAGGGGTTAAACACCACAATAGCATTAATAATACAAACATTTATTGCTAGTGCGATAGTGTTGTCCGCCCTTATTAGATTTAGGGGATCCCATAAAGTACGGTATATAAAAAAACGGAAAAAAGGTTTTCACTTAACTTCTTTTCAGTGCACAGACTTACTTACTTTTGCCGCCTGCTCCGCCTCCGGTGATGTCATCCAACAAGCATCGCTTCCTAGGCTTCTCGTCCCCTCCAATACTTTTCAAAGAGAAACTTTAGGATCAATGCGTTATATGAGCAACATTTGATGGCGTTCGATGTCGGACATCTCATAACCGAGCCAAACTCATTGTTGCTGAGGTAGTTCAGAAGCTTGCTAGATAATTGGTTCTGAACCAGTCAAGATAAATGAATGGTATGTCTGGATTCGGAGGATGGTCATTTTAGTTTGTTCAAAAGAACACTAAATTATTAGGAATACAAAACTATCTAAAATCATAAAAAAAAAAAAAAAAAAAAAGGGGGGGGGGGGGTTTAATTGACTTGTATCCAGTGCCAAGGCTCCCAAATCGTTTAACACTCTTCCTCCTGCAGTGTCATGAAGGAGGCCCAATCCAATACTTCTCATAGCATTTGCAAAGAGTGCCACATGTACATCCATGTTTTCCTATGGGAGCTGCAGTCACATGAGAGAGTGATACCGGAGAAACTGACGGAAGCAAAGCACAGAGAGATGGACACAGGTTTCTTCAGGAAGGAAGAGATTCTTTATTGGATCACCGATCGGGACTCAGAGGGACTAGCGTCACCAAAATACCACAAGTTCTGAGCCCCTGACAATAGTGCAGGCTCCTTATATAGGCATATAACTCCTCCCATATTAAGCTCCACCCGCACATTCTCTTAACCAATCAACACAAATAAGAATTAACTTCCTGTTTGACCGCATGGCTTGTCCAGCACAATGGAGGAGGGGAATACTATATCCTGTATTCTTGCACATGCTCCGTACACTACTGATCGTATCTTGCCTCGTGCAACCAACTGATCGATACGTCAGCATATGCACGTACACATGCCACGTGGTAATCTCGGCCTACTAAATTTATTTTTACCGAGATTCCACCACATTCCCCCCTTTGATGCCTCTTGATATTTTACAATTACTTGAGGCATCACATAACCTTAGTTTTGCTTACACCGCAAGTTACCTTGAACCAGACCAGACTTATCTTATGATGTGAATCTTTTAACACTCATCTTCCTGCATTGGTTCTCCTTGATCTAGAGCCTTATACTTATATATCGCCATTATCTGTGCAGCAGCCTTCCTCTCTGCTATACTTCCTATCAGGCTTTGCACAGACCTAACTACTAAGGGTATAAGACACGGTAGGAGTAGACACAACAGTAAAATCAGTAGGACTCCACCTACCACTGCCTTAAGCCCTCCAAACCACTCATACCAGCTACCAAACCAACTACTTGGATTATACCCTTTCCATACCTGAGTAGGCACATGCGCTAGTTTAACCATATGGCTAGTAAGCTCAGCTATTGCTTGCCCTTCGTCATCTATTTGAAGACAGCAATTGCTTAGGTTAAACTTCCCACATACACCTCCCTCTACTGCCAAAAGGTAATCCAAGGCTAATCTATTCTGGTATACTGCTGTCCTCATCCTGGTATTATGTTTCACTAGGAGATTGAGCGCTTGTGATGTTTCATTAGTGATAATCTCAACCACCGCCTGTAATCTTATAATGCGGTTGAGCATATAAATAGGGGTTCTATAACCAAAGGTTCCATCTTCTGCCCACGTGGCTGGCCCATAATAATCTATGATACGCTGGGGAGGCCATTCATTATCTTCCCAGGTGCCTATCTCTAAGGGTCCCCTTTTCTTCCTATGATTCACATCATACACTTTAACACCTAAAGTCTCACCTGTTTCAATCGGTAACAAGAAGAAGGATGGTTTGAGCATACCCAACACACATGCCCCTTCCCAGTCCTGTGGCAACTCCGAATAGGCTTTCTTACCACAGATCCAGTACAAATTTGCTGGGGCTCTCCAGGTAGATGTGATGGATAAATCAAACCACACATCCTTTAAACTGGCATATCTAGCAAACGGGTTAGATGGTTCTGAGACATTTGAAGCCGACCACCAAGTTGTATTTTTAGTATCATCATCATAAGCTTTTTGCCCTAGACAAGTTAATTCTCCTACAGAAGTATTATACATTATTCCTTTCCTTGCTATGCAAACATAACCTATGATGGAGGTCTTTAATCTCCACTCAGATTTACCTCTAACACTCAAATGATAATCGGCTTGTGTAGATATTAGTTGGTCAACTGCCTCAGAACCGGACATTACCTCCTTTGCTTCCCAAGGCCATTGGTCTCCCATGTTAGTACCTCCACACACATAGCAGTTGGTAACATTAAGACTACCGGCAATACTTTCGGCTAAATCTATGAACAGGTTTTTAGCGTTATGGGGGATCTTATTATCTATACTCATCTCTTCATAAAAGGAATGGTATACTTGATGAGTCTGGGAGGATACCGTATCAGTCTCTATTCCTATAAACAATAATGTCCCAGGATCTAAACCCGTCCTGTATATCTGAAACCCAAATAAATTTCCATACTTATCTAGGAACTTGTCGGGGTTATTAATAAGTATATGGACTGGGTTGCATTCCATAGACTTACAATAAGGGCTAGTCGGCAACTTAGTCACTATCATGTCTTTATCTACTGTCTGTCCCCAAGTCGCCCACCCCACACAAGACCAATATGGGCAAAAGTTATAGTCTTTATTTGGGCATCTAGGACTTACATATTTATTTTTACTACTGGGACAAATATATTTATCATTAGACCCATACGTCCTCTCCCATCTAAGATCCCCACATACATTCCACGGTTTTCTACCACTTGATATCGCCTTACATGCATCAAATAGCAGAACACCCGAAGAATATACGGATTCTAACACCGTCTTATTAATTAGGGTCCCCTGAGGATCTCCATTCCTGAGAGTCAACCAAATTGTACGAGGTTGATACTCTGGACTGAAGCACTTAGGTTCTCCTACTCCTAAATGGCACACACTATAGTCTATATTTAGGTATCTACATCTTGATACCTCTCCTTTACATTCGTATTGTGAATGCCAAATTAGGGTTTGGGAAATATGGTTACCTGTTCTCGTAGTCTTAATGCATACCTCACAGCTAGGAGTGTCGGTACCTCTACCTTCCTGAATATAAAAACACATGTAAATAAACACAATCAAAAGCACATCTTTCGCCGTCATCCTCAGTCTTCGTCCGTGCGATGGAACCTCAGCTTCCAGGATGTGAGGGCTGCAGGGAATGGAGTTCTGCTCGTCTTCACAGGTGTCCCTTCGAGACTTTCCTGGCTTATACACTATGTGTTGGTAAGCGGACAGGCTTTATTATGGCCTTCTCACTCACACCTGTAACAATAAAATTTGTAATCCACAATAATTCCTCGTTACTCCGACTGAGTAGTGCGTTTCAACCGGATCTTGCAGGGATTCTCTGGATCTGCTGTAACTTGCCAAGAATCGACTGCTGCTGGTTTAACCCTGGAGTGATGTATCCACGGAGTCACTTCGGCTACTTTTATCGCTGTAGGGGTAGACAAAAGAACAACATAAGGACCTCTCCACTTGGGCCGTAACGGTACATTATTCCACTCTTTAATCCACACTTGGTCTCCTGGATGATAACTATGAACAGGGGGATAAATATTCATAGGTAATCTATCTTGTACCCATTTCTGTACCTCCTCCATAGTCTTACCCAACTCTACAACCTGCTGCCGGGTAATTCCTTCTCCCAACTGACTCAAATCCCCCCTTAAGTTACCAAGTACGGGAGGTGGTCGCCCATACATAATTTCAAAAGGAGAGAGACCCATCCTTCTGGTAGGGGTACTGCGGATTCGCAATAGAGCTATAGGTAAGAGAACGTTCCACTTAAGTTGGGTTTCCTGACACATTTTAGCCAACTGGTTCTTAATAGTTCTATTCATTCTCTCTACCTTACCAGAACTCTGGGGTCTATATGCGGTATGAAGCCTCCACTTTATACCAAGCATATGAGTCAGTTGTTGTAGGCACTGATGAACAAAAGCTGGACCATTGTCCGATCCTATAGAACAGGGTAGTCCATATCGGGGTATTATTTCTCGTAGCAGGAATCTCACAACTTCTCCTGCTTTCTCTGTACGAGTAGGACATGCTTCTACCCAGCCTGAATAGGTGCACACAATTACCAACAGGTAACGATGTCCACCCGATTTAGGCATCACTGTAAAGTCTATTTGTAGATCGGACATGGGGAGTCCCCCCATAAACTGGACTCCTGGTGGCTTTACTGGTCCTTGTCTTGCATTATTCTTAGCACACGTTACACATCTGCGTACAATGGCCTGAGTCAAGTTGGACAATCTTGGTATGTAGAAATGTTTCCTGAGAGATTCTTCTGTACTGTCTCTCCCAGAATGTGTCCCGTTATGATAGTTCTGGACAATTTCTACTGCTAGTGATGCTGGTATAACTATTCTTCCATCTTCTAGCTGATACCACTTGTTCTCCAAATACTTTCCCGGTTCAGTCTTTAACCACTCCTCTTCTTGAGTTGTATAAACTGGAGTCCATTGAGACAGTGGGGTTGGTATTAGAGCAGCTATATGCCCCACATACTCCTGTCTTCCTGATTCAGCAGCACGCTTAGCTGCACTATCTGCCATCCGATTTCCTTTGGTTACATCACCATCTCCTCTCAGATGCGCTCGACAATGTATAATACCGACTTCTTTCGGCTCCCACACTGCTTCCAATAGTTGTAGGATTTCGGCTGCGTATTTGATTTCTTTGCCTTCTGAATTCAGTAGTCCTCTTTCTTTATACAAAGCTCCGTGGGCATGAGTGGTTAAAAACGCATACTTAGAGTCCGTATAGATATTTACTCTTAAACCTTCAGCCAATTGTAACGCTCGTGTTAGTGCTATTAATTCTGCCTTTTGTGCTGATGTTCCTTTTGCCAGTGGCCGAGCTTCTATCACCTTGTCTATTGTTGTTACTGCATATCCTGCATAGCGGATCCCTTCTTTCACATAACTACTGCCGTCAGTGTAATATTGAACATCGGGGTTCTGGATGGGAAAATCACGAAGATCTGGTCTACTTGAAAATACTTCATCCATTACTTCCAAACAATCATGTTGACTTTCAGTAGGTTGCGGCAAAAGGGTAGCTGGATTTAAGGTGTTTACAGTCTCTAAATGCACTCTTGGGTTTTCACACAACATTGCTTGATACTTGGTCATACGGCTGTTACTAAACCAATGATTTCCTTTGTAATCCAACAACGTCTGTACTGCATGTGGGACTCGTACATAAAGTTCTTGACCCAGAGTGAGTTTATCGGCTTCAGCTACTAGCAGGGCGGCTGCAGCTACGGCTCTTAGACAAGGTGGTAGTCCGCTGGCCACTGCATCCAGTTGCTTAGACATGTAGGCAACAGGTCTTTGCCATGATCCCAAGTACTGTGTCAATACTCCCACAGCCATTCTTCTTTGCTCATGTACATACAGGTAGAATGGTCGTGTGTGATCAGGTAGACCTAATGCTGGGGCACTCATCAAAGCCTTCTTCACATCTTCAAATGCCGTTTGCTGTTCTTGGGTCCATAAGAAGGGGTCGTGCTCTGTACCTTTGATGGCTGCGTACAGAGGTTTTGCCAGTATCGCATAGCTGGGAATCCATATCCTACAGAAGCCTGCTGCCCCCAAGAATTCTCGCACTTGTCTTCTATTCTTGGGTATTGGTATTTGGCAGACAGCTTCTTTTCTCTCTGGCCCCATAATCCTTTGACCTTCAGAGATATGGAATCCCAGATACTTGACAGTTGGCAAACACAACTGAGCCTTCTTTCTAGACACCTTGTATCCTGCCTTCCAGAGAATATGTAGTAGATCGTGCGTTGCTTGCTGACATTTTTCTTTTGTAACTGCTGCTATCAACAAGTCATCTACATATTGTAACAATACACATTCTCCTGGGATAGACTCGAAATCCAGTAGATCTTGACTTAGAGCTGAACCAAATAGGGTAGGTGAATTTTTAAACCCTTGGGGCAGTCTTGTCCAAGTCATTTGGTGTTTTGAGCCCGTTACAGCGTTCTCCCATTGGAAAGCGAAAATACATTGACTTTCTGTGGCAATTCGGAGGCAAAAGAAGGCATCTTTGAGATCTAAGACTGTGAAGTAAGTAGCCCCGCCCGGAATTAAAGCAAGCAGGTTATATGGATTGGGTACAACTGGATGTATACTAACAACCGCATCATTGACTGCTCTCAAGTCCTGCACAGGTCGATACTCATCTGTACCGGGCTTTTGAACAGGCAGCAATGGGGTGTTCCAGGGGGAAGTACAGAATTTTAGGATACCATACCGTATGAACTTATCCAGATAGGATTGAATGTTCTTCTTAGCCTTCTGCGGGATGTGGTATTGTCTTAGGCTTACTGGATAAACCCCAAGTTTTAGTTCAATTTTTATAGGTGGAATATTGCGGGCCAGTCCTGGTGGGTTGTTCTCTGCCCAAACTCCTGGTATGTTGAACAATGTCTCATCACTCCTAGGGTTTTGGCTAGTCAACACTGTATAAAGTCGCCACTCTTCTTCCTTTGGTACGGATAAAGTCATAATACCTGAAGGTCCATTAAACTTTAAGGATGTTGTTCCATTTGGTAGGAACGTAATCTGCGCTTGTAATTTTGATAGCATATCACGTCCCAGCAATTGGACTGGACATTCACGCATATAAAGGAATTGATGTTTTACTACGTGGCCTCCCAATGTACAGAGTCGACTTTTAAGAACCGGTTTTTCAGCACTTCTTCCAGTTGCTCCTATCACAGTAATAGTCCTTCCAGATGGAGGAGCAACTAGATTAGTCACCACTGAATGTTCAGCACCAGTGTCGATCATGAACGCACTCCTTTTTCCCCCTATTGATACATCGACCATAGGCTCCGCTCGACCAAGGGGGATGGAGCCCGGTCGGTATCAATAGTCCTCCATGACCGTGTCAGCCAATCCTACAAAGTCCCTACCTTCTCTATCGCGGGTCCTTTGCGCTGCTGGAATATACCTGTCTTCCCTAACACTTCCTCTGTTCCCATTACTCCCTCTATAACCATTACTCCCTCTATAACCATTACTCCCTCCGGGGCCTCCTCTACCTCTCGCTCTGCCTCTAAAGTTTCCGTAGCCTGCCCTGGGTTGGTCTCTCTCGTACTGCTCTCTTTGCGGACATTCGTTCCTCCAATGCCCTTCTTCCTTGCAATACGCGCATTGATCCCTACTCAAAGGCTCCCTACTCCATCTATTATTGCCTCTATCTGGGCCCCGTTTATCTACGCCTGCGATCGCTACCGCTAGCATATCAGCCTTTTTACGCATCTTGCGCTCTTCCTCTTTCTTACTTTCTGTATCCCTGTTCATATAGACCTTATTTGCTACCTCCATTAGTTGGGTGATGGACATACCTGCAAACCCTTCTAACTTTTGTAGCTTGCGCTTAATATCTCCGTATGCTTGGCTGACAAAGGCGGAGTTAACCATTCGGGAATTGTCTGCGTCTTCCGGATTAAAGGGGGTATACAAGCGGTATGCCTCCAATAATCGGTCATAAAAGACACTGGGCGCTTCATCACTTTTCTGGATCACCTCAACTGTCTTCGACATGTTAATGGCTTTCTTTCCTCCTGCTTTCATGCCAGCAATTATAGCGTCTCTATAGGCTCTGAGTTGAACCATATCAGCACCATTTACGTTCCAATCGGGATCAGTGTTGGGATAATGTGTTGCGGCCCATGCTGCTGGATTAGCTTGGTTCAAAGCACGGGCTCTATCCTCTAGTGCTTTTATGGCTGCTTGATTTATTCTTGTCCTTTCCTCATTGTTAAATAAAGTCATTAGTAACTGCTGGCAATCAGCCCATGTCGGATTATGCGTCTGTACTATTGAGGTGAACAGATCAGTCATAGCTTGTGGTTTCTCAGTATACGAGGAATTATGGGTCTTCCAGTTTAAAAGATCGGTTGTGGTAAATGGGACATATACGAAGACTGGGTCAGCGTGTGCCATTTGACCTGCGGCATCGATATAAGCTGACCCGGGATTCAGACGAAGAGGCATCTGATAGTGCTTTAATTGTTGGGCACCAGTCAACTGTCGGGTTTGGATGGGGCTACGTAGAGAGGCGTCAGTCATGGGTTCCGGTCGGGGAGAGATAGGGTATGGGGATGTGGGAGGTTGGTTTTGGGAAAAGATCGTAAATAAAACACTTCGAGCCGAGCTAGATGAAGCTTGACCGGAAGTCTGAAGTGGCGCCAAATCAGGATATTCGTTTCTAATGGGGGTGGGTTCTGGTTCCGGAAGGGGAGATTTAGTACGAGGGGGGGTGGATCCTGTACTGGAGGAGGAAGCGGAAGTGGATGGGGGTAATGAGGGGAGGGCTGCAGGACTTCCTGCGTTTGCGTCACTTCTTCTTAACGGAAAGTAAGGGGGCGGCAAAGGGATCTCGGACTCAGGGGGCGTGTCCAAAATGGGCCTAACACCAGTCCTAGTGGACGAACAAGTCCTAGCTACCATGAGGCGACACTGCTCCTCGTGGCATGTCTGGAGCCATTTTGGCGAGTCATTTACGGCCTGTCTCCAACAGTCAATATAAGGAAACTGGCCGTAAAGTTCAGGCCTACCTGATACAGCCACGTGTAAGCGCTGTACCAGAGTTAGATCCAAACTGCCACGTGGCGGCCATGCCGCAACCAAAGTAGGCCACTCCCTAGTGCACAAAGTAACTAAACGCACAGGAGACATCTTAACCCCAAAATCACAAGTTTTGAATCCCTTTTTAAAATTCTTCACCATACAACCTAAGGGATCCGGAATCGTTGACTGCGACGCACCCATACTTAACAATGGAACGTCGTCGACAACGAATACTATACACGCGTACTATTCAACAGTCACACCCGTTTCCTCTGGCAACAGCACCACGTGGTACGGTTACCAAGTGAAACGTACACAATAACAATAAACACTCAGGGAATTCCCGTACACACACAGCTGTTACACCAGTCACTAGATAATCAATATTATGCCCTTTGGCGTAACTATACAGTCACCCACGCTATAATTCTCTATATACGAATTACCCGTCTATAACACACCCCAGTAACATCGTCTTTTACAAATAGCGGTTACAGTACGGTTAGCATAGGTCAAAGCACAAGTTAAGGTCACAATACAATTATTAGTGGTTATGGTGTTAAACATGCAATGGACAACAATGATTAGTACTTATATACTGTGTCAGTAAATATACAGGGTTATGGTACCGTGTACTATAATACAGCAACACACTATTAACACTCTCGCTAGACGGCTGAGCTCGCGCTATCTAACAAGATATACACTTTACTAAAACAATCGTTAACACATTTACAATTCCCAACTAAACTATTGGCCAGTACCTTGATGGACTACCTAAAACTATATACACCCGTTTTGGTTAGCCACACTGCCCAATCACCACATATATAGCGAGCTAGAGAACCGAATTTACACAGGCGCCTCTTAGTCGCACTATCAAAAGTCTAGTGGGTTCCAAATTTACACGCCTTCCCACTTAGCCCAGATAGGATGAGAACTAGCGAACCGAATTTACACAGGCGCCGCTTAGTCTCCCGGTCTCTCCGACCTAGCGAACAAAATGTACACCCTAGAACGCTAGTCTAGACAAGACACCGGTGTCCGGCTAGGGCTATTTACACCAGGACCCCGCCTGACTAACCAAATCAAACGGTCTGACTAAAGAGCGTTCGATCGAGCGGTGCGCCTTCGCTCCTTCCCTCCGACAGAGGGGGCAGATACACAGATTCAAAAACCCCTTTGGGCCTACCGCACAATCGGTATACCCCTAGTGGGTCCTGCCGTCTAAAACAGCAGTTGTCTTACCTCCTCGTTCCTGAACCTGAGTTCACACTCATCGACGGGGACACCCCAGCACTTCTCACGTAGAGGCCGATGATCTCCTGGACAACGGCCCAGTGGCGCCGAGACGAAGGGAGGTCCACGCAGAAGTTCAGGGGTGCAGCCGTAGAGAACGTGGGCAAAGATAGACCGTCTCACGCCTCTGCCTCTCAGCTACCGTTGAACGATGAGCTTCCCGGCCAATGCACCAAATGATACCGGAGAAACTGACGGAAGCAAAGCACAGAGAGATGGACACAGGTTTCTTCAGGAAGGAAGAGATTCTTTATTGGATCACCGATCGGGACTCAGAGGGACTAGCGTCACCAAAATACCACAAGTTCTGAGCCCCGGACAATAGTGCAGGCTCCTTATATAGGCATATAACTCCTCCCATATTAAGCTCCACCCGCACATTCTCTTAACCAATCAACACAAATAAGAATTAACTTCCTGTTTGACCGCATGGCTTGTCCAGCACAATGGAGGAGGGGAATACTATATCCTGTATTCTTGCACATGCTCCGTACACTACTGATCGTATCTTGCCTCGTGCAACCAACTGATCGATACGTCAGCATATGCACGTACACATGCCACGTGGTAATCTCGGCCTACTAAATTTATTTTTACCGAGATTCCACCACAAGAGTTTTACTCGGTCAGTGCAGCAGGAAGTGCCTCTAGTGGCTGACAGGAAGTGTAAACATTGCACAATCTCCAAAACTATGTTTTTACGTTGCAGAGTTAAACCGATACGGGACCACTACACCCAGACCACCAACTTGAGATGAAGTGGCCTGGATGACTTTAGTGGTCCTTTAAATTATTCCAATGACAGGTAGTGGAATCATATAGCAACATAAACAGGGTTAATCACTAAAGTTCGAACTTCCAGAAATTCTAAGTAAATTTCAAATTTAGCCCCAAAATAGCCAAACTGAAACCAGATCTGACTTGGAGAATAATTCTAATTTGCATATTTTGACCTAGATTTTATAAATCCACTTTACATTTTCGGTGAAAATCCCTGTGAGTAACAAAATGATTTATAGAGGGTTTAATTTACTGAGATGGATTTGTGGTGCAGTGCATATACAGCATCTCCATAATCAATATCTGACATTACCATAAGTCGTTCTATGCGTTTCCTTATCACAGGACCTACAGAAGATTGGTTTCTGTACAGAGAACCACATTAACAAGATAGTTTATAGATGATAATGTATCAGTACGAACCTCAGAATAGATACAGGACTGGATTTACATCTATAGCGCCTGTACGCAAGCATTCTTATGTGGTTTCCTCCAATCCAATGCTTTTCTTAAAAAAGTAATGGATTGAAAATAGACATGCGCGGCAAAACACTGTGCTCCTCCAATCAATGCAGCTACCATCAGCATTGGTTCCAGGACGGAGTTTTACTTGGTCTAAAGGAGGAAACACCTCTAGGGGGTCTTGGGAAGACATCTACTAGGCGTATTTAACTCTGCAAGGTAAACATTGCAGCTCATACAAAACTATGTTTTTACATTGCAGGGCTAAAATGACGTTTAGACGAAGTGGTCTGCGTGACTCTAGTGGTACTTTAGACAGGGTCACTGGTGTTTTTTTTTTTATAACAGTTAAGGTAAGCCTTCATTGCAACCTGTTCTCCAACTGATATCTGTTGCAACCTTCTACTTATCTATTAGTAAAACCTTAATGGACCAGTTTGGGACCAATAACAACTTCATCAAAATGACTCCTCTTTAGGGGTTAAACTGTTCACAAACGGTTTAACAACGAAGTCTGTCTAAAAGAGCGGGATTGCTCTGCTCTCTTGTCCTTCCACTATCTAAAATACTATATAATCAAAGGCTCGGGCAGCATGGGATATCTGATTGGCTTAGAGCGGTCAGCAGGCGCTATAAACCAATCAGTAGCTCCCCATTCATAAAAAAAAGTATGTATCGTTTTCATGAATGGGGGGCTGGCGCTGGAACAAAGACTTTGTGGTTAAACCATTTGTGAACAGTTTAACTCCTAAATTTGAGTCAGCACCAGGGACTTCCTGGCACCATAACAACTTAATTTCAATGTTCAAAGTTGTTATGGTGTCGAGAGTTCATTTAATAAGGATTCTTTTTTTAATTGAAATATAACGCTACTGCTTTGCTACGCGTGAGATCTCATGGTGCAATTAAATAATCTCATAGCAACAGCTGAGATAAACCGGCACCTAGCTGCAGACAGCCAAATACAGGTTAGAATGCAAACTCCAATGTCCAGTACCCAGGATAATCTCAGAGACATCATGGACTGCGGGACTGTGCTACAAAGTAACCTTTGCTTGATACATGGCTAATGAATATACAAGGAGGTTTAATTATTTATTGCATGACGTATATTCTATGGATTGCTCATAGACCTGCCGAGATAAGGGTTGAACTTGTGTGCAACAGGATTAGCCAGAAAACAAATCTCTAATGGTAATAGGACTATAATTCCTATGATTTCTGACTGAGAAGGCTTATAAAGCATAATGATACTTAAGGTTCTACAATAGCTGGGAAGCTATATTGGAGGTCTACTGCAAACGATCATCATGCATTGCTAGACTCAACCTGCCGAGCGATAATTTGAATCCTTAAAGGTCCGACTGAGATCCTAACGCAATTCTGACTCATTCAGAAACAGAATAGAAAAATTTAGAAATTTTTAAATAGTGTGAATAATATCCGTATTCCGCTTCCGAATGACCTCGTACACAAATGGGTTTACCCCATTCCGAACAGGGCTGTTCAAGCTTTAGTAAATAGACCTGTAACGGCTTTTTTAAAAGACTAAATTTTTATTATATATTTTTCGTATGCATCACAACTAGGGCCGGCCCAAGACATTGTGCTGCCTGGGTCCAATGATTAAATGCTGCCTTTCCCCCCACCCCAACCCCCCAAAAGCACGCCAACATCTATTATGTTATGCAGTGTGCGTAATGAATGCAATGTCTGTTTGTGTAGTGGATGCAGTATGTGTATCTTATGCATTTTGTGTGTAGTGAATGCAGTGTATGTGTGTCATGGATGCTGTCTGTTTTTGTGTCATGGATGTAGTGTGTATTGTATGCAGTGTGTATGGACTACATTGTGTGCAAGTGGATGCAGTGTCTGTGTTTGTGTAGTGTATGCAGTGTGTGTAGTGCATGCAGTATTTGTGTGGTGGATGCAGGGTGTCTAGTGGATGTAGTGTCTGCGTAGTTGATGTAGTGTTGGATTGGATGGTATGGGAGTGCAGGCTGTTGGATAAGTGCTGGGGGGGTGAGCAGTTTAAATTACCTGAGTGCTGGAGGGGGGAGGGGTAGTGTGTAGGAAGGTGACAGTATAGAGGGGCAATGTGTAGAAAGGTGACAGTATAGGGGGGCAGTGTGTACTAAGGTGACAGTATGGGGAGGGTAGTGTGCAGGAAGGCTGTGGGGGCAGGCTGTATGGGTGACAGTGTGGAGGGGACAGGCTGTGGGCATGCAGGGTGTGGAGGGACAGGCTCTGGTGGACCCAGGCTGTGGGGGAGCAGGGTGTGAAGGACATGGTGAGGGGGACAGGCTGTGAGGGGGAGCATGGTGTGGTAGTGCAGCGTGTGGGGGACAGACTGGGGGGGTGCAGGTTGTGGGAGTGCAGAGTGTAAGGGGGAAGGCTGTGAGGGACATGGTGTGGGGGTGCAGGCTGTAGGGGTGCAGAGTGTAAGGGGGAAGGCTGTGAGGCACAAGGTGTGGTAGTGCAGGCTGTGGCAGGCTCTGTGGGGGGCAGGGTGTAATGGACATGGTGTGGGGGGAAGGCTGTAAGGGACATGGTGTGGGGGATCAAGGTGTGGGAGTGCAGGCTCTGGCAGGATCTGTGGGGGACAGGGTGTAATGGACATGGTGTGGGGGGGGGCAGGCTGTAAGGGACATGGTGTGGGGGATCAAGGTGTGGGAGTGCAGGCTGTGTGGGGGGCAGGGTGTAAGGGACATGGTGTGGGGGGCAGGCTGTGAGGGACATGGTGTGGGGGGCAGGCTGTGAGGGACATGGTGTGGGGGGGCAGACTGTAAGGGATGGGGCAGAGTGTGGGGGTGCAGGCTGTGGGGGACAGGTTGTGGGGGAAGCAGGCTATAAGGGATGGGGCTGGCTGTGGGGGGAGTAGGCTGTGGGGGTCAGGCTGTGGTGGGGGGTGGGTTGAGGTGGGGAGAGAGGTTGTGGGGGGGACAGGTTGAGGAGGGGGAGACAGGTTGAGGTGGGGGGAGAGGTTGAGGTGAGGGGGACATGTTCAGGTGGGGGGACAGGTTGAGGTGGGGGGACAGGTTGTGGTTGGGAGGGACAGGTTGTGGTTGGGAGGGACAGGTTGTGGTGGGGGGCAGTTTAAGGTGGGGTGGCAGGTTAAGGTGGGGGGGGGCAGGTTGTGGTTGGGAGGGGCAGGTTGAGGCGGGGGGGCAGGTTTATGTTGGGGGGGCAGGCAGTGTGGGTTGGGCAGGTTGTAGGAAGGCTGTGACAAGCCCCCCCAAATTGACATACCATTTCCCTGGTGATCCAGTGCGATTGCTCTCCAGTCTGCAGCTCCGCCCGGTATGAGCTGCAAACCATGTGGTTTGAGTTTGGTGGTGCGGGTTACCATGGCAAAACTCTGACCGGAGCTTGCGAGACCTCCATCATATAGTCTGCAGCTCTGCACCCGGCGGAGCTGCAGACAGGAGGTTCTCAATCACGGCAGACTGAGTGGAGGGGCCGTGCACCCGGCGGCCTACCTTAACGATTAGAGAGCCGCCTTTGCTGCATATATGTATATATATGCAGCAGAGGCGGCCCAGGCTCCTAACTGCCGGAGTGGCAAAATGCTGCCTCTGTTAAAGTGCTGCCTGGAGCCATGGCTCCAGTCCGTCTTATGGACGGGCCGGCCCTGACCACAACTTTAGAATAACCCATTGAACAGTGCTGCAGAATTTGTGTATACACTACAACTTTATAGCATGATATATATGTACAGCGCTGCGGAATTTATTGGCGCATTATATATAATAATAATTAGATATATATGTCAAATATTCCTGAATTCCTCTACTAAATGTAAACCTGCTAATTTGCTGGAAGGCTAAGGCTTGCAGTCACCATCACCACCCTTGCCTTTGCGTATGCAATACAGACTTTAACAAGTTAGTCTACTAAGAAAAAGCCAACGCAATTCAAATGTGCTGTCTCATGCTAGGGAGACTTTATTGTAAAAATATTACTATAATGAGTTATCTTCCATTTAAATAAGGAAAATGTCCACAGTCCACTTGATCTCCTTTAGATGATAAGCTTAATAACATATTGCTTAGTATTTCATATAAAAGTGCTACAAATAGTAGATTAAAAGCCCACGTGTAGAGTGTTCTATCCCTTTTATTGTCTAATTAAACGTCACACAGTCTCATACCCCTCCAGCTGTCCCAAATTCAGTGGGATAGTCATAATAAATTCGGTCCCCTCTCCTGCCATACTGAGTTGTTTGTTCTTTGTTGCCCAGTTGTGTAAGCATGTCAATTGCCCCCTTTCACCAGGGAAACTTTCCCATAAATCTCAGCGTGAGCACGTCATTAAACACCATCACAACAATTCTAGACCCATCCACGAGCCCTTCAGCAGGCCTTCATATAGAGGTCCTCAATGGCTGTCATCACCGCTGTTAACAAGCGTTTCTCTTTCCTGACAGTATTCCATCCACTTTTCACTTCTCCCTATGTTGAAAAAGTATGGCCAACAACCCCTAGCACTCCCAGACAGCGTTTCCTTCTTCACTGAAGCTGATTCTACTAGGAAGTAGCTTCATTCATCCACAGCCTTGTTTTTATCTGTAAAACAATTCTCATTTCTCAAAACTGTAAGTGATAAACCGCACCAGAAAAAAAATAAAAAACTGTGTTAAGATCAACCTTTTTGTGTGGTATATACAGAATATACAAAAAGGTTGATTTTAACACAGATTTTATTTTCTGGCTCGGTTTATCACTTTTTGTTTTGGTATAATATCCCAATTTTCCCAATGTTTTTGAGAACCCTGCTGGTATTGTTTGGAGTTACAGTGAGCGCCTAAAACATGTTTATCTAAATTCTCATTTCTGCCTGCCTAAATGAGAGTTGCAGTTCATTAACGGAAGGAGGACGAGGGCTCAAATTGCCCGGCGCTGATATCATGCCAGTTTCTCAAATCAGAGTGTTCCGTATAATGTGTGCTACAATTTCACCATTCCATATGAAGCACATTGCTATCCTACAGGATCATATTGCCATCGCCTTGAGTGGCAACGGCAGCGGACTGCGCAGCTTGAGTTATATATAGTAACAGCCTGCAGTGCAAAGACAAGGAGGTCCCACTACAAGAATGGGAGCAGGGAACAAACAGGAAATGTACTATGAGGGTAACACATGGGTTCAGTGCAAGGCAAACAAAGCGTTCTCTTATGTACTGACAGCCGCTTCGGAGTAAAAGAGTAAATAAAACGTTGCTCGTACAGAAACAAAGATTATTAGTGTTTTGTGATCACATCACATCCCTACAAATCCCTTCCCTTATCACGCTTCAAATGAAAGACTGTAAGAGAGACGGAATGGTAGATGCCGATTGCATTCGATGAACATGGGAGAAACTATCTCTTGGTAACACAGAATTATTATGGGAAAAACCTTGAATTTCAAGGGCAATATCTAATTAATTCCAGAATTCAAGTTATCCCAGCTGTAGTCCTAATTCAATGTCATATTTTATAGATGCTCTGTATGGCTATTTTGTTGTCAGCGTGTGTTTCATTCTTTGTGTTTATTGAGCTCAGATACGGGTTGGCGTAAGTATGCCGCATGTGCAAGCACAGCTCTGCGTCTGGTCGGCAAGGGTCGTGGTACTTAAACTACGATACGTGGACCACCAGCGGTTTCAAGGTGAGCTGAAGGATAATGATCAGTGCAGTGGTGTCTGCATTTCTTTTTGTAGAGACAATGGGACATAATATGTGTACAAACAGGCATTGTTTCATAAAGGGATATTATAATTACCAAAACAACTTTAGCTTAATGAAGCTGTTTTTGTGTGTAGATCATACTCTTGCAGTCTCATCGCTCAATTCTCTTCCATTTAGGAGTTAAATCACTTTTGTTTCTGTCAATGAAGCCTTAGCCACAACCCCCCTGGCTGTGACTCATTCAGCCTGCATGAAAAAAATGGATTCATTTAATCAGATGTTAACTCGCATTAGAAGTTTTTATCCCCTGCTTTGTAAATTGACCTTTATTCACCCAAAGGCTACTGCATTGTCTAGTAGGCTATTACCAGTGAAGGTGGTAATAGAATCTAAATAAACAGGTTAGGGTGACTTCGCATTATGGGGTCCAGAAGTCATGGGTGCAATTGGATTAACCAAATAAAAGGCATTTAGTTGCAATTTGTTGCAATTAAGATGATTGTGCGTGGCTAAAATATATAGAAATTAAGCAGATTTTATATAGGTAACTGAATGACAGCTGAATGGTAGTACCAATTTGATTGAAATAAACCAAATGTGTCTTTTGTGAATAACCAAATGGGATAAATTTGGTTGAAACGGCTGAATTTTAACAAGTGGCGTTTTTTTTCTCCATATGATTGGTTTTTTGAGAGATCACACGAGTTACAATGTAACCTGTACATGGATGCTAAGCTCCCAGTACATCCATGCTAGGATGCTATTAACCAGGGGTACCCAAAAAATAGATCCCCATATGTTTTAAAACTACCGCTCCCATGATTCTTTGTCATTCTAAAGGCATGCAAAGCATCATAATAGTTGTAGTTCTATAACACCTGGGGATCTACATTTTGGGCACCCCTGCTATAAACTGTTTTTCATGATAGTCCTCGAAAGTCTATCATCTCAAAGGGCCTAAAGGGATGTGCCATCTGACCACGACTCTTTAACCCAGACATGACAGATGGCAGGTCAGGACTGTCACAACACGTGCTTTGCCTAACGTTTATAATAAATGGGTTAATTTCTTCATTTTTTTTTCATTTTGCAAAGATCCCATTCTTATAATTCTGGATGTAGCAGGCGTGAGCCGGGATCTGGGTTGGGTTTCAGCACTCATAACAATGCATACAATTTTTTTTTGGCCTAAGGGAAACAAAACCAATTTATTTGTTTGGGAAGGAAGCACTGTAGGGGGCAGGAGCAAAAAACACCTTTTCCCAGAAGCTTATCAGATACAATCTGTGAGATTGGATTTAACCTTCTGTGCATTTACAGAATGTGCCGAATTAACACTAAAGTTGGATATCCCAAAGCACTTCCATTTACTTTACAATAAATGATTCAATTAAATCTGATTGTTTAAAACGCATTGATTATTTGTTTGAAAACCACATAGCCGCAGAGAGCCCAAGTAAAAGATTGAACAATTCCACTGAGAATTGTAAATGTATTCGCGCAATCAAAAATGCGAATGCATCATATGACTCATTGCTTGTACCAGATAGACAGATTGCTATGTCTGCCTTTACTAATTTCTTACGTCTACCCTTTCATTTAAAGGGACATGATTATAACAAATCCCCCTTCCACGTTTTTTAATCCCTTTTCGAAAAATGCACTTTAATATTGTTCAGACATAAACAAATAAATTAAATTACTTACCTTCTCAAACTCCTCAATCTTCTGTACTTAAAATAAGCATTCGTCACCAGAAGGCAGACATATGTCTGACCAGGAAGAGGCTTCATCCATCGAAGACTCAAATTTTGGTCTATGGGTTTTGATTTCCTTCTATAAACCCTTGTACAGCAGGGTCTATTGGGTAAGTAGTGTTTCAACCAGTGTCTATCTGTTTTAGTGACTGCTAAACGCACTTTAAGAGAATACTCCAAATACCATAACCACTACATGTTATAGTGCAAGAAGTGCCCTGGTGCCCTCCCAGGGTAACATCTACAGCGAGCTTGAAGTGTTCCTTTAATTGAATACCAATCTATCAATGCAATACTAGTTAATATGCAAATTGATGCCTACACTTTATTGATTCCAGCCGTAACGTAGGTTTGTTTTTCCAAGCACAACTAATTAAAATATGGATTTGTTAGCACTGAAAAAAATTATCTTAATATGGGTTATAAAGTGATACTTGTGATCCTTTTGCCATTATTACCGTATATTTATAAAACACCAACATAGTCCTTCACTGTGCACAATGTCATATCCTTAATGCCGCATGTGTCCCAACAGTCCCGATTTCAGCAGGACAGTCCCAATTTTCAAGTCCTGTCTTGCTATCCCAACCTTGTTCCCTGGTGTTCCCAAAAAGTGTAGCTCTGTCATTTTTTTCCCCTCTTAGGCAAGTCCCAAATCCTGCCCTATGCTCCCAAACCCCCAATTTTAAACAAAGCTTATTTTTAAAGTAATACATAAGAAAAAGTAGGGACAAGTTCAACTTTTGCATGCGCAACTGGCCAAGGAAAAAGGTAAGTTGCACTTGTCCAGAGGGCCTAGAATGGTTGTTGGTGGGTCGGGCAGGAGAGGAGGGGCTGGGAAAAAAGAGCCACTAACAGTAATACCACATGTCTTCTTAGGGTTAAAATTGGTAGCTTACCTATATTTTTGTACTTTCTTTACAGGCAGACATAAAAAAACAAAAAAAAAGCTGTTTTCCCCCAACATAAATGCACTAGCAGACAGATATACAAATGACCTTATTTACATATCAATAGCATTGGGGGTGTGAAAGGTCTTAATGTTATGTACTAGACAAGATCTGGTTTAACCAGGGATTTACCTTTTTACATCTGAATTTACAACTAGCCCCACTTTAACACATAATCCCATAGACCAAACAATAGGCATAGATAAACATCCTGCCTCTAGACCTCTCAGCTTATCAGTGTTGTAAATTGGATGGATTTGCACTTGATAATGTGGAGTTATCAGGGTTTCTGCAGAGAGCTTGGCCTATGCTTGGTGGGAGACCTCGAATTTCTGTTAAACATTTCTTAAAGCATGACAATATATCGTCAGATTCTTATATTCATAGCACCATAACCACTACAATGAGTTGTAGGACACTGTACATAGAATGGCCATTAAAACGCAAGAACTTTTTTTTTTTTTACGTGCCCAGTAGGCATTTTTTTTTAAACTTTATTCTACCTGAAAGTATATTTTAACAATGGATTAAATTTAAAGGGACGCTATAGGCACTAAAACAACTATAGCTCAATGAAGCAGTTTAGGTGTAGAGATCATGCCCCTGCAGTCTCACTGCTCAAATCTCTGTCATTTACAACTTAAATCACTTTTGCAGCCCTAGTCACACCTTCCATAGCTGTGACTCACACAGCCTTCTTAAACATTCCCTGTAAAGAGAAATTTACAAATGTCTTATCTCCTGCTCTGTTAATCACCTGCTAGACCCTGCAGGAGCCTCCTGTGTGCGATTAAAGGTCAATTTACATAGTAGGAGATAACTTCTAAAGCAAGTTCATACCTGTTTAAAAACCTTTTTTTCTGGGGGGAAGTGTGTCTAGGGCTACATAAACAGAAACAAAGTGATTTAACTCCTATTTGACAGAGAACTGAGCAGTGGGACTGCAGGGGCATGAGCTATGCACCAAAACAACTTTATATAAAATTAGGTTGGTACTCCATTGTACAGCGCTACGGAATCTGATGGCGCTATATAAATAATAAAATAATAATAATGGTGCCAGGAGGCCCCCATAGGCACTCTTACATCATAATCATTACAGCAAACGTTAGTGGTTATGGTGCTTAATGTGTACATTTATCCCCTTAAGATCCAAGTCGGTGAAGTTAATTTGCAGCATACTTGAAAACACGAGAAATCTAAACGTACCCTTCTCTGTAAAAACGTATTTATAAAATATTTTACCAGGAAGAGTACATTGAGATTTCTCTCGTTTTCAAATATGTCCACAAAACATTGAATCGTTACAATCGGGTACAATATTACAAAAGATACTATATACAAACAATATATATATATATATAAATTTAACACATAACAGGTGGTTAATATATTCAGCCATGACAGGTGCATTCTGTGCTGAGGTTATATTGACATAGATCTCTTAAAAGATTTTACATTTTAATAAAAAAGTATTATTATTTGCATAGATCCAACGTATGCTGCAGCGCTGTACAAAGGGCATATAAAACCAACAAATAAATGACAAACATTTTTTAGGGAGAAATGCCATAAAAAGTCAAGAGTAATCTGCTCAAACCAAACATTATCCCCCTTCCCCTCCCCCCCTTGCTGTATTATTATATTTTTCAGTCTTTTTTTTCTCCTGTTTCACTCCTCCCTTCCCAGTTGTGGGTACCTTTTCCATCCCACTGATATCACCCCTCCTCTTCCTTCTCTCCCCCCCCCCTCTGCCTGTCTCTCTCCCTCTCTCTCTGTCTCTTTCTCTCTCCCTCTCTCTCTCTCTGTCTCTCCCCCCTCCACCATGAGATGTGAGTCCCCTCCCTCCAGCCTTGTGCTTCTCTCCCCATTCGTTAGCATTGCACTGTAGGTCTTAATTAGTTGCCATGGCGATGCTTTCTGAATGGGGTGGGGGGAAGAGTCTTTGAGGAAGGGTTACAGGCAGCTAAAATTACAGTGGGTGAAACAATGAGTGAAAAACTGTGAGAGTGTCTGAGGTCTGCCAGAGGAAAAAAATAAATACAAAAAAAAAAAAAAAGAGGAGGAGGAGGAAGAAGAGGAAACTACCAGGCTCAGTTCCTGGATTCCCAGCTTTGCAGAGGATTCCTGGGAATATTTTGGGACTGAGGCCAAAGTCCCCATATCCTGTCTCTGTCAGTGCCTTGTCCTGAGTGAGTGCACTCTGCAGACTGCAACTCCTGCGGTTTGGGGGGGCCTCTGCCATCCTGGATCATGGAGGGACTGAGACTTCATGGGATTCTTTGAAAAACCTTGGAGGTACAACTAGAGTGAGTTCAGCTCAGTCCCAGGAAAGAGAGGAAGGCATGACAACACTCAGCTCAGGTGAGTGATACTCCGAGGCAGGAGTACAGTGCCAGTCCATGGAGTTATAACTGGATGATATCCCACTTAGCCTGGAGCTCAACACAGCAACATGGGGGTAGAAACTCAGCATGTGATGATGGTCTTTGTAAAACTTTGTGTTTTTTTTTAAAAGAAAAGTGTGATCCTCACCTTCCAGCAACAGATTCCTGGAATCGGTGATTCCTAATTAGCGGAATGAAAAGCCCCGAATAATGTAGCCAATCAAGGATCTCTGACACCAAAGGACACGGGTATTCCTAATGTACTATAATAGTTTTAGGACACATCTGGACATCTGGTCGATGAAATATGCACCGTTTTTGGCACTTCGTTTTACTTAATATTAAAGTATTTTTTTAATGATTTTTTTTTTCTACATTTTTTTTCCGCTGGTACTCATATGCAATAGTTTCGAAACCTGCAGTGGCCAACTTTGCAAAAGTTTTTGGGTTTAGCATACGTTGAAGAGAGTTTACTTAACGCGCATTGGATCGCCTCTCGAGTTAGTTGCCACTCTAATGTATATTTCCAAATCTTGGCATGGGATTGAGGATATATTGTTCGCCAGTCAATCAATTTGTTAATATTGAATTGCACTCGCAATGTTCCAGATTTTATGTTGCCAAAAGTGGACCCATGGATTGTTGGATAAGATCCTTGGGAATTTGGTTTAGACGAACCGTGGACTACATCTCGTTACCGTGGACAAAAAGAAATTATATTCACATACCCTTTACAGCGGGCAAGTGTTGATTTGGAATCCCCAATGTATATGGACAAGAGCAACCTTCGAGGTAAGTAAAATCAGAAGAATTTAGTCACAAAAGGTCAGTTTTAATTAGGCCTAGAAATATCCTTTGAACTAAAATGGGTCAAAATTACTATGGTCATCCTATAACCTGTATACTAATGGATGCATTAAATGATGTTAATGTCTTCAAAAACACAAAAGATTTAAAAAAAAAATAAAAAATTCGAAGGCAACATTCTAAAAGCAAAGTGATTACTATGAGATTTTTCCCTTTTCTAGGTATTCCCCCAGAATTGCCCTTTATATATAACCTTAGTGCGCTTTTCGGCCCTCTGCGCCAAAGGGTTAATCGCAGAATTGTGAGTGACTGGGGGGAAAGCTGCCGTATAACATATGGAAAACAAAATTTTATGCTTTTACTGATCTGTTATTTAAAATGACTTAATGAAAACTTACGCCGAGACAAATTAATAATTAAGACGGGCTTTAATAATTAATGCAGGGAGCAGCTGCACGCGTCTGGTTTTTAGATTGCTCAGTGAGCAGACTAGTCAGATTCATCATAATATTTAATATGACGGGCGCTCTGCTTAAAAACTAAACTACAGATTGCTGATTGCAGTTGCTGAACTACAACTCCCATGATTCTCTGACTAACTGTTTCATTCAAAGAATCGTGGGAGTTGTAGTTCAGCAACGTCTGGAGGGCCAGAGTTTGGAGAACCCTGGCTTGGACCATTGCTTCTGGATCCTAGACACAGGCGCCTGATGCCAGCGTAGACCAAGGGCAGATATCAAGTTACAAAAAAGGTATGCAGCTTTTCTATTGTTTGTTAAAGCCCTTAAGATCCATTCTATGCTGTCATCACAATCTGGTCCTCAAAGGCCCCTTTGCCAGCATGGAGTGCCCTACTTAAACTTAATTAGCATTAGTAGCTCTATAGAGTCCCGTTAATGTTTAGGGCGTTCCACATCTGTCTTTTAGGCCCATATTGCGATGACATCATAGATCTTGGTTATTAAGAGGCTTTGAGTGCCAGCGGTGTAAGAAAATTGGCCCTAAGTCTTTGTTCTTTGTGGCATTTAAAGAAAGTAGGTTTAACTGAAAGATATATATTTACAGTGTTACTTTGTAGTTGTAAGATCTCCGCTATTGCTCTGGGCATTGGGGACTGTTAGAGGTACATCGCTTGTCTTGAGATGACCCATATCACAAACGGGTTATTGAACCTGTATTGGGCTTACTGCTTCATGCCCCATGGCTTTTATGCAAAAGCCAAATTAATGGCTTGTGCCATTTTGCCATGGGAAACTCACGTTCATTGGATGTGTTACATTTTTGTGGATACCCTAGCTTCCTTGGCCCGTGCCGTTAATGGCTAACCGTTACTACTCCATCTTGTGTGGACTCGGTACTGCGAGGAGATAAGATACCCAACACAGCCGTATGTCCAGAAAAGTTGGGTTGACTTTGGATTTGTAATTCACAGAGACAAAGTTTAACAAATGACCTCTCCACTGTTGGACTAGTTCCCACCATATTTACAGGGTTTGATTTAGTGTTTTTTGTTTGATCCATGTGGCTGTACTCATCCCCCACCATGTAATATCTACAACGAGGAGGGCTGCTCAATATATCTAATGTTCCTTTTATAGTCTGGAAAGATGGGGCATAATCTTTCAGTAACCGAGAGTGGAAAATTAAGTAAAAAATGTAACATCCAAATTACCGTAGTTAGCTAAATCCTTTTAAATTTTGCTGGAATACAATTCCCATCAGCCCTATCCATATTTTTGTATTGAAGGGTTGAAGAGTATTTAATAGGGTAATTTACTAAGATAGGAAATTGGGAGATGGTCAGATACTGACATTGTACCGACAGTTCCTGGCTTATTGACTTAGAGGATTACTTCAACCACCATGACCACTTCGGCTTTTAGAAGGAGGAGTCTGTATGTGCAGCTATATTTACTTTATGGGGCATTCCGCACATGTACAGTCCTATTGGGATCTTCTCATTGCCTATTTGCGAGTCTGCGTTTTAAAAATTTCAGTGGATTCTGTACAATTACTTATTCGATTTACCTGTGTTCTTATTCTTATAGACTGGATGTCAAGGAAATGGCATCTGCGCCTTTAAGATAATTTTCAGGCTTTTTTTTTTTTAAGTATAGGAAGTCAAGGGATACAGCGTAATGCCCAATACTTCATACTCCAGCGATATATATCTACAAAGGATCAATGAACAAATATAACTTAAAGGTACACGATAGTCAATAAAACAGCTTTAGCTTAATGAAGCAGTTTGGGTGTACAGATCATGTCCTTACAGCCTCACTGCTCAATTCTCTGCCTTTCGGGAGTTAAATCCCTTTGTTTATGAACCCTAGTCACACCTCCCTGCATGTGACTTGCACAGCCTTCCTAAACACTTCCTGTAAAGTCATCTAAAATGTATCCCTTCTTCATTGCAAGTTCTGTTTAATTAAGATTTTCTTATCCCCTGCTATGTTAACAGCTTGCTAGACCCTGCAAGAGCGTCCTGTATGTGATTAAAGTTCAATTTACAGAGAAAGAGATACAATTGTGCATTATGACATAGAATCTGAAGACCTGAAAATCTAAGGCCTCTGTCTGCCTGACAGCAACCAACAAGACTATAGACTAGTTTTTGGACAGATGTATTAAACATTGTCCAAGGAAAGAGACATCATCTGTGCACCAAAACCACTACATGACGTTTTGGAGAGTGGAATGTCCCTGTAAATGTTTTAATATTATAATTCTGCAATGAAAAGGTTAAATATTGTGTGATTTTGGGTATCAGACCGTCTGTCACATCCGTAATAACAACTGTAGTGGTTATGATGACAGGAGTACCCTGGTCCAGTACCTGATAATAGGGCGAACATGGTTTGCCCCCTTATCTGTGTCCCTGGTCGGGTTCTGATGCTCCCTGGTTGTCTGGTGACGCACTTCTGGCTTCTGCAGAGTTGTGGAAGCTGGAAGAAGCAGCCGTTGCAATACCTTGGCTGAGAGTGTCAGCTGACTGCTTTTAGTCAATGACTGTCATCCCATGCATTGTGAAAATTGTACAGAATTGACATTAGCCAACCCTCTAGTTCTGGGCTGACTGATGACACCCCAATGATGCTGCTGGGGTGGAGCTAAACCTCCAGTGGTTGAGTGATCAAACTCTGTATGTGCAGCGTTTCAAAGCAAAATTCCTGTAGATACTGACTCCAGGCACCATGACCACTTCAAATCACTAAGGTGGTCATGGTGCTTGGAATAATAACCATTTCAAGGAACGCTCCAAACACCATAACCATTACCTTAACAATCGAGGGGGTTTAATGAATTATCAAAAATTTCAGATTTTATGCCAAACTTGTAAAATAATTGTTTTTTTTTAAATTGAGTTAATTTTGACCGTCTGCTATTTTACCTAAAACTTGCATTTCCCTTGTCCAGCCGTGTGCAATTCACAGTTCTGAGCATGAACCCCTTGCGCAAGCTATCCGTACAGCTGCGTGGGCCTACGCTAAGTCATAACGTATCACCTCTGTTTAACAGCGCAGTCTGATAAATCGAACAGTTTATTCCACCAGCGAAATAATTCTCCTGCTTTTTTAAGCTATGTACTGCAGGGGGCATTGCCTATATTATCATGACATGGAAGGTCTGTAGAAAAACACACAAGAACGATCTACTATCTCAGATCTATCTCAGTTACCAGCAGACACTGTGTAAGCTACTGAGATGCAGTTGTTCAATGTCGGCGTGGATTAACCATTGCATGGCCAGTGCACTCCGTTACGCATTAGCGCTGAGAATATCATACAGACATCCTTTTAATGCATATGTTCACCACAATCATTTCTTTACTTCCTAAGAAGGGTTTCCATGTCTTAAAATATTTATTTTTCCTTTTTTTTAAAATTACAAATCGCATCAGTCAGCCCGTCGACGGTAGGAATCGGAGCAGTTGGAGAGCCACGTCTTAGACTGTACGAGCAACGGCATTGGTATGCCAGATGTTTTCAAACAATGATTTTTTTTTCTAGCCATGTGGCCGAATAAGCCTGATGGAAAAATCGTATCCCTAGCACTGTGCTAGTTTAGTCCTGTCTATAATGGCGAGTATCATCACAGTATGGCTCTATGACACGCAGTAGTCATCCTGTGTAATTATAATGGGATTATGATACGTAGGGGACTTAGGTATAACCTGACTGAGGGTCATAGGTGTTATGGTCCACAGTATTTAGAACGCCAAGCATATACTACCTCGAACGCTAACTCCTTTTAACTCTAAAAACCCCTTAACCCTAAATAGTACTTAATGCTAAATACACTACATCCTTTCTAGACGTAACCTAAGGCCTAGCAGTGTGTAGTGTTAAAGGAACACAATAGGTACCATAACCACCTCAACCTGTGTTTCTTAAACAATGCTTGACATTTAAAATGGGCTCACTTCAACGCATGCCATATTGTCACACGAACAAAAATAGATCAGGACAAATAAAAGATTTCTCTGTGCAAGCCCAGGTGTTACAGAGCACCTTGAACTTTTATTTTTTTGTTTGATTTTTTTGCATGTCAGGGACATGCGTGCCAGTTGGCGCGTTACGCAAATGCCAGTTTTTCTTACCAAATGTGGCCCTGTTCAATAATACGGTCATTAGGGGAAGTAAACGTCAGGGACAGCAGGAGATAAGGGATGTCGCGTGTCAGGGGACAAATAGACACACACAACAGGCTTCCTTACATGGAGGGGAGGGGTGCGTCTGTTGAAAGATTCTTTTTATGGGGGGGACAAAGGTTAACATTTAAAAATATGCAGTGACTGAAGCTCTGCTAAGCCACAGCATGCTTTCTGTGCATTGCAATTCTTTATGTTTTTACCGCAGTAATCACCTTCTCCTGTGTATTTTTTTTATTTTTTTCTCTAACCCTTTCAGTGCCAAAAGACTGAGCAACGTGTTTGCTCTCCGCTTGTGGAAACAAAAAGATTAGGAAAAGTGGATGTCTCCTGGCACAGCTGTAAGGTCGTTAGACATACAGTGGGCACTGTGCCACACCAGTGCCTGGCATAGCAAAGAGCTCTGGGGTTTATTCACTAAACTGCATATCGTTGTGAATTCAGAAACCGAAAATATAGGCAAAGAAATACTGATTTGGAAAAATTATTTAATTCCGCTGTAGTAATAGTATAGTGGAGCTGATTTAGCCTCAATTTCCAATTCACTACAACTGAACATAAGCTCGTTGACACAGCCAGCTAAGGAGAACGCAGTGTTAAAGAGATTTTATTTTCTATGAATTATCTCATTAACACAGCCTCAATATGATTCCTGATGGCCTGCGGGCTAAAAGTAATTACAGTATTTTAACCTAATTATACTGCCAGTTCAGTCAATGGCTACGCAAGACCCACTTCTTGTTCGTCCTCGTTTAAGTTAACATATGTTTTGTTCTGCTTTCGCACCCATTCCTTTTATTGTATCCTTTCAAAATACGTGTCAAGCATCCTTTGTTATCCCGCTCCAAGCCTGGAGACAACATTACGCATTGTTCACACAAAGTCTAAAAATACCGTAGCCATTGCAGTTAAAGAGTTAAAGAAGCCCAGTCGAATATTTTGAGATTCTTAATGCGAATTTCATGTCTCAACAGGCAGGACATATTCTGCTTTATGTATTCTCTCGGTAATGTAAACACATCATTCATACCCTACACCCCTCTATCTTCCTTATATAGGAATGTATAGGAAAACCCGCATGTTATGTTTTAAATCCTCTGGTTTATATAGATTTCCTGCTTTGGTGTGTAAACATCTCTCATATTTCTGGAGAGATGTAAAATCCTTTATTTTGAGGGACGTAGTCCACAGTGTAATATCGGGATTTTTTCTCTTTAACGTCAAAGACTGTTAGCCTGAATTTAAATAAATAAAATATGACTTTACAAAAGTCGCCGTCATACCTCGTAATGAAATTGTTTTGCGTGAATTTAGAAAGAACGCTCCGATTATTGACTAAATTGGGAATTGTGGGAATTTTTTTTTTGCCAAAGCAGACGAGTGAGCTAAGGGTTTTCACAGTCGCCACACAATGCAGTTTGCCTACATGGCAACAGTCAGGAATTTGGCAGTACGGTCACAATTTTCTGCCCCTGTCCAACTGTCCCAGCTTTTTCTCTCATGTTTCCAAAAATGGTAAAGTTCCTATAAACTGTTTAAACACGTCCAGGATTGTGGTAGACACATCCCAAGTATCTCTGCCCTGGAAGGCCTAATCTGGTTCAAATGGACATGTTCTCCTGGCAGATCATATTCTGAAGTAGGCCTTGAAGTAGATTAAAGTCACTCATTGTGGACTATATTTATATGACTTTTCTCAGAATCCCTAGCGGCAGTGTTTATAATGCGTGCAGGAGACATCTTTACAAAAGCATGTCTGCTGACCTGTCTGGGTATGTAACTATGCTCTCTACTGACCTGACTCTAGTTAGCTTTTACCCCCCACTGACACTGTGTATATACTATAGTTGGAACCAATATGAAAACACATGTATTCTAATATAGACATAGTCCAGAACCACCCGGAGTATGTGCATTCTAATCTGGGTTTACACCATACGGACCTGAACAATGTGCACTCTATTCTGGGAATAGACCAAACTTACCTGTATAATGTGCATTCCAATCTGGGTTTAATGCATACATACCTGTATAACGTGATTTCTAATCCGGGCTAAATCCATACGTACCTGTATAACGTGATTTCTAATCCGGGCTAAATCCATACGTACCTGTATAACGTGATTTCTAATCTGGGCATACGTTCAGTTTTCCTGCATTATGTACGTTTAATGTGGTTATAATCCACTTTTTTTTTTTTTTTTTTTATTCTTTATTTTTGGTGCATTGAAAATGGTATAAACATTTGTGTAAATGTCACAACAGCATGAGCGAGGGATACAAGAACATTGCATTTTTCATGTAAGTTAGGCTAAAGCATAGTCTGCACATTTTTTGTTATAATGGGGTAGTGGTCATATCGGTGGTGTTTTCCATGCCCATGGTGAGGGTGATATTTAATATTCTTGCTGCCCCGTGGGGTGCTTGGGCGTTAAATCGACATAGGCATAGGGTCTGGGCTTGCTATTTCCCCATCCCTTTGCATGGTGTGAATTAAGTTAGGTGCGGTGATAGTGTGAGAGTTGGGTTACTATAATTGGTCTATGCGTAGACTATTTAAGGTGCGGAGCCCGGCTATCTGAGCCTGGTTTAGTTGCAAATGTGGGCTGTACAGCGCCCCTTGACTGTTTAATTGGCTTAAGTGGGTGCTCTGTGTTTGTGCTATGCCCTCTAACCCCAGGGCATTGAGGGGGGGGGGAGGTTTCCGCTTTCCGGGTGCGGGGCCTCCGTCTTTTCTCTATCTTTACCCTATCTTTTCTCTATGGGGCCTTCTGGCCGCGTCTGACTTATAGGGTTAGGCGTGAGTCGGGAGTGTTGAGGATAACTTGGTGAAGCAGTGTAACAATAAACATAAAAGGAACAAGGTATTAGCGTGGTTCAGAGCGTATAGTCACTGTAGACTTAGAGTCATGGGTCCAGGTTGTTCGTCGGACGATGACAGTCCCAGCGTGGTCAGCAGGGCAGGACCTTCTCCCGGGTCAGTGAGCTTGTAGTGGTGTTCGCCCTTAGTCACCCATAGTGCTCTGGGGGTTGCCCATCTGTACGGAAGACCTGCTGTTTGCAGTGCGGGCGTGATTGATTGCATGCTCTTGCGCCAAAGTAGAGTGTCTCTGCTCAGATCCTGGAAGAAGGTGATTTGGTGTGTTTCGAAGTTGTGTGATCGTTTCCCTTTAATAGCTGCCATTAGGGCTATTTTGTCTGTTAGCGATTGACATCTCAGTATAATGTCGCGTGGGGCTGTCTGTCGTGCTTGTCGGGGTTTGGTAATGCGGTATACGCCGTTGAAAGTAAACTGTTTTGCCTGCTTAGTGTGAAGGAGAGAAGCCACCAGACGCCTTATAAAGTGGGGCAGTTCCTCCAATGGCACCGCTTCAGATACTCCTCTGATTTTTTTACTCCTCTGATTCTTTCTCCTGCCCCTGTCGTCTAGGACATTGATTTGCCTGTTAATGTTAGCTTGTGCGGTTTGAATTTGGGTGACTGTGTCTTTTAGGGAGGTGAGGTCGTGGCGCAGGTCTCTCACCTCGTGTTCCGCAGCCTGTGTGCGGGCTGATACTGCTTGTACCTCCGCTGCTAGCCCTTTCAAATCCGCCTGCCACATTAATTGTAGGTTTGTTTGGAGGCCGATCAGCATTTTCTGGATGTCCTTCTTTGAAGCCGGGATTGAGTCCTTGGCAGATTGTGTGCGTGTGCCGTCAGTGCCAGTTGCAGCCATGTTGTGCATGGAGTCGCCATCTTCAGACCGCTCGGGTGAGGCTGTCATTGCGTTTCGGGTCCGCGGCGGTGGAGGAGTCTGTAGCATGCTGCCAATGTCTTTATGCGGTATGGAGGTGCCCGGAGCTGTTTTGAGGGATCTCCGTCCCATTTCTTCTGGGGTATAAAAATCTGCTTCTGCGTAACATGGGCTCGTCCCGAGCCACGACGTTAGCTCCCTTGTTAGGGTCTGGTCGCGTGTGCGGTAGGCCCCAGGTCCTTTGACGCGGCGTTTCGTGCCCGATTTTTGCATAAAAGGCATCTGCCGGTTCCGTCGGGTGTCGGGGGTAAGTACCCGTTGTTCTTGTCCGCGGATGGGCTTCCGTTTTTGCGTTAGACGCTCTGTTTGGCTCTGAAGACTCGGAGCTGCTAGGAATGGCGACCTCTTCGTTGCGCCGCTAGCTCCGCCCCCCCAATCCACTTTTTTTTAAGGCTAAAACACTTGTTCAGTTTGTGGGATATCAAATTTTAACTTGAAAAATGGTTTTGATTGTTTGATAATGGCACTGGGACGTCATATCCTTATTCATCATTATTATTTGGTATTTAATGACCAAGGCACGGCTAGCCAACACGTAGCTTTTTAGCCACTGTGGGATTGTATCTGCCACATCACTTGGCCAGCCATGAAGATTATGGCTGGCAAAACATTATGGAAGAAGTTTCACATCTGGTTAGCTACTTGTTTTGCCCCCCTCTCTGACCCTGAGAGGAACATTTCACCGACCTCTGATGGGTGGCCCAAGTTGCGTTGATCTGCTTCCTGCAGAACTGGAGCAGTTATCAGGCAAAATTGCACAATGTAGTGGCATTATCTCTATCACTTGGGAATCCTCTAAAAATAGCAGCCCAGACTCCCACAGTGGAGCATTCTACAACAAATTATTGTAGGCGCTTGTCTAGCCCTGTCTGACTCATGCCTAACGGTATGAAAAAAAGGTAGGATTGAAAGGAAGGGATATAATCTTCATTCAGTAGCTCAGAGAGTTTCTAATGCATATTTCAGACCCTCCGTTCTTTTATTATCGGGCCCTTCTCACTTTTGTATCCTGTATGTTTGTTTTGGGTTAACCACCAAATTTTTACATAAGGTATTGCATGCCGGATAGGGCCGCAGTTTTATATTTTTGGATATGCTTTTAAAACAATGTAATATTTTGAAAAATATTTGTAATATTTTGATATTTTTGGGTATATTGACATTTTTTTTTATAAAGGGCATATTTTTAGATATTTTAATTTAAAAAAAAAATCACTTCAAAAAGTTTATCCAAAAACATTAATTTATTTGAAAGCGTATCCCAAAATATTAAATCGAAGGCCTTTGTTAGTAATTTCTTAATAAACTCATAGTATAATATTTGAATATTAAAGGGACACTATAGTCACCAAAACAACTTTAGCTTAATGGAGCAGTTTTGGTGTATAGATCATGCTCCTGCAGCCTCACTGCTCAATTCTCTGCCATTTAGGAGTTAAATGACGTTGTTTATGAACCCTAGTCACACCTCCCTTGCACAGCCTTCCTAAACACTTTCTGTAAAGACTCATCTAAAGTTTATCCTTTCTTTATTGCAAGTTCTGTATAATTAAGATTTTTGTATCCCCTGCTATGTTAATAGCTTGCTAGACCCTGCAAAAGCCTCCTGTATGTGATTAAAGTTCAATTTACAGAGCAAGAGATAAAATTGTTAAAGGTAAATTACATCTGATTGAAAGTGAAACCAGTTTTTTTTTTTTTCATGCAGGCTCTGTCAATCATAGCCAGGGGAGGCGTGGCAAAGGCTGCATAAAAAGAGACAAAGTGATTTAACTCCTAAATGGCAGTGAATTGAGCAGTAAAACATGAGAGGCATGATCTATACACTAAAACTGCTTCATTAAAGGATCACTATAGTGTCAGGAAAACAAAGCAGCTTACCTTAATCCAGCGCCGGGCTCCCTTGGCGCTGGTGACATCTCCTTCCCCGCCGACATCAGCGGAGCCAAATGCGCATGCGCGGCAAGTGCCAAGCGCGCATTCAAAGTTTCCATAGGAAAGCATTTCTCAGTGCTTTCCTATGGACGCTCTGCGCGATGGAGGCGAAATGTGCCTCCAGCGTCTCAGATGCGCCTCTAGTGGCTGTCCGGAAGACAGTCACTAGAGGCTGGCTTAACCCCAAATGTAAACATAGCAGTTTCTCTGAAACTGCTATGTTTGCATCTGAAGGGTTAAAACCTAAGGGACCTGGCACCCAGACCACTTCATTGAGCTGAAGTGATCTGGCTGTCTATAGTGTCCCTTTAAGCTAAAGTTGTTTAGGTGACTATAGTGTTCCTTTAAATAGATGTTGCTTATATCTATTGTTGGCAAAGAATACTTTATATGTTCCATAAACCAGCATTGTTTAAATCCCCAAGAGAAGTTGAGCTCTTCATTTTACCTCTGTTTGAAACGTATTACATTCACGTACAAAAGTTAATTATTCGATTCTTTCAGACACACATTAAATTCTGCAATTTTATTTTATTTTAGTAACACTCGCATTCTGTGTATGTCTTACTGCCCAATTCTTTCCACCACCACACTCTTATGTCCGAAATTGTCATCAGGCCTGCCCCCGAGACAAAAAAATGTTTTTTATGACTTTGCATCATTCCAGAAATTTTGACATGGAAACTGGGCAATCGTTAAAAAACGACCATCGAATTGTAGCTAATTTGGGACATATGGTCAGTCTAGCTTTGTACTTCTGACCACTGGATCATCCGTTTCTCATATCCTGTGTATTATGTTAGCCAAAATACATAGAATATGTGGCTTTCTTTAAATATGCAATGCTAGTTTGTTTAATGCTATATATAGCTATAATGCGTACAGCTGTTTGTGGACTACAGAGACGCACACGTGTCTGTGGACTACATTCTCCTTGATGCAAGCAAGGCTTAAAGGCTAGTTGAACATCTTCCACAACGTATTTAACAAACACTTATGGTCCCGTTGCCAGAGGCTGCCTAACCATGGATTGTCCTAAATCTGGACTGGAACCCGGTCAGATTTCTCTAGCCCAGAGACACCTGCTCACTGTGATTTCTAAAGGAAATCAATGACAGGCCACTTATGCACAATGGAACCATATGGATATATAATGAATTTGAAACACATGTGCCAATGAATGGAGGCTGCCATGATGGATTCATTCAGTTGCAATTATACAGTTTACAGTTTTCATTGTTTGCAAAGAATGAGATTCCATTCAACTACATTGTGCATGCGTAATCAGTAGACACACATATATGGGATGTCATATTTACTGGTTCTCCTATATATAGCTACGAAAGAGACATCTGTCAGGTCCGAGGTTCTGTGAAAAAGAGAGGATGCAGATTAGATCTCTGATAAAAACTACAAAAGAGATTCCGAAATTTGTTTCAAAACCACAATATGGGTTTAAGCAACAGAGCAGTAGTAATCGATCCTCTTTATCAAACATGTGGGCACCTCCATCTTAGCATCTGGCGGTCAGCACAGAGAAAGCATGCAAAGAAAAGGAGAAATGGAACAATGTTTCTATTTCATCTCCGTGTTTGCCACGTTTGTCCTTGTTTTGCCTAAACTAATGTGGAATGTCATTTACATAATATAAATTAAAAGGGGAACTGGCTCTTCTCTGGAATCTACACCATCGAATAAAATAGTGTTAAAGAGACACTATAGGCCCCAGATCATTTCATCTCCATGAAGTGGTCTAGGTGCCGTGTCGCTGGCCTTTAACACTGCAATGTAAAAAATTGAATTTTTGTTTTTGTTTTAGAAGGTCCACCTCTAGTTGCTGTCAGCATGACTCGTAATGCGGAAGCCTCCATAGAAAAGCATTGATTCAATTCTTTCCTAAGGGAGAGTTTAAGTATGTGCATGACGATTACCGCGCATGCGCACAAGGTCCTCAATGCTCCTTTATGAGGAGCATTGGGTTGGATGTTGGTGGAGGAGGTCATGCCTCCCTTGTGATGCCGTCGGAGGTGGTATAAAGCTAAGGAAAGCATTTTTTACATTTTTTTAAAAATACATTTTATGGCATATGGGGGGACGGGGATTATATACAAGACAAGTAGGGATTCTTTTAACCTTTCTTTTTTTTACATGAGCTGCTCTGTCTTGTTTTAAGATTCTATTAATAAATTTGAAAAAAGACACTTTCATCCAGTTCAGACAAAGCAAAACCAGGGCAAACATTGTAAATAGAAAAATAGTCATTTCTCCCCCTTTCCCTATGCTGAATGTTAATTGCAAAGGACAGAGCTTATAACAATGACTGACAGGGTGCCGAGATGGAGGCGTCCGTTTGCAGGATAAAGAGGTGTGAATTTCTTTACATTTTTAACACCTCAGAAATACCTATTTTTCAAATGCAGGGATAAGTTAATATAATATTTAAATTCCTGAGAAGTGACACTTCCTCTTTAAGAGACAAAAGAACATCGCATGAAAAAATGTTAACACAGGTTCTTGGTGATATACAGTATTTTATTGAATAAGGCTATTTCCTGAGTGTGATGTTCCACCTTAATAACTGGTGAAGGGCTTGGAAGTTTTTTTCCTTATGCGGTAAAGTGATAAATATCACAGTATTGTTCTATGGAAGAAGGCAGAGTGAGATTTTATACATCTAAAATTAACTACTAACAAAGCAGGAAAATAAATCATGGATCATTTACCAGTATGGACACAAGTATAAATTCAAAGCAAATTTCAAATAGAAAGTCAAAATAGCCGAACTTGAAAAATTCTCTAAGTCAGCAATGCTTTCAGCTCAGCTACTCTGGCCTTAAATTTGAAATACGCTTTGAATTCCCCCCCCAAGTGTATTATAGTGTTAAAATAGTTTATAAAGGAACGCTGTAGTGTTAGGAATACAAACACGTATGTACTGTATGTAGTGTACTCACCCTTTCTCCCACATGCGATGGTCTCGCCTCCAAGGCTGAGGTCATCATTCTTGAGATGATCTCTGCCAATCCAGTGCTTTCCCATAGGACAGCATTTGAAGGTTATCATGCATGCGCGGCAAAACGCTGCGGTAATCAGCATCTTCTCATAGAGATTCATTGAACCAATGCATCTCTATGGAGAGCATTCAGCACCTCGCTGCAGAACGCGGAGATGCTAGACACCCAAGCCGGACTCTGTGTAGCACTGACACAGAAAGCACCTTTAGTGGCCACCTGAGGAGTTTCCACCAGAGGTGATCCTAGGCAGTAATGCCTTTTCTCTGTGTTTACATCAAAAACCTGCAGGGACAGGCTATAGACACCATAACAACTACATTAAGCTGGTTTTTTTTTGTGCTGTTATTTTTTTCATTTTTTTGGGTAACATATTGTCTTTAAAGGAGCCAAAATTACAGAGTAGAGAAACATTTTGCAGGTGTGTCACGTTTCGTGTTCCTTATCTTAAAAAAACCTGACTAAACACGCTTTCTCAAAGGATTCTAGGATTCCCTGCTCTGTTTGAATGTAAACAAAGGGGGAGACTAGAAAGTCTCCAGTAACTGGGATGTGAAGGCTAGGCCGGGTGTCTGAAAGGCCTGTGTGGTGCCCTGGGTGTGACGGATGGGCTGGCCTCAGGTGTCATGGGTGATGAGGCATGTAGATGGCTGAGCTGTGATGACAGGTAACGTGTTTGGAATGTAGAGCTCTCCCTCCCTTTATGTACTCTGCCCTTATCTCAGACTTCCTTTGCTCCTTCACTCCCTTCGCCTTTTCTTCTTTCTGTATACTTCTTTATTCATACCTGTACTCTTAGCTACTCCCGGTAATAAAACCCCTTTCTATTTATTCAATATTCTGGGAAGATCACAGATCGGATTATTCACAAAAAAAAATGTGAATTGTGAGGAACAGAAAATGGAAATTTTAGACCTATGTATCAAATGCGGGAAGAGGCAACTTTTCACACTCCAGATGATGTAGACCAGGGCCATATATTGTCGCAAGTAATATGTAAGTAAATGTAGTGGTTCTGGTGTCTATAGCTTGTCCCTGCAGGCTTTTCAATGTAAACATTGACTTTTCAGAGAAAAGGCAGTGTTTACATTCTCTTCCTAGTGACACCTCTAGTGACAGACGGTCACTAGGGGTGCTTCCTGTGTCAGTGCAGCACCTACATTCAGGGCCTCCACGCTCTGGAGGCGCTGAACGTTCCCCATAGAGATACATTGATTCAATGCATCTCTATGAGGAGATGCTGATTGGTGTAACGTTTTGCAGTCAATCCTATGGCAAAGCATTGGATTGTCTGAGATCATCAAGCTTGATGATATCAGCCATAGAGGCAGGGCCAGTTGAGGGGAGACCAGTACGGTGTGGGGGGAAAAAAGGTGAGTAAAAACACTATGACATGACAGACACACACACCCCATGACACACACACACCCCATGACACACACACATACCATGACACACACACACCTTGACACACACACCTTGACAGACACACGCACACACACCATGACACAGACAGACACACACCATGACACACACACACACACCATGTCACAGACAGATCGTGACACAGACACACACACACCATCACACAGACACACACACACACACCATGACACAGGCAGACACACAAACCATGACAGACACACACACACACTCACACACATAATTGCTACCTGTGGGCAGACAGCTGTCCGTGCTGGCGGCCGCTGGGGGAGCTGAGCTGGCGGCCGCTGGGGGAGCTGTGATGGCTCTGCTCTGACGTCATATTCTGTCCCCGGTCTCATTAAGTAGCGTGCGGGGGAGCAGAGACAGTACAGCTCACCCAGTGGCTGCCAGCACAGCTCCCCCAGCGGCCGCCAGGTGCCCACGGCCCACCGGGAAATGTCCTGGTATCCCGGTGGGCCAGTCCGGCCCTGATGTAGATCCCATAATGCAGGCAAACATCAGGGGAGATGTAGTCTACAATATCTGGAGTGCCAAAGGTTGCCTACCCTGCACCAAAGTGAGAATTCAAAGTGAATTTCTAATTTAACGCAACAATAGCTAAAATTGAAATAATTCTCTAAAGCCAGGTATTTTTTCAATTCGGCTACTTTGGTCTAAATTTTGCAATTCACTTTGAATCCTCGCTCTATCTAATGAATAAGCCCCGTCAGATTATTTTTCAGGGTTTCAGGATTATTAAGTAACACTCTGGATTGTACCAAATGAAAGTCTAAATTTAGAAGTTCAGGCTAAAATGGCCGAACTGTGACTATAACTGAGTTGAAGAATCTTTCCAAATCAGGTGTTTTTGTTTACATTTTGCACAGCTGATTTTATTTTACTGTAGTTTTATGTTTAGTGATTTTTTTGTCCTTAAATTTATCTTTATCTTGTCCATTCTCAGCTAACTACTTGCATTACATTGTAGTAAATTGAAATAGGAATGACAAAATTCCGACAATAAGAGCTGATTGGGAAACTTTCACCAGTTGGGATACAGTCACAACTAGGCTACTTTAGTCTAAATTTTGCAATTCGGATTTAACTTCACAATTCGAAACCCTGATTGGGTTTTTAAATGCTAAAATAAAAAAAATCCAAAAAAAAAATCAGTTTGCTGTCACTAGATCACACCCCCTCCCTCGCTAACCCCTATCGAATCTCACACACTCCTGTCATGTTCACACACCTCCCCTGAAGGCACTTACAGTTCAGGACCGGTTTAGCCCTCAGGAGTATTAACACTGTGAATGCCATGAAGTATGTTGTTCACCAGTCTTTGTTCTACGCTGGGCAAACAGTATTTTATTCAGTCAGAGCAGGTTACACACACACCGCTCTGCAAGGCTCACGCAAACAAAGGCTGTTCCATAATTGCTCTGCAAGTCTGTCAGGGCTGTGAAAGAGAACGAGGGTTCTGGCAAGGAACTGGTTACATTTCATTGACCCAGAGGAAGGGTGACTAACTGATGCTCTGCGTAAACTGGGATTGTTCCTCATTTCTGTTCATACCTGTCCCACAAAGAGGTGGCACGCCACAGGGTAGGCTGAGGATGTGGCAGAAAAGGAGTTAACTTGCTGATGTGGCTTGGACGGGGTTAACGCTGTGATGCTCTGAACGTTTCCCTTCCCATTTTGGGTGGCATAACTAAGTCTTTTTTTTTCTTCTCCATCTCGCCTCGCCCCTTTGGCTCGCACATCACAGGATGAGCCCTGCGGCGTGTGTTCCCGACACCCCCCAGTTAGTTTTCTGATGGCTTCTCAAACACATTATTTTTGGAACGCGCGATATGTTGAGATTTCTCGCCACTCCCTCCCTCGTTCCTTGCCAGAAACAGCTGCTGGTGCAGGAGCCTTCCAGATGACTCCAGGTGTATGGCAGGCGGACAGGTATGTTGGCAGGGTACGACTAAGAGAGGAAAAAAACTCTGCTCTTAGTAGATTCTTGGGCATCGTTATATTCGTTAGCAGCTGGACTGCAATTCCCCTTATCCTTAGGCACCTAAAGACACTGTTATATGGCCATATATATACCTATTTTTGTCCGACACAACTTGAGGAGCTCTGTATAATCATATTGCCCCATTTACCCCTATCAAAGAGCCCCTGTTTGAGGCTTACCTGGGGTCTAGTTTAGTTGGTAGGGGGACATCCTGTAATTACAGCATCATTGAAGAAGATCCAGACTCTTATTATACGCTAGCCATAAATTAGGCAAAGCAGTAATGTAATAACACTATACGTATGTAAACAATGTATGCCTAGAAACAATGAGGGTTATGTATATCACTGTAGAGAATAAGTCGGGGGGAAATTCCAAATGTTGAGGAGTCATCAGGACTTCCATCAGGTCACGGTGATGATTGTGGCAATTGTGAAAAGTGCAATGGTACATAAACAGATGTTGAACCCTTCACTGCTAGTCAGGTAAACAATTCTTGGTCCCTATGGAGCTGTGTGTGTGTGTTATATTTGTACGTATGTGGTTACATATATATTTAGCTAATTTTCTGTGTAGTGTTATTACGCTGTGGAAGCCAAGATATAGTTTTATTCTTATTACTTATAGAGAATAATTATTTTTAGGGTTCTAAAATTGGAATAATCCCCATTTTTTCTCTTTTCCAAAGAATTATTTTACTTCTCTGCAAGTGACACTTTTATACGTTTTCTGTTAAGTTCCTAATTTAAGCTTTTTTTGCAGAAAAGCATTAACATATCTACTGATTAAAGGGGTCCGTGGGACCCATTGATAGGCGATATTGACCCGTCTGTAACACAGGGGTTAAATCTGGATCCATCAGTCTTGTTGATACTTGTTATGGGAGGGTTGTGTGACTGAGAAGGAGTTACTAGTACAAAAACACACAATAAAGGGATTGCACATACCGGGGATACCAGTAAACAACTCGAAGATCAACCGATACTTAGTCAGTTATGGAAACAAAAAAAGTATGTATTCATTGGGAAGATTACAATGCACAGCTGTCTATCCACTTTGTAGCTAATCATTTTAACTCTTTCATTGCACAGAGGTAAATCAAATGGGAAGTTGTTAACAGGGAAATAAAAATATTATGTAGCAAATGATAGGAAATTAGGATAACCAAGGTCCGTGAACGTTGGGATGAGCAAATTTCTATGCTAAGAGCTATGGCTATTGAAGATGAGAACTGTTATTGCCAGGGGAGGGCAACCTGTGGCCCGTGGACCACTAAAAACAATTTAGTGGCTTATAGTGCATATATATAGTGATATATATTATATCATCCCACCCGATAACATCAGCGATAGTAGACACAAGTACACAAACAAAACAGATGTGTTGATTGACAAACAAGATAATTGAATATTAAGAATTAAAGTGCTATGCGCTTGAGCATTTACATGTGAAAAGTGGTTAGAGAACAGCATGGGGAGCAATTCCTCTGCCCACTTGACACTTTGACATCACTAATCAATAAGGAAGATCCAGGCAAACATTTAGTAACAGGAGTTCTGAAGGATTTTCCAGCGAGAGAGTGCTATTAGTGCATTAAATGCCTAAACCTTGTATATCATGCCAATGAGGAATACATACATAAACATGGTATATCATGCCAATAAGCCATACGTGCCTCCAGAAAGCCTGCCGGTGCCATTTGTGCCGCCAAACAACCTGCCAGTGCCACACAACTCTGACACCAGCCACTATGTACCATCTATCTCCCCTCAGCATCTCTGTACCACCGCTGTGCCCTCAGCATTTCTGTGCCAGTACTCTGCCCTCAGCATATCTGTGCCATCTCTCTGCCCTCAGCAACCTGTTCAAATACCCTGATTGCATCCCCTGCACATGCTCTGCAGCCATATGCCTGGCATCCCCTGCACTTACCCCAGGACCCCGATGGCATCCCTTGCACTTACCCCAGAACCCAAATGGCATCCTCATGACCTCCCTTGTGTCTAGTAGGAAGCAGAGTGGTGCATGTGCACTGTGTATGTGACCGATAGACAGGATATCTGTGCACATACACAGTGCAACGTGTTGCCTCCACCTCTCCGCAAAGGCGGCTGCCAGCCGTAAGATATACCAGCAATGCTGCACCGGCTGGGTTACCGGCTAGAATTTTGGGCGGCCTAAGGGCAATTGTCCCCCCTTCCCCTGATTACTACATTAAAATCAATGCCAATCTTATTTTCCACGAGTCTTCCCCCTCGTCATCCTTGGTGGTGATGTAACTCGGACAGCTAATAAGTTGTAATTTCGAGATACAACTCTGGGGGCCTCGTTCAGTTTGGAGAATTAAAGTTAAAAAATAAAATAAAACCTTTGAATTGAACATTTTTCCATCTGGCCTATATTCCCCCCATTAATTATAGTACTTTGCGACTAGGAGAAAAGGGAAACCCTGGTCCATGTTGTCACATGGAGCATTTAAGACCAGGGGGAGGACGATTTCTCGGAGGTTGTTACCACGCGATGCTCTGCAGACAGCTGCATTGTGCAGGAAGTGAAGCAATCTCTGAGTTTTCCTTTCCCTGTATGTTTATAACAAACTTTAAGATCAGATAACTCCAGCTGTGTCACATTTATCAAACCATCTCAGGGACCCCATGACAGTATGTGCTCTCCATTACTGCTCTTCTCTCTCACACAGTATATTCTCTCCATCACTTCTCTTCTCTCTGTCCCCTCTTCTATAGCACTCTTCTCCAATTGTTGGTACACCCTCCCATTCACTACTTTCTCCTCTAAACTCTGCCTATGACCAATTACTATGTTTTTCTCACTCAGAATCCTATCAACCCATGACTAATGCCAGCTTACTTTCTTCCTGTTCACTTATTCAAGAGTTATGAATTCCTGATCACAGTTCTCAACTTGTTCACATCACTGCCCTCGGCTTGTTCAGTGTCTTGTCTAACCATTCTAGCTAGTAATCCACTAACATCTTCCAGCTCTCTGATTTATAACCCCTTCCCTGCCCTTGATCTCCCCCCCCCCCCACTCCACCCCCCAGAGTATACTGTACCTGTATCACTATCAACCTTTAGAAACCTATGTTGTCTTCACTATTCAAATGTTCCATCACAGATCATTAGCTAAGTCGTATCCCACCACTCAATCTCCACCAGGATTCTTAATTACCATTATTGCTATAATTTCTTCCAGAATTTTATAATGTCCTTATTGATGTACCTGTCTAAGTCTTCTCCTTTCACTCCCAAAATTATACTCACTTATAAATGTCTTTCATTTGGAGCTATTGAATCCCCCCAAAATCATCTTTTTCTGCAGCAACATCTGCAGAGACCAGGAAGTTGCATTCCTCCCACCCAGCTAATGAACCCAGAGGCTAGATGACCACATGAATAAACAGCTGTGCACGTGTTATCCTTTTTCATATTTTGGGTCAGAAGGTTTTCCTTTCCAAAATGGCATGGATCTTAGCTCCTGGAATTTCCTTTGTCTGCGTCTTCAGGCTTAAAGGACCACTCTAGGCACCCAGACCACTTCAGCTTAATGAAGTGGTCTGGGTGCCAGGTACCTCTAGGATTAACCCTTTTTTTTTATAAACATAGCAGTTTCAGAGAAACTGCTATGTTTATAATGAGGGTTAATCCAGCCTCCAAATCCTCTAGTGGCTGTCTCATTGACAGCCGCTAGAGGCGCTTGCGTGCTTCTCACTGTGAAAATCACAGTGAGAGCACGCAAGCGTCCATAGGAAAGCATTGTAAATGCTTTCCTATGCGACCGGCTGAATGCGAGCGCGGCTCCTGCCGCGCATGCGCATTCAGCCGATGACGTCGCGATCAAGATGGAGAGGAGGAGGAAAGCTTCCCGCCCGGCGCTGGAAAAAGAGGTAAGTTTAACCCCTTCCTCTCTCCAGAGCCCGGCGGGAGGGGGTCCCTGAGGGTGGGGGCACCCTCAGGGTACTCTAGTGCCAGGAAAACGAGTATGTTTTCCTGGCACTAGAGTGGTCCTTTAAAGGGACACATGGGACACCTAAGGCACTTTAGTTTGCTGAAATGCTTTATGTGTGAACAGTGTGTCCTCTTTGTTTCATTTTACAAAAAAGTGCAGATTTGAATAGAAATGGACACTTTTATAAATAGACCTGGTTACACCCCCCTGGCTTTCAAGCAGACAACCGGTCCTGTTACTTCCTAGTTTAATTAGCTCAGTGGAGCTAAACTCAATTGCCCAGAGCACCTGCCTTGCAGTGACATCTCATTGAGCTGCATTGGGAAGTCTGTGATTGGACAGCCACAGAAAGTCTGGGCGGGATTAGAAGGGGAGGACTTGCTAAGTCTGCAGACAAGATATCTGCAGCTTTTACAAGCAGTTTTTAGATATGGCCCCAATGAAAACATGCATAATAAAATACATGCATGTTTTAATTTGGGTTATATCTACAAAATTGTGAATTCTTTTTTTTTTGTCTTTGGGCAGTGGAGTGTCCCATTAAGGATTTAATGGAACACAGAGAATGTCCAGTAGTAGCTGACATCTGCACCTTATTTCTTAGATCTTTATCTTGAATGCTCCCTCTAGCATGTAAGCTCATCGAGCAGGGCCCTGAACCCCCTCTGTTCCTGTACGTCCAGTGGTCTGATCTCAATTATGTGTCTGTTAGTCCACCCATTGTACAGCGCTACGGAATTTGTTGGCGCTATATAAATAATGAAATAATAATAACTAGAGTATATTTGTTATACATTTTCTGTTGCTCCCACAATACCACCTCCTTACTGACCCCTTGAGTATTAAAGATGAACTGTCACCATAGCAAACCCTATTAAGGTTGTGCAGTGGAGAGCAGCACAAACACACTTGCGTTTGTTGCAAAATCCAGTTTTGGCAGTAGCATTCTTCCCATGATGCTATGGGCATGTGCATATTAACGAGGCAGCCGCGGAGAATCATGGGGCATTTACATTTTGAACAGAATATCAGGCTGTTACCCAGCTGGCTTTCGTCTGATGTGCATCAAAGAAAAAGAAATCTCAAAACAAAAATGTCTGTTTGTAAACAAAGAATAAGTACAAACAAATGGTTTGTTTTCGTGCATGTAGCGCACAGATCTCCGTGTCCATGCAGTACTCCAATATAGCCGATCAGAAATCATGAAATATTTTTCGATTCACGTGTTTTGTTCTATCGTTCACTTTTATAATGTATACGTGGTATTCTATCTTATCGATTTGTTCTATTCATCAAGTTAACTCCCCCCCCCCCTTTTTAATGAAGCTAATGAAATTATTCAGCACATTTAAACTCGTTGCCCTGCATGCTGCATTCATTATGAGGTGTGATTTTCTCTTTGATCAATAACTTCCTGGATCAGTTTACCCGGTTGGGGGGAGTGAGGGGTCTACTTGATTTTCACAGATCTTAAACTCAAGACCTAAGGTCAACCACACCGTCAAACTCTTCACGGCCTTCTTGACCAGTGATTTAGGATTTAGCTGCCCTAGTCACCACCTCATCCCCCCAATATTTGTATAGTAACGCCTATACCAGTTAAGAGTACAATGTTCCTAGTGAACATCAGCGATATTTGTGCATATATTGTTAGATCTACATGAATTATTTCTGCTAATTTACCGTTAAGCCCCGCTAATCATTGCCCTGCTACCCCTTTCTTACCATTTAGTAGCAAGCAATTTCTTCTTGCCAAAGCCTGTCATAAGTCTGTTTTGAATGTTTCACTTTAACATTTTCACTTAAAATGATTTATAGATGTGACACAATGTAACCCCTTCACACCCAGGCACACACAGTTGACTCCTCCAGTACTGATGCTGAATATACTACTCTGATAATGGGTGAAATAATGTATTGACCTTTAGCATGATCATCATGAATAGTATATGTTGTGAAAAGTATTATATTGTTTTCATTTTGTGAGCTGATCACAATGTCCTGCTTCGATTCATGGCAAAGAAATTGCTTCCAATACCTGTTTTTTCTTTTTTTTTTTTTAAATATTACTATTAAGATACTTGCCTCCTTTCTTTGTGTCTAGGTCCCCAGCAGAGGGCTCAGCCACTTGTTAAAAGCCTCTCTTTGGAGCCCGCACACATCTCTGCACACCCAGACAAGCCCCAGCGACTCCGATCGGACCCTGGGACCTCTCCTGACTGCAACGGAAGTCTTCCTGTCCCCACCAGCCCCAAACCAGCAGCTCCTAAACGTAGCAACAGCATCAAGCCAGAAGGTAAATACAATCTTCACACTATATTTATATGTGATGGGTTTTCCTTTAAAGAACTAGACCTATGGGAGGCCTGGTTTACATTTTTACACTTTGACACTCTAACTAACTGTGTATCACTGCTCTTTCCTTTACCAGTTAATACAGAGTTCTCGTAAGGCTGTTTGACACGCATTATTTGGTCCACACTGTGTCATTCCTCCAGTTACTTGTAAACCATCATTAGTCCATCTGGAACCTTGGGATTGTTCCGTTTACATTTCTTAATGTGTTTCCAAATTGCTGCAAGATAAAGTCTTGGTAGATTTGTTTTGCAGATTAGGGAAAAGATGTGTGTGCTAGACCAAAATCACCCGACAACAATCAAAGGTGCTGCGTTTCAGGACGGTAGTCATATTGTTATAGACATCTGTGCTGCATGGTAATGTTAAAATCTATTTAAAAAAGGGATACAATAGGCATCAAAATAACTTTAGCTTAATGAAGCGGTTTGGGTGTATTGATCATGCCCCTGCTTTCTCTCTGCTCAATTTGCTGCTATTTAGGAGTTAAATCACTTTTGTTTCTGTCCATACAGGTCTAGCCACACCGACCTCCCCTGGCTGTGACTCACACAGCCTGCATGAAATCAGAAATTAACTTACTTTAGAAGTTTGCATCTCCTGTTCTGTAAATTATTATTATTATTATGTATATAGCACCAACAAATTCCACAGCGCTGTACAATGGGTGGACTTAGAAACTCGTAATTGTAACCAGACAAGTTGGACGCACAGGAACAGAGGGGTTGAGGGCCTCTGAAACCCAGAGGTTTGAACTCTAATCACACGTAGGAGTCCCCTACAGGGTCTTGAAGGCCATTAACAGATCAGAAGATAAGATATTCTAAATTTAGGCAGATTATGCAATAAAGGAAGTTTAAACATTATATCTCTTTTTACAGGAAGTGTTTATGAAGGTTGTGTAATTTGCATGCAGGGAAGTGTGGTGTGCATAAACATAGTGATTTAACTCCTAAATGGATTGTGTAGTGAGGGGCATGATCTATACATCAAAGCTGCTTCATTATGCTAAAGTTGTTTGGGTTCCTATAGTGTCCCTTTAAATATTGTTACAATATGTACATATACTCAAAAATAAAAAAGTAACATAAAATAAACATGTTTAAAACCCAATGAGCTCCTGGTTAAGAATGTATATCTAGGTTACATATAATGTAATACTTAGTACATGGATATATTTTTTTCTTTTCCAGTTCCTCCTAAGCCCCCACATCTGCAGAGCGTGAGAAGGCCTCGTCCACCTGGTCATATCCCTCCACCTCCTTCGCGTCCACTGCCTGCCGACCCCAGACTTTCACGGGTGTTCCTGCCACGGCCGGACAACAAGGATGGAACCCCTTCTGCTGTCACCTCCCTGATCGAGAAATTTGAGAGGTACGTCACTGACGGTGCATTCAAACTTTAAGCGCAGGAAGGAGTTTTATAAATGTGCTTACACGCTGCGCAATATACTGGCGCAAAGGGGTCGACAGCTGGGTGTTTTTCTGCTAGAAGACTGCAGGGCCACGTGGTTTTGCTAGGCAGTATTCTGGCTAAAAAGAGGATATAAGACCAGGTACTATTCTGGCAGGAAGGCATTACATAGCTGGGATGGGAGGTAATTGCACAGGAATAGTTTGCACAATTCATTCTGGATTTATTCTGGATGAGAACAGGTGACAGGGTTGAGCAGTATTTTGGATTGCAAGGCTTATTGCAGGGAAAGTGTTAAGGCTGGGCGGCACAGTATTCTGGTTGCAAAGGGGCTTCACGGTTGAATAATGTTCTGGCAAGAAAACTGCGACACAGTAGGGCAGTCTTCTGGCATAGTGAGACGGTACTCTGGCAAGGAAATGGTTACATGTTACAGCAGTCTTCTGGCAAGGAAAGGGTTACACAATGAGAAGGTTCTGCAGCAGTATAGTGACTGGCCATGCCTGGGTGGTATCCTGACTGGTAGGAGTTACTCTGTTTAGTTGGGCATTATGCTGACAGGATTGGATTGCATGACTTTATGGTATTCTTGCAGGAGAAGCGTGACAGTAATGGCTGTATGGTATTTTTGCATGGATGGTGTGCTGGGCAGTATTCTGCGCCCCCCCCCCCATGGTAAAGGTTGGCACGCTTTCCCGTATTCTTTGAGGAAGGGGTTAAACTGCTGGGTTTGGTTAACACAAATATGTATGGCCAGGATGGGCATGTGTATTATTTTGGCAGGGACAGGGTTACTTGGCTGTCTTGTTTGATGATTTGTCAGAGAAGCATTACATAGTGGTACTAGTGGAATTCTGTTAGAGAAGGGGTTACTTTGAAGGCTACATTCTGGAAGAAATTGGTCACTAGGTTAGGCACCATTTTGTCAGGGAAGGTGTTACATGACTAGGCAGTATTCTGGCAGACAGGGGCTGAACAGGCAGTATTATGGCACAGAAGGGGTTACACAACAAATGTGGGCTGTGTTTTGCTAGTCAGAAAGCGGTTGCTCGGTAGTTGTAGTGCTGGGCAGTTTTCGGACGAGAAGTGTGGCTAGGTTCTGTTCTGGCAGTCACACATATAGGAATTACTCTAGTTGGAATGAAGGGGTTATATGGTAAGAAAGTATTCAGACAGGAATGGGATACACAGCTGGGCAGTATTCTCACACCAAGGGATTGCTTGGTGGGGCTTGACAGTATCCTGGCAGGAAAAGAGTTAATCTTTTTTGCTGTGCAAACACCTGGCAAGGAAGCGGTACATGGGTGGGCAGAATCTTTTCAGGAACGGGATGCATGGCCAGGCCGAGCAGTGTTCCAACAAGAAGGATTTACATGACTGGACAGGAAGGAATTCTGTCAGAAGGGGTTACACTTGGGCTGGACTATACTCTGTCAGGAAGGGGTTACACAGGACAGGACTCTGTCAGGAAGGGGTTACACAGGACTATAGTCTGTCAGGGAGGGGTTACACAGGACAGTACTCTGTCAGGAAGGGGTTACACAGGACGGTACTCTGTCAGGAAGGGGTTACACTTAGGCTGGACAGTACTCTGTCAGGAATGGGTTACACAGGACTGTACTCTTTCTGGAAGGGGTTACACAGGACGGTACTCTGTCAGGAAGGGGTTACACTGGGGCTGGACAGTCAGGAAGGGGTTACACAGGACTGTACTCTGTCAGGAAGGGGTTACACAGGACTATATTCTGTCAGGAAGGGGTTACACAGGACTATACTCTGTCAGGAAGGGGTTATACAGGACTATATTCTGTCAGGAAGGGGTTACACAGGACTATACTCTGTCAGGAAGGGGTTACACAGGACTATATTCTGTCAGGAAGGGTTACACAGGACAGGACTCTGTCAGGAAGGGGTTACACAGGACTATAGTCTGTCAGGACTATATTCTGTCAGGAAGGGGTTACACAGGACTATACTCTGTCAGGAAGGGGTTACACAGGACTATATTCTGTCAGGAAGGGGTTACACAGGACTATATTCTGTCAGGAAGGGGTTACACAGAACTATACTCTGTCAGGAAGGGGTTACACAGGACTATAGACTGTCAGGATGGGGTTACAAAGAACTATACTCTATCAGGAAGGGGTTACATAGTACTGTACTCTGTCAGGAAGGGGTTACACAGGACGGTACTCTGTCAGGAAGCGGTTCCACAGCTGTGATAGGAAGTACTCTGGCAGTAGTGGTTACATGGCTGGGTTGGGCAGTATTCTGGCATGAAAGGAGGATGGACGGCTTTGTGTGGGCAGTATTCCTGCAGTCAGGGGATTACACAGCTGGGCCGTTCAATATTCTGCCTGGGAAGGATTTCATGGCTTGGCCATATTCTGGTATGAAGTTGTTAATTGGTTGGGAGGTCGTCTGTTTGGGTTGGAGAGTATTCAGTCAGGAAGGGGTTACACAGTTGATTTGGGCAATATTACAGCAGTGATGGATTGCATGGCTCTGTGTGGCCAGTGAAGGAGTTATGTACAGTAATCTGGCAGATAATAGGTTACTGGTTTGGATATTATTTTTCCAGAAATATGTTGTGTGTGGGCAATATGTGTTAAGGAAAAGGGGGGTCATGGCTGGACTGTGCAGAATTATGGAAAGGAAAGGGTTACATAGCTGTGTGTGGGCAGCATTCACTCAGTAAAGGTGTTTTATGTCCGTGCTGTACCATATACTGGAAAGCAAAGGGTTACGTTTCTGTATGTGGGCAGTTTTCACTCAGTGAACAGATTTTATGGCTAGGCCGTGTAATATTCTGGGATGGACAGGGTTATGTGGCTGCATGAGGGCTGTATTCACTCTGTAGCTGAGGTTTCCTGACTGGGCACATCCGTATTCTGACAGGGAAGGGGTTACATGGCTGTGCTGTGCCGTATTCTGACAGGGAAAAGGTTACATGGCTGTGCTGTGCTGTATTATGACAGGGAAACGTTTACATGGCTGTGCAGTGCCGTATTCTGACAGGGAAGGGGTTACATGGCTGTGCTGTGCCGTATTCTGACAGGGAAGGGGTTACATGGCTGTGCTGTGCCGTATTTTGACAGGGAAGGGGTTACATGGCTGTGCTGTGCTGTATTATGACAGGGAAACGTTTACATGGCTGTGCTGTGCCGTATTCTGACAGGGAAGGGGTTACATGGCTGTGCTGTATTATGACAGGGAAACATTTACATGGCTGTGCTGTGCCGTATTCTGACAGGGAAGGGTTACATGGCTGTGCAGTGCCGTATTCTGACAGGGAAGGGGTTACATGGCTGTGCTGTGACATATTCTGACAGGGAAGGGGTTACATGGCTGTGCAGTGCCGTATTCTGACAGGGAAGGGGTTACATGGCTGTGCTGTGACGTATTCTGACAGGGAAGGGATACATGGCTGTGCAGTGCCGTATTCTGACAGGGAAGGGGTTACATGGCTGTGCTGTGACATATTCTGACAGGGAAGGGGTTACATGGCTGTGCTGTGCCGTATTCTGCCAGGGAAGGGGTTACATGGCTGTGCTGTGCCGTATTCTGACAGGGAAGGGGTTACATGGCTGTGCCATATTCTGACAGGGAAAGGGTTACATGGCTGTGCTGTGCCGTATTCTGACAGGAAAGTGGTTACATGGCTGTGCTGTGCCATATTCTGACAGGGAAGGGGTTACATGGCTGTGCTGTATTCTGACAGGGAAGGGTTACATGGCTGTGCTGTGCCGTATTCTGACAGGGAAGGGTTACATGGCTGTGCTGTGCCGTATTCTGACAGGGAAGGGGTTACATGGCTGTGCTGTGCCGTATTCTGCCAGGGAAGGGGTTACATGGCTGTGCCATATTCTGACAGGGAAAGGGTTACATGGCTGTGCTGTGCCGTATTCTGACAGGAAAGTGGTTACATGGCTGTGCTGTGCCGTATTCTGACAGGAAAGTGGTTACATGGCTGTGCTGTGCCATATTCTGACAGGGAAGGGGTTACATGGCTGTGCTGTATTCTGACAGGGAAGGGTTACATGGCTGTGCTGTGCCGTATTCTGACAGGGAAGGGGTTACATGGCTGTGCTGTGCCGTATTCTGACAGGGAAGGGTTACATGGCTGTGCCATGACGTATTCTGACAGGGAAGGGGGTTACATGGCTGTGCTGTGCAGTATTCATGTAGGGAAGGGGTTACATGGCTGTGCTGTGCCGTATTCTGACAGGGAAGGGGTTACATGGCTGTGCTGTGCCGTATTCTGACAGGGAAGGGGTTACATGGCTGTGCTGTGCAGCATTCTTGTAGGGAAGGGGCTACATGGCTGTGCTGTACCGTATTCTGACAGGGAAGGGGTTACATGGCTGTGCTGTGCCGTATTCTGACAGGGAAGGGGTTACATGGCTGTGCTGTGCCGTATTCTGACAGGGAAGGGGTTACATGGCTGTGCTGTGCCGTATTCTGACAGGGAAGGGGTTACATGGCTGTTCGTTACATGGCTGTGCTGTGTAGTATCCTTGTAGGGAAGGGGTTACATGGCTGTGCTGTGCTGTATTCTGACAGGGAAAGGGTTACATGGCTGTGCTGTGACGTATTCTGACAGGGAAGGGGTTACATGGCTGTGCTGTGCAGTATTCTTGTAGGGAAGGGGTTACATGGCTGTGCTGTGCCATATTCTGACATGGAAGGGGTTACATGGCTGTGCTGTGCAGTATTCTTGTAGGGAAGGGGTTACATGGCTGTGCTGTGCCGTATTCTGACAGGGAAGGGGTTACATGGCTGTGCTGTGCCGTATTCTGACAGGGAAGGGGTTACATGGCTGTGCTGTGCCGTATTCTGACAGGGAAGGGGTTACATGGCTGTGCTGTGACATATTCTGACAGGGAAGGAGTTACATGGCTGTGCTGTGACGTATTCTGACAGGGAAGGGGTTACATGGCTGTGCTGTGCAGTATTCTTGTAGGGAAGGAGTTACATGGCTGTGCTGTGCCGTTTTCTGACAGGGAAGGGGTTACATGGCTGTGCTGTGCCGTTTTCTGACAGGGAAGGGGTTACATGGCTGTGCTGTGCCGTTTTCTGACAGGGAAGGGGTTACATGGCTGTGCTGTGCCGTATTCTGACAGGGAAGGGGTTACATGGCTGTGCTGTGCCGTATTCTGACAGGGAAGGGTTACATGGCTGTGCTGTGACGTATTCTGACAGGGAAGGGGTTACATGGCTGTGCTGTGCAGTATTCTTGTAGGGAAGGAGTTACATGGCTGTGCTGTGCCGTTTTCTGACAGGGAAGGGGTTACATGGCTGTGCTGTGTCGTATTCTGACAGGGAAGGGGTTACATGGCTGTGCTTTGCCATATTCTGACAGGGAAGGGGTTACATGGCTGTGCTGTGTCGGATTCTGACAGGGAAGGGGTTACATGGCTGTGCTTTTCCATATTCTGACAGGGAAGGGGTTACATTGCAGGGCTGTGCAGTGTTCTTGTAGGGAAGGGGTTACATGGCTGTGCTGTGCCGTTTTCTGATAGGGAAGGGGTTACATGCAGTATTTAGGCAGGGGGTTTTATAGCTCTGCTGTATAGTATTTTGACAGGAATGGGTTAAACGTGTGGCAGGAATTAATACCACTATCCTGAGCAGGACTTCAGCAAAGAACACAGAGGTGCTATGTTGTTGTTTTTTTAATCAGAGATAGGTTTGCTTAGCTGTGCTGTTCCTCACTCTGGTAAAGAAAGGGTTACATGGACGGTCTTTGAGGTAAGGATCTGACAGCATAGCTTGGAATGTAGTTTTCTCTTGGAGCGGAAGTGTTAAGCTGTAATTCCTAGTGATGTAGAACTTTCATGCTGTAGCAGGAAAGCAATATACGCTCTGTGTGCATGACTCTGGCAGGCAAGGGGTTTATGGCTGTTTAATAACCTGTGTAAATGCTGGTCCTTACAATGCTGTGCCCAGACAGGAGTGATAGAAATGACTAGATTCTAGTCTTACATGCCACAGAATTTTATATTTTTGGTTTATTATGATTGGATATCTATCTTGTTGCCTTAATCCGTTTGGCCACTTCCATTATCACCCTCAGCCAGCCATAAAAAGCCTCTTGATCGCCATACCCTGGCTAAGTGAAATACTAGTCCAGCTCATTGGGAGGCTCTTTGGGTACTATCTATGTTAGCGTCCTATAGAAGGGTCTACTGTGCAGGGATTCTCCGCAGGAAATTTTGCTCTGCATTAAAGGAGATGACACGGGAAGTCGCTATAGGTAAATGGGTATCTTGGATGCTCTGCAGGGTAGCGGCGATTCATGTTTTATTTAGTAATACTCTGCAGGGAAGGACTGACACAAAGGTGCTCTGCAGGAAATGGGGAACTAGAATGCTCTGCAGGAAATGGGTTACATGACACAGAAATGCTCTACAAAGAGAGGGCTAAATGGGTGCCCTGCGGAGAATTAATTGGAGTGTTTTCAACAGGGAAAGGTGATTCAGGGACGCTCTGCCCAGAACGTATTTATTTATTTATTTATAAAATATTTTACCAGGATAGATACATTGAGATTTCTCTCATTTTCAAGTATGTCCTGGGTCCACAAAACATTGCATGATTACAATAGGATACAATATTACAAAAATACAATATACAAACTATAAATATATATAAATTTAATACATAACAGGTAATAAATATATTCAACCATGATAGGTGCATTCTGTGCTGAGGTATATTGCCATAGATCTCTTAAAAGATGTTAAGATGAATGAAGATTTGACTGTATCCCTGAGGTTATTCCACTTTATTTTTGTATTGCGGTATGCTAAATATCGTGCTAGTACTTAATCGGAGGTTATAGGAGGTGGGAACAGCCGGGGAGAGCATTCTACTCAGGTAGGGTGGGAGCTTCCCAGAAAAACTCTTATGCACAAGGCTGGAAAGATGAAGAGTGAGACAAGAGTGTATTTAGGGATGCTCTGCAGAAAACATCTGATACAGAAATGCTCTGCAGGAATAGCTTACAAGGGGGTGTTTGCAAGGAAGGGGTTACACTGTAACATTATACAAGGTTGTGTCCCAGACTTTTAAAGTATTACATTACATGTCTCTGCATTTATTACCCTCTCTCCATTTAGCTAAGTACATCATTAGCCTCTGACCTGCTGTTTGTATTTTATTTTATAGGGAGCCTCTCATTCTTCCCGCTGAACAAACTGGCTCAAGCCACGTGTCTGACACCCAATCTGACCTGGACAGTGCCCCCTCGCTGCGTCCAGGGTACAGTATGGGTGAACTGGGGCACAAACTTCTTGATCTGCTGGAGCCGGAGGGATCACAGGGCAGCCTGGAGAGAAGACGTCGGATCGGCCTTGGTGGGGGAGATACTGAAGAAATTGGGGAGCAGGATCCTGGGGGGAAACTGGCAAATAGAGATAGCGGCATTGACAGCATCAGTTCTCCATCCACAAGCGAGGAAATGTGTTTTCTTGGAGAGGTAGAAGAAGGTGGTCGAGAGGAAGTAGAGCCTACTAACACCTTGACCCAACGTTGCTCTGGCCGTGACTCCGAGGGAGACAGCGATATGGAAGATGGCAGTGCAGACGAAGGAGAAATACCTCCTGAAAGGCTGGACCCATGCGAGGTATCCACAGTACTCCCTGCATTATGTAGACAATTAAATAATAAGTACAGAAAACACAAAATAGTTCCTAAGGTCAACAGAGCATGTAGTAGGACGTAGTAGAAGAGATCCTGGATGATATCAGATCCTACTTTTAATCTAGAAGAAAAAAAACTATGTAAAATATAAAATACATCTGGCAGTTTGCACACTGATTGTCCATTGGGAGTGCAAACAAAGGCAGCCAAAGTTAAATAAAACATCATTTATTACACACAATGAAATATCCACACTTCCTCCGGAGTAAATGAGAAAAAATCCTGATGTCTTTTAGAGTTCATCTTCCGGTCCTCTAGAGGAACATCACACATAATATCAGAGTTTGTGTCGGCAGTAAATTCTGTATAAAAAACAGCCTGAAAGTGCCAGGAATAGCGTAAATGTCACAGAAAGTGATAGCAGTGATATGTGTAGCAATTCCGCTGCCCAGCTTCTGTTTAAGGTGACGTTACCTGCTCCGGTTTTTGTTTGTTATCACAGGCATAGGCAACCTTCGGCACTCCAGATGTTTTGGACTACACCTCCCATGATGCTCTGACAGCAGTATGGGGGTAAGAGCATTATGGGGGATGTAGTCCACAACATCTGGAGTGCCGAAGGTTGCCTATCCCTGATTTAGGTTGTGCCATAAAAACAAAGTTATAGCTCCCTATAGTGCCCCCTAATTGGTGGCCTCCTCTTGTTGTGCAGAAGGAAAAAACCCCTTCTGTGACTTACCCGGGTTTGAGCTCTGCCTCTGTTCCTCCCCTGCTGATGCACGCTGGCGGGGGAGACGTAAAGGGGTCTAATGCTTTCTTATGGGGTTTTGGGTGACCTGGACGTCCCCATGCATAGTGTGAGGACGTTGAGTATTAGTTAGGCGACCAAAAGTTGCCATAGTGTCTGTCTGGTAGACACCCACTAGAGGTGGAGTTAGTCCTAGCAGGTAAGAAACTGCAATAATTAGCTTTGCAGGGTTAAGGGACCTGGGACACAGCACTCATACCACTTCAATGTGCTTCAATGAGCTGAAGTGGTCTGGGTGCCTACAGTGTCCCTTTGACTATATTCTGAGACATAAAGCCTTTATCTTGGCTCCCTGTTAATCAATAAACTCTGTCTTTTCTACATATCAGTCAGCATAGAGAGAGAGAGAGAAAGAAAACGATACATGATTTCCGACTCTTCTTCTGTGATATAATGTGTGCCTTGCCTGTGCCAGGACTGGACTGGATCATGATGTCAATTGCTAAATATTTCATAATCCTATTAATAAAATGGCGAATCACATGTAAAGGTTAATGGGACCTTTTTCAAATGATTTCACACTGAATGCTGGTCTGCAGCTGTACTCAGACTGGTCCCCACAGGGAATATGGGCAGATGTGATAGGCTTCAGACAGTGGCTGGGCTCTGGTCATCAGGGGACCATCATTTAGGGGAACTTCAGGCACCATAGCCACTTCAATGAAACAAAGTGGTTATGGTGCCTAGACTGTCCTCCTTAACACAAGCTAGTGTTTTATCCAGTGATGGAATTTCCAGACGAGTCACGGTTCCCCTATTCAGTATTCAGATACGTGATACAACATGACATATTACCCTTAAAAACACCCACACAAAAGGACCACAGTGATAACACATGGATGTGATATTTACCAAGAGCTCTTAATCAGCCTACATATAGGATAGTAACTGGTCCCCCGGGGCATAACCTGTGAATTATTGCATAACCTGTGAATTATTTTACCGGAATCATCCATCGTAAATAAAATGTTCCTTATTTTATAGTAATGTAATAATGTTTTATATTGAACTTCAAACCTCTATCTGGGCCCTATACGAAAATGAAACCACATGTTTCCAGTATGAATGGTGCCATATTTTTCAGAGGTATGCCATTTACTCAGAGGCAGGTGGAGTTGATACTTTCAGAGTTATTCACAGAAGTGAGAATTCAAAGTGAATTTCAAATTTAACCCCTTAAGGACCAAACTTCTGGAATAAAAGGGAATCATGACATGTCACACATGTCGTGTCCTTAAGGGGTTAAAGGGAATCTCCAGTGCCAGGAAAACAATCCGTTTTCCTGGCACTGCAGGTTCCCTCTCCCTCCCACCCCCCAATCCCCAGTTACTGAAGGGGTGAAAACCCCTTCAGTCACTTACCTGAGGCAGCGACGATGTCCCTTGTCGCTGTCTCCTCCTTCTTACTCCGTCGGCCGGTTGGCGAGACTGATCCCGCCCAACGGCCGAGGAGACCTAATGAGCATGCGCATTAGGTCTCCCCATAGGAAAGCATTGAAAACGAATTTCAATGCTTTCCTATGGGGATTTGAGCGAGGCTGGAGGTCCTCACACAGCGTCCAGCGACGCTCCAGCGACGTCCAGCGACGCTCTAGCACAGGTTTCCTGTGCTATAGAGCAGGAAGCTCCCTCTAGTGGCTGTCTTGGAGTTAACCCTGCAAGGTAATTATTGCTTTTTATAAAAAACTGCAATAATTACTGTTGCCGGGTTAAGGGTAGTGGGAGTTGGCACCCAGACCACTCCCATGGGCAGAAGTGGTCTGGGTGCCTGGAGTGTCCCTTTAAGGCCAGAGTAGCCGGACTGAAAGGCAAGCTGATTTAGAGAAATGTTTCCAGTTCGGCTGTTTTCCCCTTACATTTTAAATTCACTTTACTGAATGACCCTTTTAAAATATCAAGGGCTGTTTTATCTGAATTTTTCAATGTAAAATACGCAATATTCATTCATTTTTCATGATGTGTTCCTTCTCTTGCTTTATATCCTTTCGCCCATAGTTTACAGCTCGACAGAAAGTGTATAACATTGCTAATGAGCTTCTGCAGACCGAGAAAGCCTATGTGTCCCGTTTACATTTGCTCGACCAGGTAAGGTCAATAATAGCACTGTTTTCTATATTTGTCTTTTGCGCTAGGCTTTATTCGTTGTTGAAGTTTTCTTTTTTGTTTTTTTTGTTTTGTATTTTTAACTTGCCTATATTTTAAACCCAACTTTACCTCCTCAGGTGTTCTGTGCTCGGCTATTGGAAGAAGCTGGAACTAAAGGTTCCTTTCCTGTAGAAGTGGTGATGGGAATCTTTTCCAACATCTGTTCCATATACTGTTTCCACCAGAAGTTTTTACTGCCCGAGCTTGAGAAACGCATGCAAGAATGGTGAGTTACTAATTCAGGAGCAGTTATAATGCTCAACATTAAAGGGACACCATAGTCACCAAAACAACTTTAGCTTAATGAAGCAGTTTTGGTGTAAAGATCATGCCCCTGCAGTCTCACTGCTCAATCCTCTGCCATTTAGGAGTTAAATCACTTTTGTTGCTGTTTATGCAGCCCTAGCCACACCTCCCCCGGCTTTGATTGACACAGCCTGCATGAAAAAAATGTGGTTTCACTTTCAGTCAGATGTAACTTATTTTAAAAGTTTTTATCTCCTGCTCTGTAAATTTAACTTTACTCACACACAGGAGGCTCCTGTAGGGTCTAGCAAGCTATTAACAGAGAAGAAAATATGAAATTCTAAATTAGACATAATTTGCAATAAAGGAAGCATAAACATTAGCTGACTCTTTACAGGAAGTGTTTAGGAAGGCTGTGCAAGTCACATGCAGGGAGGTGTGACTAGAGCTGTATAAACAAAGTGATTTAGCTCCTAAATGGCAGAGAATTGAGCAGTGAGACTGCAGGGGCATGAAATATACACCAGAACTGCTTTATTAAGCTAAAGTTATATTGGTGACTATAGTGTCCCTTTAACTATGCAAGGAAGGAATTATAGTCTTACAATAGGCCAACCTTAGTAAAAATATTATGATCTGTATGTGCTTCAAACCATCGAAAAACATCTAATCTTCATTGATGTTTATAATATCAGCACTTGCTGTGCCGAAATAGAGCATAGCAAAGTTGGCAAATATTTACTAATCTGGAGTTGTTAGATTTCTAGACTTGTGCACCGCGGGAAAATTTGATTCGGCCGAACCATTTTTTCTGAAAATTAAATTTAGTTCAGGACCTACTGCTCTCATCCATTTCATGGTTCGGCTTGTTCGAATATGGTCCTTGAAAAATATATGTGGACGAACAAAAAGGTCAATATACCGCAAAATATCTACATATAATAATATTTTCCTGCCATTTGGTTCACAGATCAAATGAGAAAAAGTAACCAATAGAGGAATAAGGAGGAGGCGTAGTAAAAATAAAATCTATATGTATTTATTATGGATACTTATTAAATATGTAATATATAAGTATAGAAACTTGTTTTCCTTCTATTGGTGACCTCTCACTTCATCTATAAATAAAATCAACATTTGGTAGCTGTCCCCTAGCCATCAATCATCTTTCCCCCCCCCCCCCATCAGTCATCTTTACTGAGAGGGTAGTGGATGCATGGAATATCCTTCCAGCTGAAGTGGTAGCGGTTAACACAGTAAAGGAGTTTAAGCATGCGTGGGATAGGCATAAGGCTATCCTAACTATAAGATAAGGCCAGGGACTAATGAAAGTATTTAGAAAATTGGGCAGACTAGATGGGCCGAATGGTTCTTATCTGCCGTCACATTCTATGTTTCTATGTTTCTATCTCTATTTTTGGCACTACGGGTGCTACTCGTAATCCTGAAGCAAGTGAACATGCTCAGCCATTGTGCTACTTGTTTTCTCAGTTGTACGTCCGTATGGACCTTCGGACATACGGAATTCAGATGAATTGCGGACCATGCTAAATTCTGACAAATTGCAATTTGGACAAAACCGAATGCACAAACCTATCTTAACTTCTTTAGACTATTAAGGGCAAACTCTTTTCTGTTACTTTTATTCATGGACGTTTTGGAAGTCTCTTTGCTCTGAGGTGTTCAACAATCATGTCCAAGAGCAGCTTTCTACAAGCCTTATCATAGTTTTCCCTTTTCTGGTACAAGATGATAAGCGCTGTAATTCAGCCATAGGCTGGAGATGTACCTTTTGGCCACCATGTCTTGAAGGGACTAGTTTGGAATGCCTTGCTAAAGGATTTTCTTCCAGTTATAATAGTTCCCAACATTCTTTTTCATTCCTTAGGGACAGCAACCCACGGATTGGGGACATCTTACAGAAGCTGGCTCCATTTCTCAAAATGTACGGAGAATATGTCAAGAACTTTGACCGGGCCATGGAATTGTTAAACAGCTGGACAGAAAGGTCCTCCCAGTTCAAAAGTATTATCCAGGAGGTGCAGGTGAGACCCAGACCCTGTGTCCTGTGTTTTTTGGAACTCTGACTATATTCGTCTTCGAAAATGAAATGACAGAAAAAAGGCAACACATTGATTTGGGTGTAAATACTTATTCGGCGATTGCTCGATTGAAAGAAACAAGTTATTAATACTTTGAATTTCACCAACTACCAATAAAAATATATAAGTGCCAGAGTAATAATGTAATTATTATTAGGTAATAAGCTCAGAATAACAAGTTATTGATTATGATTTAGTCTTTGTTGTCAGCTGTTTAAGTATTTTAAACTGGATAAATGATCAGCTACGCAAACAGCACAGATTGTCTTTATGGCTTACAATTACCAGATGCTAAGATTTGGGAGGGGAAAAGGAATTTTTGGCTCTGTTATAGAGCGCTTTTTGAACTTCCTGTCAATCCTTGTATGAAGGCTGCCCAGAGACTGATTATTTTGTGGAACTCTGTAATCAGCAAGACGCACACTTTGGTGTCTTGTCAGATGCTAATAACCTAAATTACACCTTCCTATGGCTTAATTAGAGAGCGAATACATGTGAGGGTTATTCGAGATCGGAGGTGGGTGGAGTTGGCTTCCACAAACTCTTTAGATGAGTTTTGCATTCCCACAGTTAAGACACTGGGTTGAAACAAAAATGTTAGTGTTCATGGGTTACATATTTAAATGTGAATTGTTAAATTGTACGAAAAAATATTTAAGGCCCACCAAAATCCTACAGCAATTTTCACAATGCTAGGGGTAAATTAGGGCTGGCGGATGGACAGGTGCAAAGTGTAGGCAAGAGACAGAGTGTGGAAAGTTAGTAGAAGTAGAAAAGATGTCCTCAACTGGGCCCACCATGAGTATGTTCTATGTTCAGTGGTAGTGCACTCTGAACCCTTGAACTCCAGGGTCAGAAACCTATACCTAGAGTCTGATGTGTTAGGAATGCCGTCCATCAGAATCATCTACACGCCCTCATAGAATGAATGATGTTGGATTCGCAATCCTCATTCATTGACATGAGACCTAATGATCTGTGTGATATTGGGGCATGTTAGCCGGACACGTCTTCTCTGAAACTGCAATTTTAGATTGCAGGGTTAAGAGGACAAGAACAGTGTAACCAGACCACTTCAATGAGATGAGATAAAGTGGTCAGGATGGTTATAATGTCCCTTTAATCACCTTTACAAACAGCACTATACATACGACAGAAGGTCACACGTTTAGACTAGAAGAAAGAAGATTTAGTCTAAGGCAAAGGAAAGGTTTTTTTTTAAACGTAAGAACAATAAGGATGTGGAATTCTCTGACTGAAGAATTGGTTTTATCAGAGTCTGTACAGATGTTTAAACAATACCTAGATGCATACTTGCAAAAACATAATATTCAATGATAAATCTTGATCCAAGGATTAATCTGTCTGCCATTCTGGGGTCTAGAAGGATTCCCCCCCCCTAGTTTTTGCAAAACTGGAAGTGCTTCAAACTGGGGTTTTGTTTTTTTTTTGCCTTTTTTTTGTCTTTTTTTGGAGGAAGGCTGAACTTTATGGACACATGTCTTTTCAGCCTGTGTAACTATGTAACGGTGTAGATTTTTAGGAGTATTTAGATAGTACATTGTATTTTTGATAGGTTCCTCGATTATCCTGTCCATGTTTATTTGTCCATTATCCAGTACTAATCTTTGGCATGTTTACTGCCTACCCCAACTTCTGGCATGCCACACTTTGGCTTGTACGTTACATAGTTGCATAGTTACATAGGCTGAAAAGAGACATGTGTCCATCAAGTTCGGTCTTTTTCACATCCGTTTTTGCTGTTGATCCAACAGAAGGCAAAAAACCTAAAGCGCTTTCCAATTTTGCAACAAACTAGGAAAACAATCCTTCTTGACCTCAGAATGAGTCAGATCTCTTTTTGGAGTAAGATCTCAGATGATCAGATCTCTCATTGGATCGCCTGTTCTTGTTACTCAGTTACCACCCATCTGAGTTGTCTTTATTTTCAATGAATTCTGCTTTCTATTAAAATGTATTTTCATCATTTGCCTAATCGAACCTGACATGATGACTGCTGCCCCCTGCAGGATTAGAAATGTAATCGGAGCTTTCGATTATTCATGTCCTTTTCATTTTACAGAGGGAGGAGGCCTGTGGTAATCTGACATTACAGCACCACATGTTGGAGCCTGTCCAGAGGATTCCTCGCTATGAGCTGCTCCTTAAAGACTACCTCCAGAAACTGCCTGAGGATTCCAGGGACCGGAGGGATGCAGAAAGTACGTATGGGAGTGGGGACAATTAGGATTTAACCATTATGGACTTAACTGTCAGTGAACTAAAATAGAACCCAATACACACAAAGGATGTAATAAATGGTGATAGTGGAATTCTGTATTATTGGACAATTTACAAGTGATAGACAATTAAAATAAGTAAGCATTGGAACATGGAAGCATGACACTCAAAGCACCATAACCACTATAACTCAACGTTGGGGTTATGGTGAAACCGATTTTTGAACTCTGTGTTTTTGTAAAACTCGTTTGAAGCAATTTAATGAAAACAAGGCATTCCTCTCCACCCATAGTCTGACTTTTAAGAACAGCTGAAGAATGGGTTAGCTGTTGATGCTGGGGAGAGTCTACATTTTTCTCAAACTATTTCTAAATAATTTTAAAAAACAGTGCCCAGAGACACATTATGCCATAACACTACATTGCGTGTTATCTAACATCGACATGGTATCTTTCTGTACTAGCCATTGTACCTTTCAATGTATATTATTTAATGGAACAACCTCTCTCGTCTTGCAGAGTCCTTGGACCTGATTGGTACAGCAGCTGAGCACTCGAATGCTGCCATTAAGAAAATGGTAAGAACCTCCTTCCTGTTTCTTGAACCTCTGTCTTCTTCTCCTCAAAACATATCTTCATCTCGTTCCTCCAAATGGATGGTCACTTCTTCTTCTCAAAACATACCTTCATCTCATTCCCCCTAATGGATGGTCACTTCTTCTTCTCAAAACATACCTTCATCTCATTCCCCCTAATGGATGGTCACTTCTTCTTCTCAAAACATACCTTCATCTCATTCCTCCAAATGGATGGTCACTTCTTCTTCTCAAAACATACCTTCATCTCATTCCCCCTAATGGATGGTCACTTCTTCTTCTCAAAACATACCTTCATCTCATTCCCCCTAATGGATGGTCTCTTCTTTTTCTCAAAACATACCTTCATCTCATTCCCCCTAATGGATGGTCTCTTCTTTTTCTCAAAACATACCTTCATCTTGTTCCTCCTAATGAATGGTCTCCTTCTCCTTAAAACATACCTTCATCTTGTTCCTCCTAATGGATGGTCTCTTCTTCTCCTACAGGAACGAATGCACAAGTTGTTGAAAGTGTATGAGCTCTTGGGTGGAGAAGAAGATATTGTGAATCCCACAAATGAGCTGATAAAAGAGGGCCACATACTCAAACTTTCAGCAAAGAATGGAACCACCCAGGACAGATATCTCATACTGGTGAGTACATATAGTAATAAATAATAAAGAATATAGCAAAAATAAAGACACAATTCTCTTTTTATTTATTTATTGCTCCAATCTAAAAAAAATAAAATAAATCTAATGTCCGGTTTATTTGATGCGAGCTGTCAGTATTCATTATTTCCCACATTTGTTATCATGGTTGGAAGTTGTAATGGTTGAATACTGACTGCCAAGTGCAGTTTATTAAAAAGAAAAGGTTTAATGCTCAGTCATTGTACAAATACAGTAATCTATACTCCATTATCACAGCTTGCACAATTGTATGGTTTATTGGTGTAGTGCTCACATGGCTTCGTCTTCATGCACGTAGCTCTCAAATGACGCAATAAAGCCACATAAAACTTATCTGAGAAAGTCAATCGAAAGCGTGTACACTGACAGTTTCTACTTTGATTGCTTCTAAAGGGAGAAACACAAGGGATGGGATAAATAAATAAAAAAAGAGAAGTGTGCGTTCACCATAGTGTGTATTCAATATTAAAGAAATGTCTTGGACCTTTAAAATTATGTTTATAGAACTAACTATAGGGGTCTGTGACACCTCTTTGCTATTTTGTTATTGGCAAATTTCTGGGTTCTTCTTGATGATCGTTCCAGAGTCAAGAAATTATTAGTTTTTTCCAATTGTTATTTAATTACATTATATTTTATTCTTTGGGCAACATTGATTGGATATTTTTTTTAATTATTGCACATCCCTTTTTTTATTAGATGGCCAAGTAAACATTTTAGGGCCTTATTATTTTTTTTTTTTTAAAGGCACATCTGTCAACAGCTGGGTCCAGTAACACGTTTTTTTTTTTTAAAGCAAGTTGATATCAAAATCAAGAGGACCATCATTAGTCGGGGACCTCCAAGAAATCGTTTGGTTGCAGAAAATTGTTTTGCAACTTGTTAAAAATGGTATTGTGTTATAAGTGAAAAAAAGTAACATGGAAGTCATTTTAACTTCTTATCAGAGTATTCTAATAATCTGCTAAATGTTTACTAGCTATACATATTTGTGTTATATATTTACTGCAAATGTATTTGCTTGACTAAGCTGTTATTATAATTCTATTTTTTATTTTCAGTTCAATGACCGACTCCTGTACTGTGTACCCAAGCTGCGACTGATTGGTCAGAAATATAGTGTTCGAGCGAGGATTGATGTCGATGGGATGGAGGTGAGTGACATAGTTGCCCACATTTGAAAAACAAATTCCAGGGACACTTTGCAGCACAGCTATCAATTACTACATTGAACATTTACAACAGCCACTGCCGCAAAGCTCCGCCCACTATGTCCCACTCACATTATTTCTCTCCGCCTATTTATAGTGCAGATTAAAGGGTCTACTCAATAAAGAGAGATTTACAGGGAATTGAGATGGTAATTTTAAACTTAAGGCCAAGTAGCCGAGTTAGAAACATTCTCCCATTCAGCTGCTCTATTTCGACCGAAAGTTTAAAATTCCCATCACAATTCCCTGCAATTCTCTCTTTATTGAGTAGACCTTTGTAACACCAAGTTCCCACCAACAGTACCAGCATCCTTGGTATGCGATAGATACATTCGCAGCACAGCATCTAGATCACGCAGGTACATTTTATCACTTTAATGTGAGTTGGGTATCAGTGGTGACACTGTCAGTATAAATATAGAAAGACCTTGTCTAGATGTGCTACAGTCAGAGAGCTGTGTCTATATCATAGAACATACATTAGTTCACAAAAATAATTATATTGGGGAGTGAATATATAAAAAAAAAAGCTGAAAATAGGGAAATGAAAGATATAGAAGGAAAATTTTCAAAATTGAATTAATGAGAGAAATGGGAGCAAAGGGAAAACATGCACATATTCCATGAGCCCGTTTTCATGCCACCAATTCAACATGTTAAATGTCTCAGATTGAGGCTTCAGTCAGCACTCCACTGCTTCTTATTCCTCTAGTTCCTGGAGTCTGTGGGTATTATACAGAGAGCAGCACTATACAGGGAGCACTGACTGTCCAGGGATATTATACACACAGACCTGTATTATACAGAGAGCAGCACTATACAGGGAGGACTGACTGTCCAGGGATATTATACACACAACCCTGTATTATACAGAAAGCAGCACTATACAGGGAGTACTGACTGTCCCTGGATATTATGCACACACACCTGTATTATACAGAGAGCAGCACAATACAGGGAGCACTGACTGTCCCGGGATATTATACACAGACCTGTATTATACAGAGAGCAACACTATACAGGGAACACTGACTGTCCCAGGATATTATGCACATAGACCTGTATTATCGATAAATTATCGATAAAATTAAGCTTATATTTATTGGTACCTTCAACAAATGCAATACATACATACAATACATACACACAGACTTCTGAATGCAGGCACAGACTGCTGAACACATTCACACACAGACTGCTGAATACACACACACACTGACTGCTAAATACATGCACACACCGACTGCTAAATACACGCACACACAGAGTGCTGAGTACACGCACACACAGACTGCTGAATAAACACAGACAGACTGGTGAATGCACACAGGCTGCTGAATACACACACACACATACACACAGTACACTGAATACACACACTGCTGCTGAATACATACAGACTGCTAAATACACACAGACTGGTGAATACACATACTGCTGAACACACACAGAGATACTGCAGTACACACAGGCTACTTTATATATATATATTAATATATATATATATATATATATATATACACACAGACAGACTGCTGAATACACACATATTGCTGAATACAGTCACAGACTGCTGAACACATTCACACACAGACTGCTGAACACATTCACACACAGATTGGTGAATACACACACAAAGACTGCTAAGTACACACGCACACACACACAGGCTGCTGAATACACACACACAGACTGCTGAGTACACACAGACTACTGAATACACACACACAAAATGCAGTATACACACACAGAGAGACTGCTGAATACACACAGGCTACTTTATATACACACACACACACAGACTGCTGAATACACACACACACTGCTGAATACACACAAAGACTGCAGTGAGGGGTGCAGTGTATGTGTTTTTGTGAAGGGGTGTTGTGTGTTTGTGTGTGTTGTGTGAGCGGTGCAGTGTGTGTGCGAGAGGTGCAGTGAGTGAAGAGTGCTGTCTGTGTGTGTGTGTGGTGCAGTTTGTGACGGGTGCTGTGTGTGTGTGCGGTAGGTGTAATGTGAATGTGTGTAAGAGAGGTGCTGTGTGTGTGAGGGGTGCAGTGTGTGGCGTGTGCTGTGTGTGTGCATGAGGGGTGCAGTGTGTGTGTGAGGGGTGCAGTGTGTGTGTGTGTGCGCGTGAGGGTTGCTGTGTGTGCGTGAGGGTTGCTGTGTGTGCGTGAGGGGTGCTGTGTGTATGTGAGGGGTTCTGTGTGTGTATGTGAAGGTGATGTGTGTGTGTGTGTGTGTGTGCGCTGGAGTGCTTTGTGTCAGGGGTTTGTGTGTGTGTGAGGGGTGCTGTACCCTGGTGGTGGTGAGTTGTCACACGCTTACTACAGACAGATACACACACACACACACACACACACACACTTTCTCATTAGCAGTCACATACACACACACAAACAAGGCTGAGTATATCAAGACTACCTGCCACTGGAGGCTGTTGCTGGGAGGTCAGGTAGTCTTTTTCTGCAGCAAGGTCTCCTGCTTAATGTGAGGGCGGAGCTTGATGGCAGGAGGCGGAGCTTGCTTGCACCGGGGAGCTTACAACGTGGAGGTGGAGCCTGCATCTGTGACGCAGAGCAAGAGCCTGTTTGCCGGGGAAGCTGCTGGGAAATCGGGAGACTGTCAGTGCTCCCCCCGGCCCACAGCAGCCTCAATGCACCCCCCAGCATTTCTCTCCAGCCCCCAGCATCTCCCAGCAGCTCTATCCTGAATTGCTTCGGACTGTAACAGGCTGTTACAGTCCAAAGGAAAGTAATAAAAGCACGTGGTCCAGCAGGTTGTCAGGTCTGTAACGGGAGGTTGATTTACCCGGGACAGACTCTAGCTTGCCGGGACTGTCCCGGCAAAAACGGGACAGTTAGCACCTATAGTGTGTGGGGAAATGTAGCACCTGTCCCAATATTATAAAGCCAATCACCATTTATCAGCTTACATAACTGCACAAGCTGGCGAGCTCCTTCTAAATTGGTTTTGATGAAAGATGAATATACACTCATATGTACAGGGCTCAACATTTTTTATTAGTCATTAGTGACTGTAAATCCAGGCCTGGCTAGTAGAAATTCGCCCCTGGTGAGTTTGCCATGGACTCTCCAGACCTGCAGTGACAAGTAACCTTTAAGGCCTGGCTAGTAGTCTAGAGTTTGACATTTTGAAGCCCTGCAATAAACTTAGTGGAACAATCCATCTGTACACGTGTCTATGAATTTAATGATTGTATACAATTGTTTTAAAGAGATTCACTGTGCAGTCCCTGGCTTCATCTTTGATGTAGACTAGCATGGCTACAATTCTTCTTTAGCCTCCCTACATATAGCTGCCCACGTTGTTTGAAAGCAGATATCATAAGGAGTCATTATAAGGAGTCAACGCCATCATCGGTAGCCGATTGGACTACTGCAATGTTCTGTACCTTGGATTGCCTCAGAACATCATACACAAGCTACAGTTGATACAGAACGCAGCTGCAAGGCTACTTACGGGTGTGGCCCGCAATGACCATATCACTCCATCATTAAGAGCCTTGCACTGGCTGCCCGTTCGTGAACGGGTTCTGTTTAAAAATGGTTGTTTGGTATATAAGGCAATCAATCCATGGTATGGGACCAGACTATCTGAAGGATAAATTAAGACTTGAGAATGATCTACTGAAGTTCCGCCGGAGCTTAAAAACAATTTTATTTGCTCAGGCGTATGGGATGGCATGAAATTTCTAACTTGGTTCAAATGCATGTTGATTATAATGCTGTTGTTTGCTGGATATTGTCTTGTCTGTTTTTGCTGGTATGCGCATCGAGACCCTATGGGTAATAAGACTGCGTTTTCTTAAGAATTTTTAATAAATAAATAAATAAATAAATTATAACTGCATGCTAGAAATTGTGGGATACCACTTTCATTGGGTTGGGTTTAGTTGACCATGCTTCCACTGGTGAAGATCACATTTGTAGTATTTTCCTTTTTTGCCACTGCATATTGTATATACTATATATTTCTCTGCTCTTGCGTTGTTTTTATTCTCCTCAAACATGCTGTATCTCATGTTTTTATCCACAGCTTAAACACAGCAGCAGTCCCAACCTGACTAGGACCTTCTTGGTGTCTGGGAAACAACGATCTCTGGAGCTCCAGGCCAGGTACGTGAGAAGGCACCCAGCGTTATTTAGGGTTTATCACATTGCAATTGATACAGTCTAAACTTTGTGACAAAGAGGTTCCTTTCCAGGTGACTTTGAGTGTCACTAGAAGGTTCAACAAAAAAAGACCTTCCACCGTCTTGTTTGCTATTCTCAATATTTATCTTTGTATTTATAAGTAAAGACACAATAGTGGGAATACACTGGTCTAAAGTGTGAATTACAAAGATGAAAAAGCTGAACTTCAAAACACAGCTGACTAAATTTTTCAAATTCAGCAACTTTAAAACTCACTTTAACCCCTTAAGGACCAAACTTCTGGAATAAAAGGGAATCATGACGTGTCAGACACGTTATGTGTCCTTAAGGGGTTAAACTAACACTCCGGGCACCGTGACAGTTTAATCAGAATGATGGTATCAGTACGTCCCTGACACCGGCTTACCTTCACCTGTTAACCCCAAAGTCTCTTTAGTCTGGCACCAGTTAGCACTGCCCCCTCCACGTCCATTTGAGTCCGAGGCTTGTAACGGGATGCCTCAGACTGGGTGCTGCTGACAACTGACACTCACAGCCTATCAGTAGCTCCCCATTCACAAAATTAATTAAGTAAATGTGTTTGTTTCTCAGTGGCATCCAGTTCGAGGCTTCGTGTTTTAAGCCTCGAGTTTAACTGGATGTGGAGGAAAGAGCTGACCAGCACCAGGTCCGTTAACCGTTTAACTCATGAAGGGAATGCTCCAGGAATCTCCTGACACTGTAACAATTTAATTTAGATTAAGTTGTTATGGTGCCCAGAATGTTCCTTTAAATTTGTGTAGATTTTTTTCCAACAATTAACATTTTAATGAGTAACCCTGGGCGCAATTTCAGTTGAGTCCCTTTCAGAGGTGAAATAACAGCGACTGTAAATTGTGCGTTGCTTTCCCGTCCCTCCGAAGGGAGCATACGGGGTAAAAGAGCACGAAAGGTACGCAACTCCCTTTATTTAATTTGAAGACCTACCATTTGCTTGAGGAAACACTAAAGATGGATGCTGATACTTCATGGCACATCGCCATTATGCCAGTGCTCTGTGACGATACAGGTCACATGGGTTGAGTTTTGTCAGATACTTCGGCGATTATAGCGCCAAGAGGAATAGCTGGAATTCTAGTTGGCAATACAAGGGATGCAACAAGATCAAAAAACAACAAAGTGGAACCCACATCCAATGAGCATACAACATATGTATACAACCTGGGAATTAGACCAGAGTGAAATATTCTATATACAATGGTAGTAGAATCTAGAAAACAAAAAATATAGATCATAGCATAACACTGTATTGTGTAATAAGTGTATAAGTGGTAGTGGTATCTAACTCACAAACGAAAGTAGAAATCAGGCCTCTCACCCCCTTGGGGTATATGGAGTATGAACCTTGATAGCCGCTTCAAATGCACAGTTCAAGGAGGTATATATCGTTAATACAGCTTTTCAGACGAGTATCCCAGTGACAAAAGTGTGAGTCTTTTCCGGCATAGATTCCCTTACAGTTTTTTATTCTGATTTAGATTAGCTTTCTTAGTGCAAATAGAATATTTGTGCAAAATTCCCAAAAAGTGATTGAAAAAAACACATATTACATCCACTGAACACCACAGTATTTGCAACAAGATCATATTGGGAAAAGATGGTAACTGAGCAAAAGACACGTACACATTTTTATTTACTGTACTAGATTAAAATGCAGACATTATAGATCCGTAAGGGCTATCTGTACACAGAAACAAAGTATTCCGATAATAAAACTATATTTACATTTAACCTGATAACGTTCATTTGAACAGAGGTGAGTCATCCTGTGATGAAGGAAATCCCGTAAAGGTACCATAAACAGGCAGCCAGGTCATCTCACGTAGACATTATGATTCATTGGAACGGAAGGGTGTGCTAAATAATAATAAAGTGATTACTTCCCAGTAATTATTCTTTATTCACTAATCTTCTTATTCCACGGAGCTAAAACAGCAGCACGTACAGTTTGCCAAAAACGATATGTGGGATCGCTTGACAATTTGTATATATTATTATGCAACAAAATAGTAACTGGCAATTTCATTAAGATTTCAACTTCAGTCTAAAGACAAAAGTGAATTTTAAATTGTAGGCCAAAGTAGTCAAACTGAAAAAACATAGTTGATTTTAGAGAATTTTTCAAATTCAATTATTTTGGCCTAAATATTGAAATTTACTTGAATTCAATGCGTATCACGTTAGTAAATAACCCTGATTTGACTGATTTTAACCCCTTAAGGACACATGACATGTGTGACATGTCATGATTCCCTTTTATTCCAGAAGTTTGGTCCTTAAGGGGTTAAAAAAGCATTGTGTTCTATGACTGTAATATCAGCCCCCCCACAACGCCAGCTCCCTGAATGAGCTTACTATTTGTGAAAATTGGCATAGCTTAATTACCTTTTTTTTATTTCTTTTTGTTTAGAACCGAGGAAGAGAAAAAACTGTGGATCCAGGTGAGGCTATATCGGATTGTAAGAAGAGAGAGGTCAAAGTCTATATATTTGTATCTGTATTGACTACAGCTCATAACATCATAACTACAAAATCATAAAATCATCATTCACTCTTAACTGGCACCTCTATTAAATTTAAATTACCAAACCGAACATATTTACAGGATATTCATATAACCTATACCCTTTTATAATCCATTATAATGTCTATTTTAATTACACTATTGCTTTTCTTAATGCTAACTGCAATAATTTAACAGATGTCAGTGATGTGACAAGTAACTTAAAAAAAAAACAAATTAGCATCACTTAAATTTGCTAAAATATTATATTTTGCTTTTCGTTCACAGGCCATCGAGACTACAATGAGCTGTCATGAGCAGACAATGGAAACCTATAAACTGCTCAACTCCACTCATCGGGAAGAAGACGAGACTCCACCAAACTCACCGGTAAATAAACAAATTATAAATGGAGGGGGGGGGGGGCAAAGATTAGGCTGATAAGGGAAATTATAGAATGGACAGTGATGCATTAGCTGGTAAATTATTGCATGGACAGACCCTTTGTGTTTGTATTGATGGCTTTCTTGTCTTCCAGAACACTGACTTGGGAAGACGAGCCCCGACTCCCATCAGGGAGAAGGAGGTAACAATGTGCATGAAATGCCAGGAGGCATTTAACTCTATAACTAAGAGAAGACACCACTGCAAGGCGTGTGGACATGTAAGTAACCATTGTCATAAATATAATCCATTTCTGAACACCAATCTGCTTCTAGATCTAATCCAAAAGATTAAAGATCTCTCTTAGTTTCATAGCATCCTGCTGCTAGATCTTCAACTACTGACCATCATCTTGTTTCTTTATCTCTGCTCACTGATTATCCATGTTTGTAGAATTTCCCTTCCTGCAAACCTACTTTCTTATAGTTGTCATTTAACCAAAATCGACTTCTTGCCGCTAAGTTGTCTAATACTGTATTTTCTCAGATTCCAGCCCTTCCTTTACTGCACATTAAAGGGATAATATAGTCACCAAAACCACTTTAGCTTAATGAAGTAGTTTTGGTGTATAGATCATACCCCTGCAGTTTCACTAATCAATTCTCTGACATTTAGTAGTTAAATCACTTTCTTGTATAGCCTCAGTCACACCTCCATGCATCTTACTTACACAGCCTTCCTAAACACTTCCTGTAAATAGTCATCTAATTTTTACACCTGTTTTAATTTTGGTGGCAAATTTAAATTTAGTTTTAGTCACAGTCTTTTGACTAAAAAGCCATTTTAGTTTTATTCAAATTTTAGTCATCTGAATTGTTTTAGATTTAGTTTAGTTTTAGTCGACTACAATTTAGTTAAAGCCGCAGCTCCTGTCAGCTCCCTTCTCTCTCCTCCGTCCGTGCAGCTCCCAGGTCAGCTTCCTCTGCAACTCTCGCGAGAGCCGCGGGGTCAGAGCGTTGCCACGGGTTACCGAGAGTTGCAGAGGAAGCTGAAAAAAAAAATAATAATAAAAAAATAATAATAATAATAAAAAAAATAATAACAACATTAAAAAATATATATATATTACAATAATAATTAAATAATAATAATTAATAAAATGCCCACCCCCACCAATGCTCTGCACTCACACACACTGCATTCATACACACACTCATACACACACTGCACTGCATTCATTATATACACACACTGCATACACACTGCATTAATACACACACTGCATTCATACATACACACATACACACACTGCATTCACATTGCACTCATACACACACTGCACTGCATTCATTATATACACACACTGCATACACACTGCATTCATACACACACTGCATACACACTGCATTCATACATACACACATACACACACTGCATTCACACTGCACTCATACACACACTGCACTGCATTCATTATATACACACACTGCACTGCATTCATTATATACACACTGCATACACACTGCACTCATACACACACACACTGCACTCATATACACACACTGCACTCCATTCATTATATACACACTGCATTCATACACACACTGCATTCATACATACACACTGCACTCATACATACACACTGCATTCATTATATACACACTGCACTCACACACTGCACTGCATTCATTATATACACACTGCACTCATACACACACTGCACTCCATTCATTATATACACACTGCATTCATACACACACTGCATACACACACAGCATTCATATACACACTGCATTCATACACACACACACTGCATTCATTATATACACACACTGTAAATAAATATTAAATTAATATAATTTTTTTAGGATCTAATTTTATTTAGAAATTTACCAGTAGCTGCTGCATTTTCCACCCTAGTCTTATACTCGAGTCAATACGTTTTCCCAGTTTTTTGGGGTAAAATTAGGGGCCTCGGCTTATATTCGGGTTGGCTTATACTCGAGTATATACGGTAATTTAGAATTTCTTATCTCCTGCAATGTTAATAGCTTGCTTGACCCTGCAAGAACCTCCTGTATGTGATTAAAGTTCAATTTACAGAGCAGGAGATAAAACATTTTTTTAAAGTAAGCAACATCTGATTAAAAATTAAACCATTTTTTTTATGCAGGCTGTGTGAGTCACAGCCAGGGGAAGTGTGGCTATGGCTGCATAAACAGAAACAAAGTGATTTAACTCCTAAATGGCAGAGAATTGAGCAGTGAGACTTCAGAGGCATGATCTATACACCAAAACTGCTACAATGAGATAAAGTTGTTTTTGTGACTATAGTGTCCCTTAACCTGTGTTTAGATTTTCCTTTCAAAGAGCTTATCTTGACGCAGTTCTTAATTTCCCAGAAGGGGGGTGGGGTGTATACATACAAACTTTAGATTTTCTTGTATAGTCGATTGTGTTTGTTAAAGGACCACTCTAGGCACCCAGACCACTTCAGCTTAATGAAGTGGTCTGGGTGCCAGGTCCAGCTAGGGTTAACCCATTTTTTCATAAACATAGGTTAAGCCTTCCCCCAAATCCTCTAGTGGCTGTCTCACTGACAGCCGCTAGAGGCGCTTGCGTGATTCTCACTGTGAAAATCACAGTGAGAGCACGCAAGCGTCCATAGGAAAGCATTGTAAATGCTTTCCTATGCGACCGGCTGAATGCGCGCGCAGCTCTTGCCGCGCGTGCGCATTCAGCCGACGGGGCGGAACGGAGGAGGATCGGAGGCAGAGATCTCCCTGCCCAGCGCTGGAAAAAGGTAAGTTTTACCCCTTTTCCCCTTTCCAGAGCCGGGCGGGGGGGGGACCCTGAGGGTGGGGGCACCCTCAGGGCACTATAGTGCCAGGAAAGCGAGTATGTTTTCCTGGCACTAGAGTGGTCCTTTAAATAATTTAATGATCTGTTTTTTTTTTTCTTGCTGTCCAATAAAGAATCTGCAGTTGCATATTTTACAGAAGCTGGATGTTCTTAACCACCAAATTGCAATCATTTCTCATCTTCTCATTTATGAATTGTATCTCCTTCGTATTCCAGGTAGTTTGTGGGAAGTGTTCCGAGTTCCGCGCCCGGCTTGTGTATGATAATAACCGTACGAATCGCGTGTGTGTGGACTGTTATGGGACCCTTCATGGCTCTCTGCCAAGCCCAGGATACAACGTGCACACTCCTCAGCGACGGAAGTCCATCTTGGAGGTATTTTCAGCTATATATGGAAACCATTTCACAGTAACAAAGTGTGTCCATACACTATTCGCTACAGTGAGGATTGTGGGAAATTCATAGTGAATTCAATGTGAATTTCAAATTTAAGGCCCAAAAAAACAGTATTGAGGTCTGAGGTTTTTTCACAATCCCGCTCTTTTGACCTAATTCGAAATTTGCGTTGAATTCCCAGCTCTTATTACTTTAGCAAATCATCCCTTCTGTCTCTTTTTATATACCTTTACGAAGGAATATATGACATTCCTACATTTTGATCGTGTTATGACCATTCGTTTTATTCATGTGTCCATTATTTTCACGTTGGCCAATAAGTGTTTGATATTTCTGGCACCATAACCACTACAGCAGGACTTAGTGTCCCGTTAAACTGAGTATACCAACATCTAGACCCCAGGACGTACTTGACACTGGTAGCAAGCCAAATTAACATATTTAAATGTGTTTTTATTATTATTATATTCAAACTTGCAATAAGTATTTTTTCTGGTCAAATAATTTGTTATTATTACTATATTCACTATGTAAGCAATGTGATAAATGTGGAAGGAAGAGGTATAAAAAGAGAGGACAGTAGTGGGAAAATAGAATATAATACCATTTTATAGATCACTTGTAAGAACGACCTCATCCAGAGTATTGTGTCCAGTTATAGTGCTCCTACCATTATAAAACGAGATAGATATATATATAGTTTAAAGGTGGACTGTATAATCCCTAAACACTTATAGACAAACCGAGAAGACGCACGGGTGGCATTATACATACAGATATCTCAAGTGTATTAAGAAGGTGTTTGTTTGAAGGTGTCGTTTTCCTAGGGAACGTAACCCATACAGTTATAAGTTTTTGAAATAACCAACCAGCAGAGACTAATACAGTGATAGTATTGACAAAAGCTTAGTAAAAACACATTGATTTCTTGTAAGTGAATAGATGTTGCTGGACTGTGCTGAAACCATTGCTCTGTAGTTTCGGTAACAAGATGATATGGATTGTTCGTCATGTCTTCTACAGAAACAGGCCTCGGTAGTAGCAGAACACAGTGTGCTGTGTAGCTATATGCATTACCTGGAGAAGGGAGCTAAGAGTTGGCACAAGGGCTGGTTTGTGATCCCCCAGAATGAACCCATGGTCCTTTACATCTACGGAGCCCCCCAGGTATGAAAATATGACTTATTCTTATATGGTCAGGACTGTGATGGATAATTTTGGATCTCTAAATAGCTGATTTAGCAGCATGGATAAACATAACATTTCAATAGAAACTAATACATTTCTCTTCTTCTAGGATGTCAAAGCTCAGCGCAGCATCCCCCTTATCGGGTTTGAGGTGACCCCCACAGATCCAGGAGAAAGGTCTGACCGCCGACATGTCTTCAAAATCAGTCAAAGCCAGTTAAGCTTTTATTTCAGCCCTGAGACAGAAGAGTTGCAACATCGCTGGATGAGTGCATTGTCTCGGGCTGGTCGAGGAGAAGACTGCAATCCTAGAACACTCCTGTTAGAGACTGAGGAAGAGCATGAGATGACAAGTGGACCCCTGGGGGACACTTGAGGACATTCTTCACTCCCCCACAATGTAACCAGGGGCATAGTGCTCGGACTAATCAATTTATCTTTAAAATGGGAACTTTTACAAATGTGGAGCTGTACCCACCTGGCAGCTTCACTTGGGGAGGGCTGGACTCACCCGTAGGACTTCCATGTTCTGAGAGGCACCTGAAAGAAAGATTTGATGGAACTGTTACAAACCCAGGGGACATTTGATGAACTTAATTGACTTTACAGACTTCAACCCTGGAGAACCGGATTGGGATGGGGCTGGACTGACCCATCATCATATATGTAACAAGGACACTGTGGGCTGGACTGACCCATTCATGCCTCCATGCAAGATTTTCAGATGCTTCCTTCCTCTTGAACTTAGGCTTTGCTCAAAACCACCACCCGCACTTTCTCATTTTTTTAATATGTTATGTATTATAATTATTTTAATAATATTTAGCAACACTTTTTTATTTTAAAGTCTTGTTATCTTGCCTGTTTGGGAACCATGGGCCATACTTATCAAGGCAAACGTGGAGAAATTTTGGGACAAAGTGCTGTTCAGGAGGTATCAGCAGAACATTCCACTGGTCGTAAAGTGAATTCTGTATATTTACCCATTTTATTCCCAATTTTGCTTTGATAAATGTGGCCCCTTGTGCTCCATTCTGTTCCCTGTAGTGTTTATACATCTGTTCCAAAAATTCATGCCCGCCCCACAGACCTAGCCTGTTAGTATGAGAGATTCTGCCAAATTACCATATTGCCAGTCTTGGGAGGGGGAGAGGAAAATGTGCCATACAAAACAGAATATTTAGAAAAAAAATCTAATTTTTTAGCAGTTAAGGTGCTTAATCATTTAAGTGGACTGGTCATCTACCTCCCTCTCCAAAACATATAAATGAATAATGCATAAAACAAACTGTTGTGTTAACCTTTTAAAAACAACCAAAAAGGTATAGCAATTTAAGAGCTCATGCGCGTAGCTCTCTCATATCACAGACTATTTCCCAGCATGCATTTCTTCCTGGTTCTCTACTCATTTCCTGTATTTTTGCTATTTGTTATATAACTAGTGCACGATTTAGTAACAATAAAGTGGCACTTTACCTTGAGGAGTCTTTGTGTTTTTTACAAAGTCCCCTCAAGTTAAAATATGTGCTTGCATAGTGGTGCCAGGGGGGGGGCGGGGGGAGGGAGATATACTGTAGCTCTCCAGTTGAACTGCATCTTGATTTTGAGGCAGACAAAGTCGCCAAGAGTCACATCGCTGGTGTACTTGCACATATGCATGAGGTCAAAGCAGGTTTTATGGAAAATCACACAAATCTGCAGGATCCTCTATATATTTTGCAATCAGATGCCATAGGAAATTGCAAGATGCCGAATTAGTTTGAAGCTTCGCCCTTCCGACACATCTGTTAAAAAAAAATGTGTGCATACACATGACAGAGGTTTCCAACTTTGTCTCTTGTTTGAGATATTTCAGTGAAATTCTATTTCCGTTTCCATAGGTTCTTCATACACATTCTATAGTTGTAAAAAAAAACAAAAAACTTGAAAACGACACTGCTCGTTTAAATCTTTCAAGGAGGGAAGATATTCAACTGTGTGCCAAAATCCCACAAACATACTAAGTGCCGAGACAAGGAGTTTAAAACATAGTTTAAAATAATTATACTAAAACCATGAACACAATATTTAGAGAGATTATATGCTGTATTAAATAGTGTTTATCTAATTTACGTTCACAAGTCAACTTTAATCCCACAGTGTCGTTACACCTTCACTGTGATATACCACATTCGTTAGAGACTTCCTTCTAAATCTTGTGCGTTACTGCCAAACACGCATTCCTGTCTGCCACACACAGCTGTAATGCACATATATTCAGTGTCAGTGATAGCAAACCTTTTGAACTACAACACCCATGATGCACTCCCAGTTTAAAGGCTCTCAGAGATACATAGTTCATGTGTCTCTTCTCAATTCCAAGGATTGCGTTCACTGGTCTACGACATGCGTCGCTACGTCAATCACTACTTTAGATCAACACAGGTCACCAGCACTAGAGTAATTTGCCAAAATTAATCTATTATACCAGGTGTAACAGTTAGTTCTTGCACACTCGCAGACACTCAGATGTTATAAGTAGTCCGTATAAGTCCATATCAAAACAATGAACAGAGTAAGAGGGAGGGAGGGAACCAGGGATTAATGGCTCAGTAAACATCAAACGGTAAATTTGTATTTTAGAGTGTATTCACTGAACACTGATTTGGGGTGAATTGAACACTAAATTGCAAAATCAAGGTCAAAATAGCAAATTAACGTATAAAAAAAAGAGTAAATTTTATACTTCGGTTTTCGATTCACTAAAATATGCAGCGTTATTCGTAAAAGTCTGAATTTTAATAAACCAAAATGCCTTAGGCTAAAGTAGACGATTTGGAAGAATTCTTCAACTCAACTGTAGCCACGACCATTTTAGTCTATGAGCTTAATGAATAACATTAATGGTGTTTAGAGAATAAATTCCAGTGTTTTTTTTTTTTTCTTTTTCTAGGGCTAGAAGTGACAGTGTTGTATTTTTAGTATATTTAATAGGGTCAGCGATTTAAAACCCTGGATCTCTCCACAGAATTGAAAATAAAACACTCTCTAAAATACAAAATTACCTTGGCAATTTCTACCCCAGTTAAACGTGTCTCATTAAGGTGACCGGGCCAGCGCTGGCTGGGTTAAAAGGGATATTTTACTTATCTTTCTTCCCTCGCTGTGCTAGTCTCGTTAGGGGTAGCTCTGCCTCTTTGACTGAGATCATTGAGATTGATGGGAGGCTAGTGCGCATGCGCGGCAAAACGCTGTGCCAATCAGGTAGTCTCCCTGAGACGTTTTGATAGGAATAGCTGAGTTTTACTCTGCTATTTTACTGGTACGACAATGTTATCGGCTGCAGGGTTAAAACTGGGTGGGGGGGGGGGGGGGAGAACATGTCACCCAGACCACTTCAGTGATATTAAGTGATCTGGATGTCTATAGTGTCCCTTTAACTCTTACTAAAGCAGAGTATTAACGTGGTAAAATGAAATAAGGGTGCGTATAACATATTCCAGATGTGCGTACTGACGTATCAGTGTACGCACATACTTTTATATATTCAAAATACTTCCTGCAAGGTCACGTACATCAAAAACATGACCACGTTATTTTCAACAGATATTAAACTCTACTGCGTAGAACACAGTGTGTCCCTCATCTCTCTGATCTGCCAATTCTCCTGTGTGTACCTTGCCTCTGGCTCAGATTGTGCTACCAGCATCTGTAGTCCATACAGAGGGGTTTATTCAGTAAACACCAAATTGCAGTGCATTCAAAACCGAATCGCAAAATTTAAGTAGCCAAGTTGACTGACTGATGGTAGCTCGATGATTTTTTTCCCAAATCAATTATTTTTGCCTGAATTATAGCAGTTTGGTTTTCAATTCACTTCAATTCAGTGGATTTAGTGTTTACGGAATAAAGCCCATTGTCTATGCTCTCTATCTGCACACCTCTCTGCTTCCCGTTTCTGTGGAGTGCAGGGTGGGGGCATGATGATAGTGGCAGGCCACTGGAGATGTTTGTGTTAAATGCCTCCCCCTGCTTTGTGCTGGCGGGGAGAGTTGAATACAGATTGTTTACTGCAGGCAATATTGGCTCATGTGTCTTTATTTTATCTTTCATGTTTGAGAGTGTTGCAAGTTGTGCATGCTGTGTGTATCGATCGGGGTTAGTAACTAAAGTTTCTGAATTCTCACTTTATTGAATAACCCTTTAAGTTATTTATTGAAAGTTACTGTTCGCACACAGCTCCAGAAAGGAATCGCGAGAAGGGGGGGAGATAATAATGGGGGCAGTGCCAGTGAGTAAATATTCAGCAGGTACAGATAGGAGACACAATGCTCTAAGCAGAGATAAAATAGTTCAGTGTTGTCAGATTCTGGAGGAAAAATCTTGATAGCGCTCTTCATTTAAGCGTGAAAGTGTAGTGGTTATGGTGTAAAGAGTTTGTGTCTTCTGTCCTAGGATTCCATGTACAACTACCTAACCCACTCCCAGCACTCTCAGCCTACTCTTGCTCTCCGTGTTGGGTGGAATTGTTATTGATCATATGTGTATTAACATTTTAGTTTGACAAAAAATGTGGGAGGGCGCTCACATACTCCTTTCACCATAACCACTACATTGAGCTGTAGTGGTTATGGTGTTTAGAGTTGTGGAATGTTATATTATTATTATTGTTATTATTATTGTATTCCAGTTATTGCAGTATTATTATAAAACATTTATTATAAAATTAAAGGAACACTATAACATTAGGAATACAAACTTGCTATAGAGTTCCCCTACCTTTGTAGGTGTCCCGTCCTTGCGGGGATGTACCTTACCTCCCGCGATATGCAGCTGCTCCACCGCCACCACCATCTCACAATCAATGATCTCAGCCACTCTAATGCTTCCCCATAGAGAAGCATTGGGAAGCTAGTGCACATGCACACACTTCGATGCGCCAATCAAATAATCTCAGGGAGAGTGATTTGAGCTAGAACCGAGTACACTGGGCACACCCAGCACCTGCATTGCTCAGCGGTGGTTATGATGTCTAGATCAGAAATGATATCAAATACAGATTAAGAGAACAGCTCCGTTTTAAATCTTACAAGGCTATTTAAAAATCATCTATCTTTGCAACAAGTATACGCTGGATTTGTCTCAGATTGGGCAATTTGTTTATTGTATCCCCCTGGTCAAATATAGCTAGCACTCCTAAGGCAGCAGCCACCTTTTTGTGCCATCTGTGCAGCAGATTACTGGTCATCCTGTATCAAAGGAAGCAGAGCCACAGTCCCAGCAACAGCATCCATTATTAAAGGGACACTCTAGGCACTATAACCACTTCAACAGATTGCAGTGGTAATGGTGTCCGGAGTCTGCGGCACCAGGTTCCACATCATATTAGCAGAGATACTCAGCCCCCCCCATAAGCAGCAGTCCAGCCTTCTAATGATGATGCAGCAGTAGCAGAGATATTCTGTAATTCACACCATGTCAATGGCAGGCTCAGAGCAACAGCCTACGCCATCATGGTGGCTGGCTACCAAAATGAAGAATGTAAGCTCTTTACCATAGGATCCGTAACTTTAAAGGACACTCCTGGCACTAACAGAATTGAAGTACATTCTATAGGTTTATGCCTCATTTCATGCTGTTTTCCTCCACTTTCAAACTTTTTTGGTTTTGTTAAAAAATAATTAATTTTGCATATTTCTGCTGATAATCCCGCCCCCTTAGCCACACTTCCTCTTTGCACAAAGTAACTTCCTTATTAGAAGTATGTACTCAGTTCGGCCAATGAGAAGTCAGTGTGAGCTTAGCTGAAGTCATCACTCCTTCTCACAGCCAATCACTGTCCTCTTATTATCTGTCACCCTTCCCTAACAAAGTAAATATTCAACCACCAAAACAAGTCAAATTATTTTTAAAGTAGTGACATTCCTAGGTGGTAAAAAGACTATGGGCATTGGGGTAAAGGGGTAATATTTATGTCTCCTCCTACATATATTCATTTCATGTTTTTCCAAAAACCCTGCACTATGTACATCCTTAACCCCTTAAGGACCAAACTTTTGGAATAAAAGGGAATCATGACATGTCACACATGTCATGTGTCCTTAAGGGGTTAAACCCATCACATTATAATACTAAAATAAAATCCAAGTATTATACATACCTGTATTTATAAACTGCACAACTGCTCTATTAACCCCACACTATGCTATAGTAACCTGCAATAGTTACTGCAAACCTGCAGCATTTACACTCCGAGCAGCATTACAAACTTATTGCAGTTCATTAATTAATTGCATTAATATGCTGTACTGTTACGTGCCCTTTAGCCACACCCCCTCACTCCAGACAAATACTTCCCTATCAAATGTATGTACACAGCTCAGTTACTGAGAAAACAGCCTCCTCAGCCATAAAGGGTGGGTGTGGAGTGGTCCTTTAAGACTTAACAGGTGTGCAGGGGTTCATAATACCCTTTTCTGTCTCATTAGAGATTTTCCCTTGCAGCTGAAGGTCAGTGCAAGACTCACCTAAGAGGTTTTGCCTTGATGTGGCAGGTGAGCTTACACTCTAATGGTGATTGGAATGATACTAAAAACCACCAATTATTTAAATGTGAATAGGGATCTGCAATAGTGCGCAAGTTGGTTTTTAGTTTTATGTATTTGGGCTGATGAATACTATAGTCATTGCTGCCGCCCAGGAGTAGTGGGGGTTTTAGAGAAGGGCTCCATTTAGTGTTTGTAAATTAAGAGTATCTTACTCAGTGCTGCTAGGGGCTGTGTGAATATAATTAATAAGGATGTTATAATAACTTCACATATTATTTTATTTATATAGCACCAGCAAATTCCGTAGCGCTGTACAATGGGATATGTTGCATTGAAGTGACACAGGCAAAAACTGTGTTGTAAACTGAAAGATGAATTTCAAGATTTAGACTAAAATAACCAAGCTGTGATTTATAACTAAGATGGAGTTTTTTTTTCCCCACTTTTCTAGATTCAGCAATTTGGTGGTTTTTAATTAATTACAATTTGAAATGTAGTGCATATTTTCTTTTGCTTGCTCATGTTGGATGGCAACAGTGCCCCCTAGTGGACATATACAAGAATACAAGCATAACCCTCCCTGCATTTTCTGCAGAGCTCTCCCTTTTCTGAATGCGCGAAGGATTTAATTGAAAACAACTATTTTCATGCCGGGTTTATTGGAGTTAGGGTTGCAGTCGTTTCAAGTTTCATGAAACCATTTTTAACGTGAACCTGTTAAGAAAAAATAAATGGACTTTAAATCGTCCCCATATACATTGATTACATCATGTGTCACAAATTTACATGGATTCACTATAAAATATACTTACTTCCCCTCTGTTCCAGTGCCGCCCTCTTCAGAGCTTTGTGGATGTTACTCTTTGTGTTACACCCACCTCCGGTCCGTCGTCTTATGTCATTTGCCATGCTTAGGGGCACGTCCAAACCTCCTGTGTGACACTAAGATGCTAACTTTGTTGCCGGCATCGGAACTCTAACAGCGTTAGCTGTAGAGTTTCCATAGCAACCGCAACATATCCGCTGTGGTTGCTATGCTTGGGAGAGAAGTAGAGCCGGCTGTGAGAGTTCTTGTCTGCTCTCACTTCTCTGTAATATTGTCGGCATAGAGTCTGTGCTGAAGATTTGAGAAGTGGGAGAAAGACATATTTTTAAATAGATTTTGTTCCCAATCTATACACTTACAAGCGAATCTGCAAGCACTTTATAGAGATGAAATTGTATGCTCTTTCAAAGAAGCAGAAGTAGTTTGGGACATGACAGGTACCATTAACCCCGAAGCCAGGCTTTAAAGTCGAAGGGGAGTGTAGAATGTCCTGCGTTTAGTGGCTCCCCCGTGGCATGGGTACTTACCTGCTGCCATGATCCCAATCGGGGGAATGCCTGGTCTGCAGCACATCTGACCCCTCAAACCCCCACAGGCCTTGTGATCGCTGTCACCAAGCAATCCGAGTTTGCAGGAATCTATGATCTGCAAGCTTTCTTTGTCTTAGGGATGAGCATAACCACCTAGCAAAGCTAGTGGGTATGCGGCAGCCTCCCGGAGTCAAATGCCAGAGCTGAAAAAACGCTTGCACTGTGCTCCTGCACAGAAACAGCGTTTCAGCCAATCAGGTAATCAGGAGAGCCATGCTGAGCGCGGGAATCCTGATTACCTCAGATTTAAAAAATTGGGGAAACGGCGGATTGGTTAGCTAATACCACGAAGCACTTAGAATAAATATTACCCAAAGGGTAGAGAAACGTAATTAAACATCTAAACAAACAATTTAAGAACCCAATAGTAAAGGGGAACAAGAAATTATTTGATAGGTCGTAAAGACGTGAGATGTACTTGAAATCTTTTGTATAATGCACACAGCTAAACGGATAACAACAAGGCAACAATGTATAAGCTTAACAAAGTATGAAATAGACACTGAAATTAGAACATCGTAAATTGCAACAAAAAAAGTTTTTTAAAGAAAAAGGAAATGTAACAAGTCACTGAAAACAGATTCTTTATGCAGGGAGCCCATGAGAATTTCATATTGCAGATACTACTAGAATCCAATCTTCCTACTTAGGTGGACCCTTGATTTGGTGGTCTTGTCTTGAAGTACGGTTATAGTCTGTAAAAACAGAAAACAGTAAAAAAAATAAAAAATAGGCCGAATAAGCAAAAGATAACCTTACGTAAAGAAAACCAAACTATCACCAGTAGGCCAAACCCTTACCCTAGGGGAAGGAGGGACGGGCGCTATTGATTGGTGGTTATGCTCATCCCTAAAACAAAGAATGTTTGCAGATCATAGATTCCTGCAAACTCTGATTTGTCCTCCGGGAGGCATAACCACCTAGCAAAGCTAGTGGGTAGAATAGCACACACCTGGTGGTGGTCCTAAGAAACTGAAGGCTTTCAACTTCTGATGGCCTCCAGTAAAACCTAACAAAGGTTTTACTGGACAACCACCCTGCAGCTTTCAAGATAATAGGGAGGGGAAGGCCGTTTGCTGCTGCTTTAGTAGCCGAGGCGCCCCTAATTCAATGGCCTTTGAACACAGAAACATCAATACTAGCCGAAGACATGGCGGGAAGTATCCAACCTCTAATTGTATTAACCTTGGCTGGACGAAAGGGATTCCTTGAACTAATAAATAATTGACTGATCTAATTTCTAAACAAAGCAGAAAGGTCAAGGTACGATTGTAACAGACTGACTAAACATAAGCCGGGTTCAGAAGGATCTTGAACCAAATCCAAATATGGGATGTTTTTTGTCTCCCTTTTAGTATAATATGGAAGCCTCCCGGGTTCCGGGACAACCACTGTTCTGAAATATGGATTTGAGTTGACTCAGCTCCTCTAGCTGCCAAGACCAAAGACCGCAGATAAGCCAACTTAATAGCAGTCCCTCTTAAATCAATTTTAGCATTATCCAAAGAATTAAGGAAATTTAATCAGAGGTCTTCATCCCAAGTAGATGTGTAACATGGAGTATATGGGCGGCAGACTGATAACCCTTTTAGTAATCTCTGCCGGATGCAAACCTCCGAACTGGGAACCTTAAAAGTTGGAGTTGTAAACCCTTTTGAAAAATCTTTACAACCTATTTGTCTGAAGAAATATCCTTCCAATTTGGTGGCGTGTGAGGAGGCACACTTACTTGAATGCATAGGTATTTTCTTGGAAGCTGGACCACCTCTGGAATGAGCTCCTCTGCCACGGCCTGGGAGTTGTGTTTTCCACTGTAGTGGCGGTACTGGGCCTGGTGAGATGCTTCTCGGGACGCTCCAGCAGCCCGATAGGAGTGATCCTCTTTCCGAAAGGACTTCTTGCAGCCAGGAAAGTACTTTTTCAGCTCTGAAAAGGAACTCCTTGCCTTATAACTGCCTTTAACCTCCTGAATAAACGAGGGTTCGAAAAGGTAAGAATCCTCTAAATTTGGGAACTCATGTGATTTAGGGGCTTGGTCAGACATTCCTGCTGCATGGAGGTAGCGGGTTCTGTGAATATTTGAGATGTAATTAAAGGATTGGCCAATAAGTAGCACTGCCCTGCAGGACGCTTTCAATAAAGCCATCTTAGACGCCAGCAGAGATGACGCAGAAGGTTTCTGAGCGTTGTCTTCTTTTTCTGATTTATCCAGCATCAGCAATAGTGGGGCCACCGCATCAGCAGTTTTAAACGGTATATTACGAAAAGTCTGGTCTGTGGGATCTGTAGATAAACTGCTCTCTCTAATAGATAACAGAGCAGAATATACCTCAGGAGCCATTAAAGCCTGGATGTCCTTGATACCAATGTGGTTCCTGAGGAGAAGGTCATCCTCCTTAACCAAGTGGGATCTAAAGGCTAGTTTGGCAAAATCTCTTACCTCAGAATCGTGCTCCATAGCCCATCTGGAGTGAAATAATTTTGATGGGACAGTCTTTCCTAGGAGACTCACTCTAGCCATCTGAATGTTGCTAACTTTCCCTCACTCGGTGGAAGCTGCTTCCACTTCCTCGGATTCCCAGTCTATTTCTGAAGAGCCGTGTCTAGAGCGGGATCGGCTTTGGGAGGAGGAATGAGCAAATGCTCTAGAAGAGGAAGGAGAAGGACTATCTAACCTCCAACGAGATTTGTCCTTTTTCTCTGGTGTTTCTGGTGCTCAAACAAGGGAAACACACTATTCCTCTTTTGGGATACTGTCACTTTTTATCGCTTACTCAAACGAGTATGAGGGGAAGGAGGAGCAGAAAAAATTTCCTCAGACGATGAACTGGCAGAAGATGAAAAGCGATAGATACCTGGCAAGGAAAGCTCAGACACAGAAACAGAGTCCTCCATCAATGATGCCATTTTAACAATCTGAGGCAATCAGGATTCCCGCGCTCAGCACGGCTCTCCTGATTACCTGATTGGCTGAAACGCTGTTGCTGTGCAGGAGCACAGAGTGAGCGTTTTTTCAGCTCTGGCATTTGACTCCGGTAGGGGCTGCCGCATACCCGCTAACTTTGCTAGGTGGTTATGCCTCACGAAGGACAAATAACATGGACGCAATAGTTAGCCAAGCTCTGCCTGCAGGTTGACTACCTGGGCTGTCAGGCAGTCCCCCTGCTGCTGTAAAATAAAAATGTATTGGTATTCCACAAAATATATTTTTATCTATATATAATCTTGAAACGTGGCAAACAACCTGGAATTTGACTATATGTCTATTCAACCATAATTCACCTCTTTCATATTAAGTGCGCCCACACTTGCTACATAGTTACATAGCTGAAAAGAGACTTGCGTCCATCCAGTTCAGCCTTCCTCACATAAGTTTTTGCTGTTGATCCAAAAGAAGGCAAAAAACCCAGTCTGAAGTGCTTCCAATTTTGCAACAAACTAGGAAAAAATTCCTTCTTGACCCACATAATAGCAGTCACATGTCTCCTTGGATCAAACAGCTATTACCCCACTAATTAGACATTATATCCCTGTATGTTATGTTTTTGCAAGTATTTATCCAATTGAAGATTAAACATCTGTATGGACTCTGATAAAACCACCTCTTTAGGCAGAGAATTCCATATCCTTATTGCTCTTACTGTAGAAAAAAACCTTTTCTTTGCCTTAGATGAAATCTCCTTTCTTCAAGCCTAAATGTGTGACCTTGTGTCCTATGTATAGCCCTGTTTATGAATAGATTTCCAGATAATGGTTTGTACTGGCCCCGAATATATTTGTATAATGTTATCATATCCCCTCTCAGGCGCTGTTTTTCCAAATTAAACAGATAACATTTTTTAACCTTTCTTCATAACTAAAATGCTCCATTCCTTTTATCAATGTTGTAGCTCGTCTCTGCACTTTTTCTAGTGCCATGATATCCTTCTTTAGAACAGGTGCCCAAAATTGCACAGCATATTCAAGGTGTGGTCTTACCAGCGATTTGTAAAGAGGCAAAACTATATTTTCATCCCGAGAATTTATGCCCCTATTGATACATGACAAAACCTTACTGCCATTAGCAACTGCCGATTGACATTGCATATTGCTGCCTAATTGTCTCAGTGTGTGTATGTGAGTATCTGCATTTGTCTACATGTGTTTTTAGAGTGTGTGTATATGCGTGTGTGTTTGTGTGGCTGTGCATACATCTCAGCATTCAAACACTAACACGACACACAAATACACCCCTGCATTTAAACTTCAACACTTTATACAAGCACACTCCTTCATTGAAACGTGAAGAATACATACAAAAACACCTCTGTATCAAAATTATATTGCATTTAAAATTCAACACTACTCATAAATGCATGCTTGCATTCAAACACAAACACCACATACAAACATACTCCTACATTCACACAAACATACTACATCAGTGGCGTACACACAATCCATGGGACCCCGGTGGGAAACTGATCAATGCGCCCAGCACTGACCCCCTGATAATCCATCTCCATCGGGTGGCCCTAACAGCATGGCCCACCCGATGGACCCCTTGAACTGCTGCCCCGGCGGTTTGCAAAAGATGGTGACGGGTACTTGGTCGCAGTGGTCCGAAGGCGGCCGGGCCCCCTGGAGTGACGGGCCCGGGGACAGCTGCAACCCCTGCGACCGCAGTATGTACGTCACTGTACTCCATACAAACACATGCTTACATTCAAACACACAGTGCAGCCCTCACTTACAGCCCTCCTCCAAACACACACACACACACAATGCACCCCTCACAAACTAGATCCCTTGTACGTAAAAACACACACTCTGTACAGCACCTATGCACACGCACACTCTCTACAGCCCCTACAAAAGCACAAAAACACCACTTAGCAATCAGCTCACTCTACACACACACAGTACTCTTTCCTGGCCCCTTTTTGTCCTTTGGAATCATATTTATGGAGACACCTGATACAAGTCACAAGCAAACGCAGCGCACGTGTGTCATTAAATTTGTTTGTGCTGCGCATAACAAATACAGGGCCTTTTCCTCCTACAAGAGCTCTTCAGCAGGGCTCTGCGCATGCGCTGCCCTGAAAGAACATTAACCTCCCTAGCGGTATTCCCGAGCGTGACTCGGGCTTAATTTTCGCTGCCAGAAGCGGTAACCCCGAGTCACGCTCGGGGTAGATAAGATTTACTTACCTCCGCCGCGATCCGCTTCGGGAGGACTGCCTCACAGCCCAGGCAGCCCTCCCACGGCAAATCAGGCCCCCGGGGGCCATGTGATCGCTCTCAAAGAGCGATCACATGGCCCTCTATAGCTGGCTGTGGATCTACCAGCAGGGGGACTGTTTGAAATATCAGACAGTCCCCCTGCTGGTGGGAAGTATAAAAAAAATAAAAAAAGACAAGTGTAAAAATAAATTTAAATATATTTTTATATATATATACCGTGTTTCCCCGAAAATAGGACCTACCCCGAAAATAAGCCCTAGCCGAATTTTCGGGGTGGGCTGCAATATAAGCCCTACCCCGAAAATAAGACCTAGGCAGGGCCGGCCCTTTAAATGCCTCAGCCGCCTGAGCGCTCTATAGAGAGCGCTCAGACGGCTGCCGCACTGCCTCACCTCCCCTTCCCTGTAGCGTCGCCGAGCTCCTCTCCGGTCCGCGACCTGCCCGGACTGACAGGAAGTGCACACTGAGTGTGCACTTCCAGGTCAGTCCGGCCGGGTCGCAGACCGGAGAGGAGCTCGGCGACGCTACGGGGAGGTGAGGAGAAGATGGAAGGGAGGGGGGGGGGGGAGTATTACAGGGAGGGAGGGGGGAGTATTACAGGGAGGGAGGGAGGGGGGAGAGCATTACAGGGAGGGGGAGAGCATTACAGGGAGGGAGGGAGGGGGGATAATATTACAGGGAGGGGGGAGAATATTACAGGGAGGGAGGGGGTGTGTATTATAAGGAGGGGGGAGTATTACAGGGGGGGAGTATTACAGGGAGGGAGGGGGGAGTATTACAAGGGGGGAGAGTATTACAGGGAGGGAGGGGGGATAATATTACAGGGAGGGGGGAGAATATTACAGGGAGGGAGGGGGTGTGTATTACAAGGAGGGGGGAGTATTACAGGGAGGGGGGAGTATTACAGGGAGGGAGGGGGGGAGAGCATTACAGGGAGGGAGGGAGGGGGGAGAGCATTACAGGGAGGGAGAGGGGAGAATATTACAGGGAGGGAGGGGGAGAATATTACAGGGAGGGAGGGGGGAGTATTACAGGGAGGGGGTGGGGAGTATTACAGGGAGAGAGGGGGGGAGAGCATTACAGGGAGGGAGGGAGGGGGAGAGCATTACAGGGAGGGAGGGGGGAGAATATTACAGGGAGGGAGGGGGGAGAATATTACAGGGAGGGGGAGGTGAGGATCTCTGGGGGGGTTACACAGCGCGGACACCGGTTAACAGACTGGCTCTAAGCCCTACCCTGAAAATAAGCCCTAGTGTGTTTTTTGTGATTAAAATTAATATAAGACCCGGTCTTATTTTCGGAGAAACACGGTGTGTATATATATATATATATATATATATATATAATATGTATATATATATATATATATTATATATATATAATAGATGTACATATATATATATTATATATAAATACGTATAATTAAAATAATAAATAAATAAAATAATAAAGTAAATAAATTCCTGACATAATCATACCGCCAGGGAGGTTAAACCACAAGGCTCACTTTGAGATTGGGCATGCTCGTCAATGGTGATGACACCACCTCACCACTCTAGTAAAACTTCCTTGCCACTGGGAGGATGCGGCTGGTGAAATGTCTTGGGGAAAGGGTAATGGGGTAACATGGAATTTGGGGGTAATACTATGTAAGTGATGATATGACAAAGTGTACATGGAGGTCCACAAACATAACCGTGGGTAGGACGAAAGCTAGAATCCCATCAATAGTGAGACATTAATAACTGGATGAGAGTTATTAATGAGCACTTTTCCTCTCCCACCTCTCCTATTGTGGTGGGCTGGGAAAGTAATGTATATGGATCAGACGGAAGACCCCTTGGTCCACATACTAGTATGTTTACTAAAGTATGACTACGTACACAGACGGCTACATTTCCAAACAGTATGACCAAGTCGTGTTCTCTGGCTTGCGTTTTATCACCAACATACATCAGTTTTATTATTATTTTTTGTCTGTTTATAGTGGATTTCCTGAGTTATATCTACCAAGATCTAGAGTGCTTCCAGCGGCTAAGATTCCGCATTTAATGAGCTCAGTTCTGGATTTTCACTTCTCAGTATTTCGTTTCTTGAAGAATGTGCTGTGTGTTTACTTTCTGAGGTTCATACCCAGTAGGGCTATATTAACGTTGGTTAGCGTGCTGGCTTATTTTGCTTTCTTGAACATCAAATAAGTCAACTGATACCCTGGGATACAAAGACTGTTATGTTGAGAACATAAAGCTTTACGCTTTCACTGCAAATATCAGAGGAAAAGCACCAGTGTGAATTTACTGATAATGTTATTTCTCCAAATCCCATCAGTGTGTGAAAACAATTGTGGCTCAGCTTATTTCTGCTTCTTATCACAATAAAGACAAGACGTTAAAGCAGAGTGATGGGGTAGAAATACAGCGTAGAACAGTGGTAGGAAACCTTTTTAGCACCAGTGCTACAAAACAAAACTGTGAAGTCCCTTGCCTTGGCATGACAGTCCTACTATTTTAGATTAACGTGTATGTTGTCGTATTGTGTTTGCTTTATGTGTAGGTGCTGCTGCTTTGTAGAGTTGTGTTTGTGTGCAGGGCCGGCTCCTGGCGAGCTGCCAGCCCCTGTCTGGGGCCGCAGTGCTGGGCGAGCGGCTCTTGAGCCGCTCCCAGCGCCCGGACGATCCTCAAGGTGAGTTAGTGTATGTCTGTCAGTGAGCGTGTGTTTGTGTGTCTATCAGTGAGTAAGTCTCTGTGTGTGTGTGTGTCTGTCAATGAGTGAGTGTATGTCAGTGAGTGTGTGTCTGTCTCTGTCAGTGAGTGAGTGTGTGTTTGTCAGTGAGTGTATGTCTATCAGTAAGTGTGTGTATGTGTGTGTGTCTGTCAGTGAGTCAGTGTATATCTGTCAGTAAGTGTCTATGTGTGTGTGTGTATGTGGGTATGTGTGTCAGTGAGTGAGTGTGTGTCAGTGAGTGTGTCTTTCAGCTAGTGAGTGACATGAGGGGGCAGCAAAATGGATCTTTGCCTAGGGTGGCAGAACTCCTGTTTGTGCGCTTGTGGTATCTGTTATATTGTGTATGTGCATGAGCAGTTTGTGATATTGTGGGTGTTGTGTATGTACGTGGACTGTGTATCATGTTTTATTGTGTGTGTGATATGTTGTATTATGTGTGGCTTTGTGTGTATGTGTGAGGGGTTGCTGGCATTGCTTGTGAGGTTGTGTGTGTGCGTGCATGTGGGTTGTTGTAGTGATGTGTTTGCATTTGGGTTTTGTTTTATTGCTTTGTCGGCAGCTATGTGTGTGCCTGTCTGTATGCATGGCTTCCCTGGCGTTAATTCAGGACCAGACTGGTCAGGCACAGGTCAAGGGTAGGCCAGCGCTACCTGTTAGGCGGACTAGGCAGCCGCCTAGGGCGCCCCTTGGGTAGGGGCGCCGCTAGGAGCGCCGGCCCCCCTCATGCTGCAGCCACCCGAGCGCTCTGTAGAGAGCCTCAGGCGGCTGCAGCTCTGCCCGGGCTGGTGCGTCCATGAGGGCGCACCGCCCGGGTGCAGCATGAGGAGAGGGACTAACAGGAGGGAAGCGCTCAGCGCTCCCTCCTGTCCCTCCCTCAATGTAGCGTGGCCGAGCCCTGTATGGTCCGCGGGTACAGGCAGGGCCGGATTAACATAGGGGCTGATGGAGCTGCAGCTCCAGGCCCAGGCCCATGGAATAGGCCCATTTTAAAAAAAAAAAAAATTTTTTTTTTTTTTTTTTACACACTACTCTTAGGTTTGCCACCTGACTGGTATTTTACTGGTTTGCCACCTGACTGGTATTTGAGGCTGCCTGGCCGTGCCAGTATTGCAGTAATACCGGCAATACAAATCCAGGTATTTTTCTCAGAATAAATGGAGATTACTCTGCAATACCAGCACCGGCCAGTAGGTCACTGTGTGTGGGGAGAGACAGGAATAGGAAGTTACAGCATATCCCTGCCTCTCTCTACTACTTACTGATCTGTGGGGGAGCAGCAACACAGCACAGAGTCCAGACAGCAGCTCTACAGCTCAGGTAAGAGAGGGATGGGGTGAAAGGCAGGAGGGACACTGAGACACTAGGGGACACAGACACTAGGGGACAAATGGGACACAGACACTAGGGGACACTGATACACTAGGGCACATGGGGACACAGACACTGGGAAACCTGGAAACACTGAGACACTTGGGGACACTGGAAAACATGGGGACACTGAGACACTAGGGGACACTTGGACACATGGGGATGCTGAGACACATGGGGATGCTGATACACATGGGGATGCTGTGAGACATGGGGATGCTGTGAGACATAGGGACATTGGGAGACACAGACATTGGGACACGGAGACACTATGTCCCATTTCTCCCAGTGTCGCTAGTGTTTCAGTGTCCCCAAGTCTCCCAGTGCCTGTGTCCCATGTCTCTCAGTGTGCCTAGTGTCCCCATGTGTCCCTATATGTCCCAGTGTCCCCATGTATATGTCCACAACTGTCCCCATGTCTCCCAGTGTCCCCAAGTGTCAGTCTCCCAGCCAGTGTCCCCTAGTCTCCCAGTGTCCCATAGTCTCCCATTGTCCCTAGTGTCTTAGTGTCCCTAAATGTTTCAGTGTCCCCATGTCTCCCAGTGTCTGTGTTCCTAGTGGCCCCATGTCTCCCAGTGTCCCTATATGTCCCAGTGTCCCCATGTCTCTGTGTCCCCAATATCCTAGTGACATGGGGACACACTGAGACATTGGGACACTGAGCGAAACGGGGACACTGAGACACTGGGAGACTAGGGGACTGGGCGACATGGGGACACTGACACTGTGATACATAAGGACACTGAGTGACTTGCGAGACTGAGACACTGGAGGCAATCCATCTATACTGTGAGTAGTTTGTTGGTGATTTTACAGAATTTTCTCTGATGTCACTCCTTGTGATTATACAAATGATTAAGGCTGGTATTTTTTTCCAAGAAAGGTGGCAACCCTAACTACTCTTCACATACTCTTGCTTAAAGGAGCACTATAGGGTCAGGAACACAATCATCTATTTCTGACCCTATTATGTTAAAACCCCCACCCTGGCCCCTTCTTGCCTCCCTAAGTATAGTAAAATATGACTTGTATTTAAGTCTGCAGCTGCTGGCTCTGCCTCTGAACTGACTGTCTGCTGACATCATCAGAAGTGGTGGTCTGAGCAAATTACAATACTTCCCCATAGGATTGGCTGAGACTGTCAACTAGGCAGATCAGGGGCAGAGCCAGCACAAGTCCAACATAGCCCTGGCCAATCAGCATCTCCTCATAAAGATAAATTGAATCAATGTATCTGTATGAGGAAAGTTCAGTGTCTGCATGCAGAGGGTGGAGACACTGAATGGCAGTGCTGCACACTAGGCAGTACTGCCCCAGGAAGCACCTCTAGAAGCCATCTAAGGAGTGGCCAGTGGAGTTATTTTCTCTGAAAAGACAGTGCTTACTGCCAAAGGCCTGAATGGAATGATTCTACTTACAAGAACAAATACAATAAGCTGTAGTTGTTATGGTGACTATAGTGTCCCTTTAAGTTTGGAAGCTTAAGCGGGATGTATGGGAACAAAACTTGTGTGGACTGGCTGAAAATAAAATTAGTTTAGGTAATGCAGACGCTGGTCTCTCTAGCACTGTGGCATGTCTCCTTTCTTCTACACTCACTACATACACCTTTTATCTGTCTCAGACTATATACCAGGAACTTCTGCCTGCTAGTAAGAAGGTAAGGAGACAAGTGGACATGTGAGTGCTAGGGGACAGTCCTTAGAAAGCGTGGAGTAGGAGTATCATTTGACGCATTTATGTCAAGCTCAGGGTGCTGCCTGCATAGTATGCCCTTAGTTGGACAGCCTGCAGGATTGGGAGGTATGACTGTTTTAGTGTTTTTGGTCAATAAGATTCCGTAATTAGGCCCATCATAATTGTCAGCACCAGGCCCACTGGGCTCTTAATCCGGCCCTGGGTACAGGGAGCATCTGTCTCCTGTACCCGGCCGAACTAACAGGAAGTGCACACTCAGTGTTCACTTCCTTTTAGTCCGGCCGGGTACAGGAAACAAAATCTCCCTGTACCCACGGACAATACAGGGCTCGGCCACGCTACAGTAGAGGTAGGGGAGGGTGAGGGGGAAATAAATTGAAAGGGAGGGGGGAATAAATTGAAAGGTGGGGGGAAAAAATGGAAAGGGGGGGAAATAAATTGAAAGGTGTCAGGGTACCTGAAGCCTCTACCTCCGAAAGAGGTAGAGACTTAGTAGTTTACTCCTCCAGCAGGTCGGCTTCCTCCATCCCTCGCGGCTCTCCTAGACACTCTCACGCCGGCCGCGAGGGATCCATCTCATTTTATGACGTCACGCACGCTGCCCGACGTCATGACGTCAGTCCGGACCGATCTGTCACTCAAGTGACTGGAAGCCACTCAGGACTCGTCGGAGGCGGGTATACTCACTGTAACCAGGGTATTTAAACCTGTTTCTCCCATTCACTCATTGCCCTGTCGTGGTTCTAGCCTGTCTAGTCACACAGTGCTCTGGCGATTTCAGTTATTCCTTTGGTTCCGACCCGGCTAGTTTGACTTACTCTGTTTCCCTCTGGTATCCTTGACCCGGCTTGTTCCTCGCTCACCTGTCCTCTCGTTCCCTCGACCTCGGCTTGTTTCTGACCATTCTCTTTACTCTCCGTACGTTAGTCCGGCCATTCTAAGGTCCGGTATACGTACCCTGTCCTGTTTGTACTTTGCGTGTTGGATCCCTGTCCCGATCCTGACATTACGACAGGGCCAATGGATCCTGCAGGTACAAACAGTCAGGTTGGTCCCTCTGATTCCAGGTTTGACGCGATGGAACACAGAATGGACCAGATGGCACTAGCACTACAGGCGCTATTATCTCGTGCCAATAACCCACCTGAGGAGATCCGTACTACTTCCATCTCTCCTGTAAGTTCTGGTCTAGAGGTAGCCACTGTAGGTGCCTCTTCCCGTATTACCCCACCTGTACGTTATGGTGGTTCACCGGAGAAGTGTCGTGGTTTTTTGAACCAGATTAGTATCCACTTCGAACTACAACCTCGCTCCTATCCCACAGATAGGGCGAAAGTTGGATTTATTATCACCCTACTCATTGAGAAAGCTCTGAGAAGGGCCAACCCACTATGGGAGAATGATAACCCATTGGTATATAATTATAATGCCTTTGTAGCTGCATTTAGAAGAACTTTTGACCCTCCTGGTAGGAAGGTTAATGCAGCCAGATTACTGTTGCGCCTGAGACAGGAGAACCGAACACTTGTGGATTATGCACTAGAGTTCAGGTCTCTGGCGGCAGAAGTCAAGTGGAATGAGCAGGCTTATATAGATGTATTTTTGAACGGGCTATCAGATATTATCCTTGATGAGGTTGCTACTAGGGAGCTTCCTGAGAATTTAGAGGACTTAATTTCGTTCATTTCTCGTATTGATGAGTGTTTAAGAGAGAGACAGAATACTAGAGAGAGGAACTTCAGACCTGCCTTTAAATTAGCCCCTACATTTCAAAGTCCTGAGTCCAATACCTCACTGTATCCTGAACCTATGCAGATAGGCAATACTCGCCTCTCTGAAGAGGAGAGGCAGTACAGGAGAAGGGAGGGTTTATGTATGTATTGTGGAGCCAGAGGTCATTTGCGTCTGAATTGTCCTACTCGCTCGGGAAACGCCCGCACCTAAGTTTCTCTAGAGGACAGGCCTTGGGTGTTTCTATTTTGTCCTCTACGCATAATTATAAAGATCACAGGCTTCTGCTACCAATTTCTTTAACGTGGGAGAAGGGAATGCTAAAGACCATGGCCTTGATAGATTCCGGAGCTGCTGAGAATTTTATCGACCAAGTCTTTGCTACTAAACACACTATCCCATCCCAGTTAAGGGATACACCCTTGGCTGTTGAGGCCATAGATGGTAGACCTTTACTTGAGCCTGTTATCTCTCGTGAGACTATACCCATTAACTTAACTATTGGTATCTTACACGAGGAGAACTTATCACTTATGCTCATTTCATCTCCTTCTGTTCCCATAGTCCTGGGCTACCCATGGTTAAAGAGACATAACCCTATTATCGATTGGGAATTAGGGGAGATAATCTCATGGGGCCAGGGTTGTCAGGAGAGGTGTTTACGCAGGGTGTCTCCATTGGCTATGATTAACACACCAGATAGTTCTACCCAGTCTACAGGGAGACAGATACCTCCTCTGTACATAGACTTGAAAGCAGTGTTCGATAAGAAGAACGCTGATACACTACCCCCACACAGGACCTTTGATTGTAAAATTAATCTTTTGCCCGGCACCATGCCCCCCAGGGGTAATGTATATCCTCTATCCATTAAAGAGAATTCTGTTTTAGAGGAATATATTCAGGAGAATTTAGACAAGGGATTCATTAGGAGATCCTCTTCTCCCGCCGGGGCTGGATTTTTTTTTTGTTAAAAAGAAGGGTGGCTCACTCAGACCATGTATTGATTACCGAGGTTTGAATAAAATAACCATTAGGAATGCCTATCCGATCCCCTTGATTACCGAGCTCTTTGATCGGCTAAAAGGTTCTAAGATTTTCACCAAGTTGGACCTCAGAGGGGCATATAACTTGGTGAGAATTCAACAAGGTCACGAGTGGAAGACGGCGTTTAATACCCGCTACAGGGATTATGAGTACACGGTCATGCCTTTTGGCCTTTGTAACGCACCGCCAGTATTCCAGGATCTAATTAACGAAGTTCTTAGGGAATTTCAACAGGATTGTGTTATTGTATACCTGGATGACATTCTCATACACTCTAGAGAGATTGAGACCCACCATAGACAAGTCAGAAAGGTATTACACAAACTTCTACAACACGGCTTATACTGCAAATTGGAGAAATGCAGCTTTGACCAGACCCAGATAGATTTTCTTGGATACGTGATTTCTGGGGAAGGCTTTAAGATGGATCCTGACAAACTCCAGTCTATTCTAGATTGGCCATTGCCTAAGGGACTCAAGGCTATCCAGAGGTTTATTGGGTTCTCCAATTATTATAGGCGCTTCATTAAGGGTTACTCTTCTATTATTGCACCTATTACCAATATGACCAAACAAGGGGCTGATACTAAGACTTGGTCTACTGAAGCTCTCGTTGCTTTCAAAAATCTCAAAGAACTTTTTGCTTCTGCTCCAATATTAGTCCATCCTGATACATCCTTGCCGTTCCTACTTGAGGTCGATGCCTCTGAGACAGGAGTAGGTGCCGTTCTCTCACAAAGGTTGGGGGTGGATAAACCGTTACATCCTTGTGGTTTTTTTTCCAAGAAACTTTCTGGGCCTGAGAGCAGGTATGACATCGGAGACAGGGAATTGTTAGCAGTCATTAAAGCCTTGAAAGAGTGGAGACATCTATTGGAGGGCACCTTACATCCGGTTACTATTTTGACGGACCACAAGAACTTGTCCTATATTGGGGAGGCTAAGCGTTTGTCCTCTAGGCAAGCTCGTTGGTCCTTATTCCTGACTCATTTCAATTATGTACTTACTTACAGACCTGGCTCTAAGAACTCTAAGGCCGATGCTTTGTCTCGACAATATGAACCTTTCACTGTATCTGAACCGATTCTTTCTTCTATAGTTCCTAAATGCAAGATTGTTGCTAATACGAATCTCAGGATTCATTCCCCGTTACTGGCCGAGATCATTAAGCTGCAACATCTAGCACCTAAACAGACTCCTGAGGGTCGACATTTCGTTCCTCCTACTCTTCAACTGGAGCTGTTGCAATGTTTCCATAACAGCAAGATGGCGGGACATCCTGGTATCCGCAAGACGTATGCTTTGATTTCTAAAGACTTCTGGTGGCCTGCTTTACGTAAAGATACTAAAGATTTCATCGCTGCGTGTGAAGTGTGTACTAAGACCAAACAACCTCATACGCTCCCAAGTGGATTCCTGCATCCCTTAGAGGTACCAGAGAAACCATGGTCTTGTTTGGCCATGGACTTTATTGTCGATCTACCTATCTCTAAAAAACAGACTGTTATCCTCACCGTGGTTGACAGATTCACCAAGATGGCCCACTTCATTCCCTTGCCTAAACTTCCATCCTCCCAAGAGTTGGCAGAGATATTCGCGAGGGAGATTTTTCGCTTACATGGGATACCTTCCCAAATCGTATCTGACAGAGGGTCCCAATTTGTTTCCCGTTTTTGGAGATCCTTTTGTTCTCAACTAGGTATTAAATTAAATTTCTCTTCTGCCTATCATCCCCAGTCGAACGGAGCTGCTGAACGTACTAACCAAAAGATTGAGCAATATCTACGTTGTTTTGTTTCCGAACACCAGGACGATTGGGTCGGTTTGATTCCTTGGGCGGAGTTTGCGCACAACAATCTCGTTTGTGACTCTACTCATTCAAGCCCCTTCTTCATGAACTATGGCTTTCATCCATCTATTCTTCCCTCGGTTTCTCCTTCCCAAGGTGTACCGTCGGTTGATGTACATGTTGCCAATTTGAGGAAGTTGTGGGATCAGACTCGACAAATTCTTCTACACAATTCTATGCTGGTTAAGAAACACGCCGATAAACGTAGAAGGGCGGCTCCGATTTTCGTTCCAGGCGATAGAGTATGGTTAAGCACTAGGAATATTCGGCTTAAAGTTCCTTCCATGAAATTCGCTCCTCGATATATTGGCCCTTACAGGATCTTGACTCGAATTAACCCAGTGGCGTATCGTCTAGCTCTCCCAGCTGCCTTACGCATCCCTAACTCCTTTCACGTTTCATTGTTGAAACCCCTAGTTTGTAACAGATTCTCCTCCACGATCGCCCCTCCTCGCTCTGTTCAGGTGGAGGGTCAGGAGGAGTATGAGGTTAACTCCATCATTGATTCTCGTATCTCTCGGGGGAGAGTACAATATTTGGTCGACTGGAAGGGATATGGTCCTGAGGAGAGAAGTTGGGTACCACAAGAGGATGTTCATGCTCCTCGCCTTCGCAGGGCGTTTCACTCACGCTTTCCGTCTCGTCCCGGTTCCTTCCGCCCGGTGGGCGTATCTGAGAGGGGGGGTACTGTCAGGGTACCTGAAGCCTCTACCTCCGAAAGAGGTAGAGACTTAGTAGTTTACTCCTCCAGCAGGTCGGCTTCCTCCATCCCTCGCGGCTCTCCTAGACACTCTCACGCCGGCCGCGAGGGATCCATCTCATTTTATGACGTCACGCACGCTGCCCGACGTCATGACGTCAGTCCGGACCGATCTGTCACTCAAGTGACTGGAAGCCACTCAGGACTCGTCGGAGGCGGGTATACTCACTGTAACCAGGGTATTTAAACCTGTTTCTCCCATTCACTCATTGCCCTGTCGTGGTTCTAGCCTGTCTAGTCACACAGTGCTCTGGCGATTTCAGTTATTCCTTTGGTTCCGACCCGGCTAGTTTGACTTACTCTGTTTCCCTCTGGTATCCTTGACCCGGCTTGTTCCTCGCTCACCTGTCCTCTCGTTCCCTCGACCTCGGCTTGTTTCTGACCATTCTCTTTACTCTCCGTACGTTAGTCCGGCCATTCTAAGGTCCGGTATACGTACCCTGTCCTGTTTGTACTTTGCGTGTTGGATCCCTGTCCCGATCCTGACAAAAGGTTGGGGGGGGAATAAATTGACAGGGGGAATAAATTGAAAGGGAGGGGGGGTAATAAATGGAAAGGGAGGGAGGGGGAATATATTGACAGGGAGGGTAATAAATTGACAGGGAGGGGAATAAATTGACAGGGAGGGGAATAAATTGACAGGGAGGGGAGGGGAATAAATTGAAAGTGAGGGGGGGATAAATTGACAGGGAGGGTGGGGGGAATAAATTGAAAGGGAGGGGGGGGAAATTGACAGGGAGGGTGGGGGGAATACAATTGACAGGCAGGGTGGGGGGAATAAATTGAAGGGGGGGATAAATTGAAAGGGAGGGGAAAGAAATTGACAGGGTGGGGGGGGGGGGAGAAATTGACAGGGAGGGGAATTTACGGGGTTGGGAGGGGGAATGAGAGTGGAGAGGGGAGAAGAGAGTGACAACGGGAGAGATGAGAGTGACAAAGGAGGGGGGAGAAGAGAGGAACAAGGGGGGGAGAAGAGAGTGATTTACACACAAAGACAATGCACCCCTTGCACACAGAAAAACACACAATGCATTACACACACAGACACACACACACAAGCAATGCAACCCTTACACACAATGCATTCCTTATACATACTCAATGCACCCCTTACAGACGCACTCACTGCATCCCGTACATACACAGAAACACACCTTGCAGCCCTTACACATACAACCACAGATTCACACAATGAATTCCTTACACACATATCAGGACATCCCCTACTCCACCTCCTGTGAACAAACTCATTGGTGGAACGTGAAGGTGGACCCTGGGACCCAGACCTTGAGCTGTGTAAAGGGCGTTCAAAAATGGAGCTGCTTCCCGTTCTCCCAGAACATTGATTTTTGTGACCACAGTTACAAACAGCCTCCAAAGAGCCTGTTCTACACCAGACCAGTGGAGCCAGACTACAGCTAGAGCCCATCATCATCCTCATCTGGTTGTAAGTAGGCAATCTAGTATATTATTCGTGGTACTAATCTCTAATTTACCTCACATTAAAGAAACACTACAGTCCCCAGAACCACTTCAGCCTGTCTATAGCCTGTCCCTGCAGGCCTTTTAATGTAAACACGGCGGTACTGCAGCAATTGTGTTAGTTAACGGCAGATCATATGGGGGGGGGGAGGGGAGGGCGGCAAACTTTACTTTTGCCTAGGGCGGCAAAAATCTTTGCACCGGCCCTGTGCACAGACTGCTGTGGGCTGCTCTCCTGCAATGTAGAATCTAAGTTCACATCTTAACATCATCGTACTATGCCACACGGTAATTAACCAAATCCGACACAAAATGTTTAAAACGTTTATCGGACAGAGCATCATACAAATTATTAATTCTGATTTATTTATTTGCATTAAACTACATCCATGTTTTTATTCACTGCAAATAATGCAAAATCAACTTTCCTCTAAGCCTCTGTCTGCCTCTTTAAAGGGAACGTAATTAGATACAAAAATAGAACATTTTAGATCTATATTTCCCATAAACCTCTGCACTGTGTTGCTCTATTTAGGCCAATCAGAAGATTGTGCAACAAAGTTACTTGTAGCTCCTCATTCATTAAACAAAAATGAATGGATACAGCCTGTGCATGTGAATATCAGCCTGAAGAAGACATCACTAAGGGAGGGACACATTTATTTATTTTTTTATCTCCGAGATGGACATTTAAATGGAAGTACCACTAAATTGTATTTCTTATGCGGTAAATCCACGCTATAAAAGAAGAGGAATTCCTTTGTATTTGGACAATAAGGTATTTGGACAGATACAATAATCACGGTAATCTTTTTTTCTCTCAATAGATTCAATAGATCCACAGCTTTCGATTCCGAATAGGTGTGTTTTCAACATATTGTACAAAGCTGCCCCTTTAATCAGCCATTCTGTCTCCATATCACATTTTTTTTTACATATACACAACAGATTAGTATAACCTATTATACATATATATAGTTATATAGTTATTCGTATACTTTACAATAGTTTTTTTGTTTAATTGTTGACCGAACCATGACAAGATCTGCTAGGTCAATGTTGGTGAGTCCGACATGTTGTACACAGAACCTTTCAGTGCATTTTCTACTCTACTCTCCGATAATCTACAGTTCCGATCAGCTTCATATAGATACTCTGGCTGCTGAGAAAAGTAGTTGAACAAGAGAAGGAAATCCACAGTTGCCTATTTTAGTTCTAGCTCCAGATGACGTTCTAGAACCTTGACCTTCTGAAGGATGTTTACTAATGTTAACCAGTAAGTTCTCTTGGCTTCTGTATCTAGTTTGCCATCATCACAACAGTCCAGTATTATATCTGAATTCTTATTTGTGATTTTACAGTTCCTGAAGGTCCGTTACTACGTATGAGATGTATTTTCCATCAAGAATATTTTCTATATCCCCATGTTTTACCAACCAACACTTGGACATGTGCGTGCGTGCGGGTGAGTCCTTCATTGATTTCAAAACAAGAGTAGCTGGAGCAGTGTGGTTATTTCGTGTCACGATGGCTAAGGATGTCAACTTGTTGCTTTCCTTTTTCTCTGTGACTTCTATTTGTGCATTCTGGAATTGACCTGAAAAATAAATACAAAGAATGTTAAGGTGTTTTTTCAAAAGAAACTCACCCCTATTGTAATGCATTGACCTATCGTGCATGAAAAGAATAGTTAATTAAAAACACAAATAGTTACATTAGAACTCGAAATTTAGAGTCGTGCACTCGCAATTTGTGAGTAAAAACTAGTCCTTGCTAATGGAGGTCCCCCCTGGTGACTGTTATGGACCCTCCAGGTTTGCAGTGGTGAGTAACTTGTAGTCCTGGCTAATGGAGATCCCCCCTGGTGACTGTGTTATGGACCCTCCAGGTTTGCAGTGGTGAGTAACTTGTAGTCCTGGCTAATGGAGATCCCTTGGTAACTGTGTTATGGACCCTTCAGGTTTGCAGTGGTGAGTAACTTGTAGTCCTGGCTAATGGAGGTCCCCCCTGGTGACTGTGTTATGGACCCTCCAGGTTTGCAGTGGTGAGTAACTTGTAGTCCTGGCTAATGGAGATCCCCCCTGGTGACTGTGTTATGGACCCTCCAGGTTTGCAGTGGTGAGTAACGTTTAGTCCTGGCTAATGCAGGTCCCCCCTGGTGACTGTGTTATGGGCCCTCCAGGTTTGCAGTGCTGAGTAACTTTGTCCTGCCCAGTAGCACAGAAGTTGCAAGTTTTAGCTATGGGTACATAGTTGCATAGTAATATAGACTGAGAAAGACAAACATCCATTAAGTTAAGCTTTTTACACATTTGTGTTAATGCTGTTGATCCAAAAAAAAAGAAGAAAAAAGGCACTCTTATGCGATGTCCATCTTTCCCATTATTGGGGGGGGGGGGGGGGGAGGGGGGGGGAATTCTGTCTTGCCTCCAAAATGACAGTGAGCTCTCTCCTTTGAACAAAAAGCTGTTACATTAAATATTATGGATTTTTTTCTAAAAAAAAAAAGCATCCATACTGTTTATGGAGTAGGCAACCTTCGGCAGTCCAGATGTGGTGGACTACATCTCACATAATGCTTTTATAGCCATAAAGCCTCAAGGGAGATGTGTTCCACACCATCTGGAATACCGAAAAATGCCCCGATCTAAAGATTTATGTATGACTTTTCAAAGTCTTTATTGTTTCGTCGTTATGTACCCATATGTGAGGAAATATATAAATTGAAGACTTTTTTCTCTTTGTATCTGTAGTATGTATATTTTACATATAACTTAATGAAAGTGCACCAAAAAGTTTTTTTTCTACAATAAAACCATATAAAAAATTAATTAATTGTCTATACCAGTTGACATAAAGTGTTTTTTTTGTTTTGTTTTATGCAAAGTTGAAAAATGGACTAGTGTGATTTATATAAAAAATGCTAGTCTAGCGGAGAAGATTGATATCTCTGTAAATCAATTGTATTCATTTCAGATTATGAATATTATTCTGCTCAAATTGATATTTTATGTTTTGGTTTTTGTTTGCTTTCGCTGGTCACCTGGATACCACTCTTTGAGCAAATCCCAATAAAAGTGTTGTATAGAAGGCCCTTCAGATGTTCGTGAGCTACAACTCTCTGGCTACGAAGTTCATTCAAAGAATCATGGGAGTTGTAGTTAAGCAACATATGGAGGGCCAGAGTTTGGAAAACCCAGATCTAAGCAATAAACAAAGAAATGCATTCTTTACAACACTTTTATTGGGATTTGCTCAAAGAGTGTTATCCATGTGCCTAGCTAAAGCAATAAAAGGGGGGTGGGGGGGGGGGCAGGGGGGGAAGTAATTTGCTAACCTAGCAGACCAGCAGAATGTGATGATAGCCCTTTTCCATTCACAATGTAAAAGCCCAAGTGGTCCAATTGCAGATATGTTGGATGGCGGTACTGATGGAACATAATCAGTAGCTCCACATCATGCCCAATCCAAACGGTGACATTGGAGGAAGGTGACACTTTGATAGCAAGTCGCGGTTTCTGCTGAAAAGCTGGATGATTGAGCGGGAGGGAGAGCTGGTCTTCTCCTTTGAGAGTCAAAGTGTTGAGCGATATATTGATGATGTAGTTGGCATTTGGCTGGTTGACAATGATGGTGATAATGTCGAGATAGGTGCGTATTCTGTTTTCAGAGCCAATTTTAAAAGGGGCTTGCATCAAATGCCCATTCACAGTGATTCCTGTAGAAGATAAAGTTTTTTTTCATAATGGGCACACTATCACATAATTGACAAACGAACAGGTAATGTTTTATATGATCCAATGACTACGTTGATAAACCACTGATGTCATGCTTCAACCGAACCTGACCTTATGTGAGAAATAATGAAGCCAAGATAAGATTCGAAATAAAACATCAATGAACATTTGGTTTCCTGTATATGAGACCCCTCAAACGAACCAATGTATAGGTTAACAAAAAATGTACTGATTTCAATATAATTTCAATGTAATACACTTCAATATATCCGCATATCCAATATGGTGATCATAATTATACTAAATCCCTGGTATTTAATTGTTTGTAGGCTTTTACGCTGTTACATTACTCAATGAAACATCCATACGAACTCTCTTTAAGTCTTTCTTTTGTTCAGTGTATTTAACAAGTGATTTATGTCTTCTAGGTAATGATACAATCTATGGACCAGCAGTTGATAAGACTGTGTTTAACGACCCAATGCCCAAATATATTGATCTGCTCATGGGCATTATAACATATTATTTACACTCTTTATCTAGATAATGAAGGATCAGCATACTTATTTATAGAAAGTTATCGTCCAAGAAAAAAAACAAAACTCTGAATGTACTGAGATCTGTGTATATATATATATATATATATATATTTATTTTGATACCTGTAGAAGAATCTGAAACAAGTCGCAGAATATCCCCTGGTCGTCCGTCCAAAGTAAAACACAGCTTCTCTTGGCTACGAGGTAGATTCACTACAAAATGTGGGTCTCCATCAACTGTTAGACAATAGAAGAAGATCAAAAATTAGCAAAATGAGAATTAACTGTAAATGCAGGAGAAATAATTTGTACGATCCAGAACCTTATTGCTGTGAACTGGTCTACAACAGCTATTGACCAAGGACAACTGGTATTTTTTCCCATTAAACCACTGGGCAGTTGGCTATAGAATTATTGTAAAGAATGCTGCACCAACATGACCTGTATAGTGGTTCATTAGTCGTATCTACCACAGTTCCCATGTCCAACCCACTATTTAATATTGAATAGACCCTCTCATTCATTTTGATCTGGTTTTAAAGGGATCAAAAAAACTGCAATTGTACTCACTGTAAATTCATTTTTCCTTAATGTGGTGGCAGTTCAATAGAGTACAATAGGGATGTACTCTTCGCATGGGGCAAGCATCTGAAATCAAAAATTAACGTAAAAGTTCCTCCCCCCAACAGGTATAAGACACCAACCTGCCATGGACCCTCAGTACGTCCCAATAAAACATCAGAGACTGAATACTGCAAGAATATCAAATTTATTAATAAAGGGAGGGAGTGATGTAATACCACCATATTAAGGAATAGGGAATTTATGGTGAGCAAGATTGCCGTTTTTCCTGACATATGGTGGCAGTACAATAGACATATCGAGATCCCAGAGCTATGGGCTGGAATCATGCAACCACCACTTTTAACATCTTATGTCTGAAAGCAGCGTCAGAGGCAGAGAATACGTCTAGTCTGTAATGCTTGACGAAGCAGATATCTTCAGGTGAAGCTTGTGCTCTTTCGGCCCAGGAATCAGCCATGGCTCTTGAAGAATGAGCTTTTAAGGAGGTAGGTAAAGGCAAATTTGATGAAGAATAAGCTAATTTAATAGTGTCCACAAGCCATCTTGCCAGAGTAGTTTACTATCCCAGTACTACAGCCACCATAAGGCATAGCGGCCGGGCAATTATGACGCGCTGATGACACGCATCACGTGCTTCGACAATCAATGCTGAAAATAAACCTATTAAATGCTTGTTTTATATAAAATTGTTGTTACGGTTGCCTCCAGGCTGGCTGGAAGTTGGACCGTAGAAAAGGATGCTCCTAGCGCTCACCAAAGGACCATCAGCACTGTAGACACCATAAGTACTGCCGAATCCCCGAACCGCCACTGCTGGGCTAGGATCTCGCGGTCTTCTATCCACCCTGGACATACGACCAGGCTCCAGGTTCCAGTAGGTGAACCTCTTCCTTCTGTAGAGCGAAGCAGGATCAGGAACAAGAGCTCTTACAAGAGCTCAGCAGCTAAGGGAGTATGAAGAGCATAGCAATCCCTGTAGTGATTATAGCTGTCCCCTACAAACATGAGTCAAGGCTGCAAGTTAGAGGGACAAGTCATTCTGTTTTATTGGCACCCAAATGGCTTTCTTTTATGCAGTTTTCCCTTAGATAGGACCACCCACAGGGTTTTACAGAACAGCCAATAACACACGTACATTACAGAAAACACTCCCAGCAATTACATACAAAATCCTCCCCCTCTGCCTGTGATATAATTATGGTACACAATACCATAAGGGACACTATAGTCACCTGAACAACTTTAGCTTAATGAAGCAGTTTTGGTGTATAGAACATGCCCCTGCAGCCTCACTGCTCAATCCTCTGCCATTTAGGAGTTAAATCCCTTTGTTTATGGACCCTAGTCACACCTCCCTGCATGTGACTTGCACAGCCTTCCATAAACACTTCCTGTAAAGAGAGCCCTATTTAGGCTTTCTTTATTGCAAGTTCTGTTTAATTAAGATTTTCTTATCCCCTGCTATGTTAATAGCGTGCTAGACTCTGCAAGAGCCTCCTGTATGTGATTAAAGTTCAATTTAGAGATTGAGATACAATTATTTAAGGTAAATTACATCTGTTTGAAAGTGAAACCAGTTTTTCTTCCCATGCAGGCTCTGTCAATCATAGCCAGGGGAGGTGTGGCTAGGGCTGCATAAACAGAAACAAAGTGATTTAATTCCTAAATGACAGTGAATTGAGCAGTGAAATTGCAGGGGAATGATCTATACACTAAAACTGCTTTATTTAGCTAAAGTAATTTAGGTGACTATAGTGTTCCTTTAACATAATTATCACAGGCAGGAAAAACACAGTTTTTACACATACACTGTAACTTTAAAACCACACATCCAATCTCCATAAAACCATATTTAGAATCAGCACACTTTAAATATAAACATAACCAAAAATCATACAAATCCCTCCAGTAGATCAAAAGTTAGTTGGAAGTCCTTTATGACCGACCGCAAGCACATTTTCCTGCCCAAAACAGTTCCATAGGTTTAGGCTGTGCGGCCGGTCAATTTTATGCAGAAAAATGACTAAGTCCCATTCGAAGCATATAAATAACAACATAAGACATCTAAATATTTGAAGATCTAACATTAGGGAATCCAAAGTCGTGAGTTCGAATTGCCGAACGGGACTTAGTCTCTGCAGCTGAAAATTCAGTGTAGGAGAAGGTAAGGGTCAGCGGTGTTCGGTGAAATGTGTAGCCGATTTCAGTTCCATGAATTTAGCTACACATACCGCTGACCTCGTTTGAATTAACAAAGATGGCTGCCGCCACGTGTTGGTTTGCACAAACTGCATCCACCCAGCATTCGGCAATCTACCTACAGCAGGCTCCCAGCCTGGGAGGTAAATTGCCTGTACACTTCCACTTCTGGATGGTCCGCCTGTGTGGTACTTGGTTCAGTAAGTTCCATTTACTGAACCAAGTGGGAGAAAGCCAGGAACAAGTTATTTTACAGGTCTGGAGACGCGTTTCACCCTACTTGAGGGCTTTCTCAATCGGTGTTCACTGCTCTCCTCCTCATTCTGGTTTAAATATCCTGGTCTAACCAATGAGGAAATCTACCAATGAAGAACCGGACCAGGATATTTAAACCAGAATGAGGAGGAGAGCAGTGAACACCGATTGAGAAAGCCCTCAAGTAGGGTGAAACGCGTCTCGGAAGTGAAGGATATTTATGGGACATTTTTTACTCTGTTTTATTTGTTTGTATTTTACTGCCTGCTGGCAAAATAAATTTTTATTTTTAATTCAAGTCTCCTCTGATCTTCACCAAACCTGCTCCAAGAAGGGAAAGTGTCTCCCTTATTGACACTCAAGCTGGTAAACTCAGAGCCGAGTACCTGGCTCTGAATAAGGTGAGCACCTATTTAAAGATACAGTATACTCACCTTTATAACCTAAGTTACTACACTATATTATCTCCTATTACGTTTTCTTTGTATCTCTTATCTCTGAGGGATTCCACCAACGCTTCAAAAAAAGGGGACAAGTACCACCAGACGGTACTAAAGCGCAAGTGATTTGAGCCTATCCCATCCTAGGCTCTAAAAAATGTGAGTTAGCATTCTGTTTTGATCACTGCACAACGGTTATTTACCATACAGATTTGCACTATTATTTCCCTGTATATGTTTTTCTTTCTATGTATATATACGCTGAATTTAAAGTGATACTGCTACAATATCAGGACTAGACGACCCTTGTTATAGGGTAGGTATCCACTATTATCACTGTATGCTCCACTCATATAGGTGAACTGCCTCTGGCTTTTCTACCTTTCTTCTAGTTTCTACAATTTGAGGTGGGTGTGAGGGACCCCCACAAGAGTGTTGTAGCATCTACACGATTTTCAATATTTTATAAGCGCCTTTTATACACAGTTTTTTTCATCTTTTTCTCTACAATTGGTTGTGTCTCTCTCACACTGTGTGGCTGCTCAATTTAAAATCAGTATGTTTTCCCACCGTATGCAATGTGGCAAAAATATAGATCTGATGTTTGATGAACAAACAATCCCTATGGATAACATAGGTGATAACATTGATACCCAGAATTGTCAATATAAATTAGAAAAAGCATTAGGGAGAGAAATGAAAATAAAATGGGAAGTGGCAACAATGGAGAAGTATATTAGGGAGAAAATCACCCCTAGGGGCCTCAGATTTACAAAAAATCCATCCTTTGATCAGGACGAGGAGGAATTTGTAGAGGAATGGATTAATATGCTGGAGAGTTTTTCTTTTGGGCTAATGGGTTTAATTGTCAAAAGAAGAACCAGCACTCTCAAAAAAATTGATAATGAAATCAATACTTTACAAGATATATTGAACACGAATATGTCATCTGATAGATATTCCTCAATGGTAGATAACATTCAAATGAATATTAGCAAATTGGAAAAAACAGTAATAGCAACTAAAAAAAGGAAATACGTCAGGGATAAGAATGATTATGCTCGTAACCAAGTTCGTTCTTACTCTAAAACACAATCCAGACATAGAACTGAAGACCGCAATAATTATGGTCCAAAATATAAACAGGTGGATAGGAGGTACCAACCATATGTACCCAATACACTACAACAACACCATATGAGATATACTGCTGGAAATAGAGATTCGGGGTCCATACACACCACAAAGGTTAGGGACCATTCCAAAGGGAGGAACCCTTCAGCACACACAAACACTCGCACCCCTGAACAGGTAGTAAGAAGAAGGGAACCCACTACATATCATCACTCCAATACACATTTCCAACAAAAAGCCAATCACCATCAAAAATCTCTTATTCCCCTCCAGAATAGATTTAGCAACTTGGAGGTGTCCCCGGGAAGGGGGGATTTTCAAGTGACTTATACCAGGGACAAGCACAAGGATATACCAAAGAGATCTTTGGGGAAAAGAACGAGGAGTTTAGAAGAAGGGGAAGTAGAGGAGGAACAGCAATACAGAAGAGAAAGACAAGGCAGATGGGATCCATAGAATCTGAAGGTATCTTCAACCTTACAACCCGAGTATTAACTAACACGCAAATTACACTTTTATCGAAAGGTTTAAAGTATGCTCCAACTAAACCAATAGATAAATTCAATGTGTATGTGGATCTTCAAAAATTTAAAAGGAAATTGTGCCTAAAAAAGTTTTTTCTAAAAAACCCAATGAACTCCATTGATCCTCCTCAAGATGATTTCATTCACTCTAATCTTAAAGAACCGTCCACTTTCTATCCCCACTCTCTGATTTCAGAGGAGATCATTACATTTGAAAAGATGGTAATGAAGGAAGTTAAAAATCTCAAAGCACCAAAAACATGGGAACATAATCTTAATAATAAAGAAAGAAATACCCTTAACGATCTTAAGAAGGATGACACATTGGTAATCAAACCAGCTGATAAGGGAGGGGGGATAGTTCTAATGGAAAAAGACAACTACGTTAAAGAATGTCAAAGATTATTGATGGATGAAAAAACATACAAAAAATTACCAAAAGACCCCATTAATGATATAAAAATAACTTATAATCAACTTCTAGACCAGGGTAAACTACTGGGGATTCTAAACAATAAGGAACAAAAGTTCCTTGATGTTCACCATCCAAGAACCCCAGTATTTTACCAACTCCCTAAAATACATAAGGATAAAAGTCACCCCCCAGGAAGACCTATTGTATCTGGCATAGGCTCTATATCTAGCCGTTTGTCTCAGTATATAGATAGGTGCCTTCAATCTGCAGTCCCACGCTGCCCCAGCCATCTTAAAGACACATTAAGTATACTTAACATCTTGAAAAATCAGATATGGGAAGATAACTTTTTCTTGGTAACAGCAGATGTGAGTTCACTCTACACCATCATCTCCCATGAACAAGGATGCCAGGCCTCTAGGTTTTTCTTGGAAGAATTTGGGGAATTCCCTGGTGATCAGATAGATTTCATCATTGAGGGAATCAGATGGATCCTTACCAATAATTACTTTTGGTTTGGAGGTGATTTTTTCCTTCAGGTCTGTGGTACGGCGATGGGCACCAGATTCGCCCCCAGTTACGCCAATTTGTTCATGTCATTTTGGGAACATCAACATGTATACACGAGGCGGGACTGGGAGGCGAGTCTGGTGCTCTATCGCCGTTACATAGACGATATTTTTTTAATCTGGAGGGGAGACGAAGAGTCCCTACTATCCTTCTTGTCAGAACTTAATGACAACACATGGGGTATTAAATTGGAGAGTAACTACAGCCGTCAGTCCGTTGATTTTTTGGACCTTCAAATATACATAGATGACGGAGAAATTAAAACTAGGACACATTTCAAAAAGGTAGATGTCAATAGTTATATTGAGGAGACAAGTTGCCATTTTTCACCCTGGCTTACCAACGCACCTAAAGCACAATTGATGAGGATCAGGCGAAACTGTACTGATAATGAAGTTTTTAATATCCAATCTTGCAAAATTCTTAATGATTTTAAACAAAAAGGCTATAAAGCCCAACTATTAGACAAAGCCCAACGTGAAGTTGCTCTAAAGGATAGAGAGTCACTCCTACAGTATAAAACACCGCCCACTGAGACAGAGGAACGAAATCTAGCGTTCATTTGTGATTTCAGCTGCCAGAGTTATAAATTAAAAAGAATTTTCCAGAAATACTGGCCAATTCTACAAAATGATACGTTCCTGAATAAGGTCTTACCAAATAAACCTATTTTCACCTATAGAGGAGTTCCCAGTTTAAGGACCAATTTAGTACGTAATCATATAAAAGAACGTGCAACGATTAAAAATGTCTTTAACCAAAAGAATGGCTTCTATGGCTGTGGCACATGTGGTGCTTGCAGAAATAGCGGCCAAAAAAAGAGACATATAACTTCATTCTCTACCTGCGAGTCTCAATTTCAAAGCAAACAGCCTAACAACTATAAAATAAATCAACTTATAACTTGCTATTCTAAACGAGTCATCTATCTTATCACATGTCAATGTGGTTTAAGTTATGTAGGTAGGACCACTAGATCCCTCTATATAAGAATACAGGAGCATATCCGTAATATTAGGAAGGGTTTTGATAAACACAGCCTTTCAGCACATTTTAAACATAAGCACAATTGTGACCCAACCCAATTGACATTTATGGGTATTCAAATTGTTAACATCAATTGGAGGGGTGAGGATCCAATAAGGAAGATGGGACAACAAGAGATGAGATGGATTTTCAATCTCAACACTATGATTCCCACCGGCCTTAATGGCGATTTTGAAATGTGTCATTTTTTATGATATTATCCCGAACAGCATGTATTAATCCTCTATGTTTATTATGTATTTGGAGTGAATAGATCCATTTTCCTTTATAAGATGCTTATCACATCTACTTTAAAAGATTCAAGTGAAACTTTAATCACAGGGGATTTAAAATTACTATTACTAACTAAGTTGAATCTTATCTCACTACTTAATATATGTATGTAGCTACTGCTTTAAAGCTTTAAAAAGATTTATATACATGCTGTGGGAATGTCAATTTTCATTGTATTTAAATTTAATGCACAGTTTATTGATATATGTATTTTCTTTTTTCTTTTTTTTTTTTTTTTTTCCTTTTTTTTTTTTTTTTTCATTTATGCCCCAATCATTTTTTCTGCATGCTTGACACAAATGAGGACATCTATAAAATATACAAGATATATGTACATCCTTCTACTTGCCTAATACAAATTGTAAAAAAAAAAAATATGGGTTAAAGAGCATAAGGGAAGTGACAGGCACGAATATAGGATACTCTGCTACTTTCCCTACTTATTGCCCACAAGTAAAATGGCTACCGCAACACCCGAAGTGATGTCACTTCCTGTTACAAACAGAAAAAAAAAACAAAAAAAAAAACGATTTTGACAAGCCACACTACACTCCCCCCAAACGAGTGATATGATTGGCTAACCAATGAGGAAATCTACCAATGAAGAACCGGACCAGGATATTTAAACCAGAATGAGGAGGAGAGCAGTGAACACCGATTGAGAAAGCCCTCAAGTAGGGTGAAACGCGTCTCGGAAGTGAAGGATATTTATGGGACATTTTTTACTCTGTTTTATTTGTTTGTATTTTACTGCCTGCTGGCAAAATAAATTTTTATTTTTAATTCAAGTCTCCTCTGATCTTCACCAAACCTGCTCCAAGAAGGGAAAGTGTCTCCCTTATTGACACTCAATCTGGTAAACTCAGAGCCGAGTACCTGGCTCTGAATAAGGTGAGCACCTATTTAAAGATACAGTATACTCACCTTTATAACCTAAGTTACTACACTATATTATCTCCTATTACGTTTTCTTTGTATCTCTTATCTCTGAGGGATTCCACCAACGCTTCAAAAAAAGGGGACAAGTACCACCAGACGGTACTAAAGCGCAAGTGATTTGAGCCTATCCCATCCTAGGCTCTAAAAAATGTGAGTTAGCATTCTGTTTTGATCACTGCACAACGGTTATTTACCATACAGATTTGCACTATTATTTCCCTGTATATGTTTTTCTTTCTATGTATATATATACGCTGAATTTAAAGTGATACTGCTACAATATCAGGACTAGACGACCCTTGTTATAGGGTAGGTATCCACTATTATCACTGTATGCTCCACTCATATAGGTGAACTGCCTCTGGCTTTTCTACCTTAATGCACTATTAGCCTCTTCCCTTCTTATCGCCCCTCTCTGTATATACGAACATCTGCAAAGTGCAAAGATCTCTATCCTCTGGTTCCAAACACCCTATTGATTTCAAGTACCTTATACAAGACTCTTGGAACTATAAATACATATACCTACATTTTATTGTTGTACTGTGGCGCAGCCCTACCCTACCTTTGTGTTACCTGTCTTTAAACATGTATGACAGACTGAAGTCCCATTTGATTGACAGCCCATCCAGAACCAGAGGCATGTCTGCCTTGAAGAGTGAAGCAAATGTTTTCACCTTTGCATTTGACCTTCTTGCCGATCGATGACCGGCAGGCCGAATATCGTCACCAGCTGATAAAAAATGACCGGATTTAGAGACCACTCGTTTTGGGACCATCTTGATCTGCTTAAGTCGTCTGCAATAACATTGTCTATTCCTCTTCTATGAGTAGCGGATATGTCTTCTAGATGACTTGAGCCCAGGACACAATTCGTGTGCCCCCTTGTTTGTTCAGGTAAGAGACCGTAGTCTGGTTGTCTGACTGAATTTTCACCCCTTTCCCCATAATGAAATCTCAGCATCTGTGGTGATTATGACTTTTTGGGCCGAAATGATAGACCTTCTGACATGAAACTTGTCTTTTGCCACCAATCAGATCCTGTCTTCTTACAGAATCTGAAATGTTTAATAAAGAATCCAAGTCTTCTTCTTTCTTTGACCATTTTAGAAGAATTTCCCACTGCAAAGGCCTTGATTCTGCTCTGGCCCATTTTACTGCTAGGATAGTAAAAGTGAGGTTTCCCAACACCTGCATAGCTTTCCTCACAGAGCATTTTGGCAGCTTCTTTATCTTTCTTCTTTTTCCCGTAGGTAGGTGAATAGCAAGAGTGTCTGACTTGATAAAAAAAAAAACATAGAAACTGAATTAACTTTGTGGGATGTAGATGAGATTTCCCTAGGTTTATTACCTAACCATGTTCTTTCCAGGATTTTTAGTGTGTATGCCTCATCCGTCTCTAGTGCGTCTCTTGATTTTGCCTTTATGAACCAGTCGTCCAAGTATGGAACAACCGTGATACCTTGTACCCTTAAGAAGGCTGTGATATGCGCGAGAACCTTTTTTTAAAAATCCTGGGAGCTGAGGCAAGATGGAATGGATGGGCATAAAAAGTGATGAACCTTGTGGCCCTCTCTTATGGCAAATTGCAGGTAGTTTTTTGAGCCAACGTCCATAAGAAAGTGAAGGTAGGCATCTTTCAAATCCTTTTTAGATCCATAATGGGAAGAAAGGACAAATCTGGTTTTGGGACCAGAAACAACCTAGAGTAGACACCCTGATATAGCTGGGCTCTTGGAACTCTTTCTACAACACCTTTCTTTAAAAGAATAACCGTAGCGGTTATTGACATCTGTTGGATTAATTCTACCAAAGGAGAACTAAATAATTTCTTCCTCTCCAAAGGCAGTTCACAACAAAGTGCAAACTGGCAAGTCTTCCCACTTGTCTTCTCCTTGCAGCGTTATGATGCTCTTGAAATGCCTGGAAATAAATGCCCTTTTTTCAGGGTTTTTCCATTCTCTGTACTTAAGCTCCGGAATCTGCTGTGGAACAGGAAAAGCTTTTTTACTTGCTTTATCTCATGTTTCTTCCGAGAAGGCAACATTAACTTCCTTATTACATTTTTCTTAATTCTTCATGTGGGAAACTGAGTTCTGTCACAGAAGAATCGCTGGAAGTTTCTGAATAGGAAGACATTCGCCCGAGGACATCTCTGATCTAGAAGAAGATCTCTTCCATTTTTGCCTCTGTTTGGCTGTAGCTTTAACAGGTGCTGTTACATTCAACTTTGCAGAATCTTTGACTCAAATGGTTGGGCCAGATTGTCTTGAAACCAAGATAAGAATGACCATGTCCTGTTGCTTGTACTTTTCCAGCGATAAGGACGAACCGTGGTTGCAGATTTTCCTTTAAGTACCATCTGGTAGTGGTGTCTTATACCTGTTGGGTATTATTATGTTAAAATTATGTTAATTTTTAATTTCAGATGCTTGTCCCATGGGAAGAGTACATCCCTATTGTACTCTATTGTATTGTCACAATATATCAGGAAAATACACTTGTTGCTTCTGAGCTGTAAATCCAGAGTTGACCACTCTACACCAAGTGATTTTACAAAGTCAATAATATTGTGATATAAATAAAAGGAAACGCTTAGGAGTTAGGACATGTTAACGCTACAGTTGGTCTCTCAAACACGCACATATGTGCACTCTTTCAATTTAGGCTTAATCCAAAAAAATTCAACATGAAACAGAAAATGTAAGCTCACCTGAAGACATGAACGTTTGAAGTCCAGGGACACCAGAAAGCAGCACTTTAAGAGATAAAATATGAAGGTCACATATAGTTGTCATATAGAGCATGCTGCATTGGACAAACTGTTAAAAAGATGTCTGACAGCATTACTATTACTTGATTCCCAGGGGATCCTTAAAAGAAGGCAGCACGAGAACAAGGCCAGTGCAAGGATTTTTGGCTACAAAGGCGAAGATGCTGTGCTTTGTCCCCAAAGCCCTTTTTGTGTATCTTTTTCTCCTCTTTCTCACCCCCTCTATGTGTCTTAATCCCCCTCGTCATTCTGTGTGTCTCAGGGCCGGCGCTACCTGTTAGGCGGACTAGGCAGCCGCCTAGGGCGCCCCTTGGGAAGGGGTGCCCCCAGGAGCGCCGTCCCCCCTCATGCTGCAACTGCCCGAGCGCTCTGTAGAGAGCCTCAGGCAGCTGCAGCTTTGCCCGGGCTGGTGCGTCCATGAGGGCGCACCGCCCGGGCGCAGCATGAGGAGAGGGGCTGACAGGAGGGAAGCGCTCAGCGCTCCCTCCTGTCACTCCCTCACTGTAGCGTGGCCGAGCGCTGTATGGTCCGCGGGTACAGGGAGCATCTGTCTCCTGTACCCGGCCGGACTAACAGGAAGTGCACACTGAGTGTGCACTTCCTGTTAGTCCGGCCGGGTACAGGAAACAAAAGCTCCCTGTACCCTGCGGACAATACAGAGCTCGGCCACGCTACAATAGAGGTGGGGGGAGAAAGAGAGTGGGGAGGGAGGGAGGGGGGAGAAAGAGAGTGGGGAGGGAGGGAGGGGGGAGAAAGAGAGTGGGGAGGGAGGGAGGGGGGAGAAAGAGAGTGGGGAGGGAGGGAGGGGGGAGAAAGAGAGTGGGGAGGGAGGGAGGGAGGGGGGAGAAAGAGAGTGGGGAGGGAGGGAGGGAGGGAGGGAGGGGGGAGAAAGAGAGTGGGGAGGGAGGGAGGGGGGAGAAAGAGAGTGGGGAGGGAGGGAGGGGGAGAAAGAGAGTGGGGAGGGAGGGAGGGGGGAGAAAGAGAGTGGGGAGGGAGGGAGGGAGGGGGGAGAAAGAGAGTGGGGAGGGAGGGAGGGGGGAGAAAGAGAGTGGGGAGGGAGGGAGGGAGGGGGGAGAAAGAGAGTGGGGAGGGAGGGAGGGGGGAGAAAGAGAGTGGGGAGGGAGGGAGGGAGGGGGGAGAAAGAGAGTGGGGAGGGAGGGAGGGAGGGGGGAGAAAGAGAGTGGGGAGGGAGGGAGGGAGGGGGGAGAAAGAGAGTGGGGAGGGAGGGGGAAGAAAGAGAGTGGGGAGGGAGGGAGGGAGGGGGGAGAAAGAGAGTGGGGAGGGAGGGAGGGAGGGGGGAGAAAGAGAGTGGGGAGGGAGGGAGGGAGGGGGGAGAAAGAGAGTGGGGAGGGAGGGAGGGAGGGGGGAGAAAGAGAGTGGGGAGGGAGGGAGGGGGAGAAAGAGAGTGGGGAGGGAGGGAGGGAGGGAGGGGGAGAAAGAGAGTGGGGAGGGAGGGAGGGAGGGAGGGGGAGAAAGAGAGTGGGGAGGGAGGGAGGGGGAGAAAGAGAGTGGGGAGGGAGGGAGGGAGGGAGGGGGAGAAAGAGAGTGGGGAGGGAGGGAGGGGGAGAAAGAGAGTGGGGAGGGAGGGAGGGAGGGAGGGGGAGAAAGAGAGTGGGGAGGGAGGGAGGGGGAGAAAGAGAGTGGGGAGGGAGGGAGGGAGGGAGGGGGAGAAAGAGAGTGGGGAGGGAGGGAGGGGGAGAAAGAGAGTGGGGAGGGAGGGAGGGAGGGAGGGGGAGAAAGAGAGTGGGGAGGGAGGGAGGGGGAGAAAGAGAGTGGGGAGGGAGGGAGGGGGAGAAAGAGAGTGGGGAGGGAGGGAGGGAGGGAGGGGGAGAAAGAGAGTGGGGAGGGAGGGAGGGGGAGAAAGAGAGTGGGGAGGGAGGGAGGGAGGGAGGGGGAGAAAGAGAGTGGGGAGGGAGGGAGGGGGAGAAAGAGAGTGGGGAGGGAGGGAGGGAGGGAGGGGGAGAAAGAGAGTGGGGAGGGAGGGAGGGGGAGAAAGAGAGTGGGGAGGGAGGGAGGGAGGGAGGGGGAGAAAGAGAGTGGGGAGGGAGGGAGGGAGGGGGGAGGGGGAGAAAGAGAGTGGGGAGGGAGGGAGGGAGGGGGAGAAAGAGAGTGGGGAGGGGGGAGGGAGGGAGGGAGGGGGAGAAAGAGAGTGGGGAGGGAGGGGGAGAAAGAGAGTGGGGAGGAGGGAGGGGGAGAAAGAGAGTGGGGGGGAGGGAGGGGGAGAAAGAGAAGGGAGGGGGAGGGGAGAAAGAGAGTGGGGAGGGAGGGGGGAGAAAGAGAGTGGGGAGGGAGGGAGGGAAAGAGTGGGGAGGGAGGGAGGGAGGGGGGGAGAAAAGAAAGAAAGAAAGAAAATAGAGAGGGAGAAAAAGAAAGAAAGAAGAAAATAGAGAGGGAGAAAAAGAAAGAAAGAAAGAAAGAAAATAGAGAGGGAGAAAGAAAGAAAGAAGAAAATAGAGAGGGAGAAAGAAGAAAGAAAGAAAATAGAGAGGGAGAAAGAAAAATAGAGAGGGAGAAAAGACAGAAAGAAAGAAAGAAAATAGAGAGGGAGAAAGAAGAAGAAAGAAAGAAAATAGAGAGGGAGAAAAGAAAGAAAGAAGAAATAGAGAGGGAGAAAAGAAAGAAAGAAATAGAGAGGGAGAAGAAGAAGGGAGAAAAGAAAGAAAGAAAATAGAGAGGGAGAAAAAGAAAGAAAGAAAGAAAATAGAGAGGGAGAAAAAAAGAAAAAAAGAAAGAAAATAGACGAGGGAGAAAAGAAAGAAAGAAAAGAAAAAAAAAAAAAGAAAGAAGAAAGAAAATAGAGAGGGAGAAAAAGAAAGAAAGAAAAAAGAGGGAGAAAAAGAAAGAAAGAAAATAGAGAGGGAGAAAAACAGAAAGAAAGAAAATAGAGAGGGAGAAAAAGAAAGAAAGAAAGAAAGAAGAAGACATAGAGAGGGAGAAAAAGAAAGAAAGAAAGAAAATAGAGAGGGAGAAAGAAAGAAAGAACAGAAAATAGAGAGGGAGAAAAGAAAGAAAGAAAGAAAATAGAGAGGGAGA